>NC_134247.1:20678542-20982250 GCF_965152275.1 Natator depressus | reverse complement strand
CCAGATCACTCTGAATCAGGGAGAGCAGGGACCTGAGCATGGGTCTCCCACATCCCAGATTAGTGCACTAACCACCAGACTAAAGAGCGTGAAGATTTCTCTCTGTCAAACCCCTCTCCCTCAACTTTTCTAATGAAAATTTTGTTGAAACTGGCAGGTCTCTGAAAAGAGACAAGGTGGGTGAGGTAATACCTGTTATTGGATCAACTTCTGTTGGCGAGAGAGATAAGCTGGTCCAATAAAAGACATTACCTCACCCACCTTGTTTCTCTGATCTCCTGGGATGGACACAGCTACAACACCACTGCATATAGGCCTCTGCAAAACATTTTGCCTTTGACGAAACAGCACATTTTGATTAAATGAAAATGTCGAACACCACAAGCAGCCAGCTCTATCAGTTTCCTCATGGCCTGACTCCTCTGCAGGGAAGGAGAAGAGAACGAGTCCCATGGAGCTCCAAGATGTTATCTTCTCCCAGGAGCTCCACAGCACCAAAGTTCTGCTCCTTACGAGCTCTATGGGAGCTGTGGCCTTCAATCAGTGTAACCCCAGGGAGCAGACTTGAGACTTGGGCCAGGTCTATGCTACTAAAGGTTTACTGGTACAGCTACACTGGCAAAACCTGATAGTGCAGACACCATTTACACTGGTTAAAAAGTGCTTTTACTCATAGAGCTTATTCCAGTTCCCACAGTGAAATAAGCTAAACTGGCAAAATCACTTTTTTGCCTATATAATTGTATCTACACTAGGGCTTTTACTGGTATAAAATGTTGCAAGAGGTCATACCCCCAAGCAACATTACTATACCATCAAAAATGTATTGTGTAGACCAGGCCTCAGTTAACTTGGCATATCAAATAACCAGAATTCAGTAAATTAAGGGTTGCACTGCATTATCTCTGAGAGCATGTCTACACTGAGACCATCAGGAAAGTTAATCCAAATTAATGAAAGGTGTGAATTTAAAGTGCATTATATAAAGTGCATTAAATCCCTGTGTGAACCACTCACATTCACCAGTAACGTGGCCATAGCTCTCTCTAGCTTAAATCACAGGTAAATTTAGCGTAACTTTCTGCGCAGACAAGCCCTGAGACACACTGATAGGATAACCCTTAAATGAAATGCAATGAAAGAGTATTACAACAGCCAGTAATACTATTTATTTACATGGTAAAATTCATATAGAAAGCACGAAATAAAACTGGAATATACGGAAAAGCACATGGTTAAAAATATACCAGGGTTTGTATGTGCTATTGAAAAGCTTGTGCTATAGAGAAAGATAAAGAATTAAAGGAATCATAGTGAGACTTCTGCCTTAGGAGCTGCCACTGACCCCAGATATTTATTTAATGTGACTGCATTTTTACATTGTTTTAAGACTCCTGAACTACAAATTTTACAAGTCACTTAAACACTGCACACACTATGAAAATGATTTGCAAAACTACTGGGCTAGTCAATAAGTACAGGGTTTTTCTGGTAGTTGTCCACCGTTCTTACCATTTGAATAAATCCACAACCAAAGCTTTTATTGCAGAATTTAAGTAGAAGAACTGCTATATGCTCACAATTCAATTAACAGAAAAAATATTGCAAAAAGAGCCATCGGCATGTAGCTGTTGGAATGATACAAATGCAAATGTCTCATGTTGTGCTCTTAGCAACGTGAAAGGAAGGAACAAAGAAGAACTAATTAGCAAAATAGTCTTGGTGTTAAGCACCCAACCGCAACTGAAATGTAGATAGGCGCCTAACTCCCTTAGGCTCCTTTGAAAGTCCCAGACTAATGTGCATTTTGTATATTTTTAAAAGTTACAAATGATTAAGTACATCCCCTATATTAAAACACTCATAAATTAAAATAGGTTTAGAGGGCTGATTGTATAGCTCATAAATACTTCATTTACACAAGCATATAGATTTACTGCATAAATATTTATAGTTAGGAGGTTTATTTTCCAAATCTACACTGATTTTTTGTTGGCTTTAACCAGTGATATTTTTCCTGAATTTCCACAATTCCAGATGCTTTGCTCATACAGACTTGATGGGGAACAGTTGTCCTTATTAGCAGACAAGCTGTTGACAACTCAGTCAAGCTTCTAAAAGCTGGCAGAGATCTAATCTGGCACCAAGATCTGATAACTTTAGAGAGGAGAAAAGGAGTACTTGTGGCACCTTAGAGACTAAAATTTATTTGAGCATAAGCTTTCGTGAGCTACAAGCTCACGAAAGCTTATGCTCAAATAAATTTGTTAGTCTCTAAGGTGCCACAAGTACTCCTTTTCTTTTTGCGAATACAGACTAACATGGCTGCTACTCTGAAACCTTTAGAGACGAGAGTCATAGTGGCCTACAAACACGCAAAGTCATAAGGAAATCTAGTCAAGCCCTGAATCTTTCCAAGATACTCCACATCTCCTTCCAGAGAACTTAGCTCAATTACAATGAGAAAACTTGCCTCATGCAATCATTCAGGAGACCAACATCATTCAGTTCCTTAACAGAGATGGTTATTTTATAAAGGGGAAGGAGAAATGTACTCTGCCCCAAATAGGGTTGCCAACTTTCTAACCGCACAAAACCGAACACCCTTGCCCTGCCCCGAGGCCCCATCCCTATCCCTCCCCTTCTCTGATGCCCTGCCCCCACTCACTCCATCGCCATTGCTTGCTCTCCCGCACCCTCACTCACTTTCACCAGGCTGGGGCATGGGATTGGGATGTGGGAGGGGGTGAGGGTTTTGGTGGGGGTGTGGGCTCTGAGGTGGGGTTGGGGATGAGGGGCTTGGGGTGCAGGAGGGGGCTCCGGGCTGGGGCTGAGGGATTCTGAGTGTGGGAGGGGGCTCAGGACTGGGGTGTGGGCTCAGGGCTGGGGTCAGGGATGAGGGGTTTGGGGTATGGGCTCTGGGGTGGGGCCAGGGATTAGGGTGCGGGCTCAGGGTGGGCCAGGGGGCTGTGGTGTATGAGGGGATGAAAAGTGAGGGCTCTGGGAGGGAGTTAGGGTGTGGGAGGGGGTTCCGACATGGGGCAGGGGGTTGGTTGTGGACTTTAGGGAGGGGGCTCAGGGCTCGGATAGGGGGTGGGGTGTGGAATGGGGGTGAGGGCTCTGGGAGGGAGTTATCATGCAGGAGCGGGTTCTGACCTGGGATAGGGGGTTAGGGTGCAGGAGGGGACTTGGGGTGTGGGCTCTGGCTGGGTGGCGCTTATCTCAGGTGGCTCCCAGTCAGCAGCACAGCAGGGCTAAGGAAGGCTCCTTGCCTGCCCTGACTCTGTGTGGCTCCCGGAAGCGGCCGACAAGTCCGTCTCCTAGGCGGAGGGGCTAGGGTGCTCTGCACGCTGCCCGCGCCTGCTGGCACCGCCCCCACAGCTTCCAATGGCCATGGTTCCCAACCAATGGTAGGTGCGGAGCCAGTGCTCGAGGCAGGGGCAGTGCACGGAGCCCGCATGGCCGCTCTTGCGCCTAGGAGCCAGAAACTGCTTCCAGAAACTGCTGCTTCCAGAAACTGCGAGGAGCCAGGGCAGCCAGGGAGCCTGTCGTACCCCCGCTGCACCGCCAACCGGACTTTTAGTGGTCTGCTCAGGGGTGCTGACTGGAGCCGCCAGGGTCCCTTTTTGACCAGGCATCTAGTAGAAAACCAAACACCTGGCAACCCTAGTCCCAAAGTAACCCAAAATTTACTGTCACTTAAAGGTATCTGTAAAAGGATATTTTAAAAATCGGTTTTGATTCTTTAAATTAGATTTTCAGGATTCCTTCATATGTTAGGCCTGGTCTACATAACCATGGCACGTGAGAGCGGTAGCTATGCCAACCTAACTCCCTGTGCAAAGGGATAGGTTGATGGAAGAATTCTTGAGCCATCTTTGCTACTGGCAGTCAGAGAGGTGGATCACAGAAAAACCCCTTTTGTTGCTGTTGGAAGTGTCTACACTATGGCGCTACAGCACTACAATGGCATAGCTACAGCACTACAGCTGTGCCACGGTAGCGCCCATGGTATGGGTCTTCCCTACTTTTGCTGGAAGAGGTTTTTTTTTTTTTAAATTGGTGGACGGGGGGTGTCTCAGAGATGCTTCTTGTCAGCACTCACATCTTCACTGAAAGAAAGAGGGAGGAATCTTGATTTTTTAAGGAAGATATACTCTTTTCCAACTATTCATTGAGCACTGGAGCTAAATTGGTGTTAGCAAAACAAAAACCACCCACTCTCCAAGTTTAAACCAGTCTGATTAGAAATCCCTAACCCTCTGAACGGATTAGATTTCAATCTCTTTTCTCCTGTGATGTCACAATTTTACTAGTTCTCTAGCCATTATACACTGAGGAAATTTTGCAAGAACTCCCACCGCTAATACTGCTTCGATGCAGCCAACTGTAGAAATATTGGGAGCTCCTGCGTAATTTGACAGCCAGCAGAACTGTAAGCCCTATGCTATTTTACCCTGCTGATTGCAGGTCTTATTGACGTGGTGCTTAACTTTTTGGTGGATCATCTACGCTAAAGTTCCCAATGTTACTACCACTGGCCGTTCTGGACCAATCAGTGATGGTGGGAAATTTCTGCAAAATTTCCCTTGTTTAGACAAGACAAGTCTTTCACCACAGACAATATCTGAATTTTTAATGTGAAAGATCAGGAAAAAAAATCCTTGCCTGAAAAAAAAAAGTTTCAGACTGTCTTCATTTATCATAAAGCAACAACAACAAAAAAGTCATCTTTAAAACAAGAGGCTGCCTAATAAAGATAGTCTCTTGTATAGGTTTAAACTGTACTGTGATACAAGAGTGCTGAAAAAAAATGAATATGCAGATAAGAAAGGGGGACAAACATTCATATGTTTTTTAAGTTTACTTAAAACAATTTTACAGCCACAATTAATAATGAAGATTATTTCAGTTTAACAAAAAGAAAAACTAAGTAGTACAGAGAGGAAATATTAGAAGCTATTCTTCATTTTCGAAGGAACACTGCGGTATAGGGATCTCTATATAATGGTGTTACTCATTAAGAAATGTCTACATATATCAGTAAAAGAGCTAATGGAAACTATTTTTAACCAGAGAATTATCAGCATTCAAAGATGTCTCCAGAATGCCACAGTTCAATAAAGTTATTTATTGAACTTTATTTATTCAATAAAGTATATAGAGGCTTATCATTTGTCCCTGAACATCAAGGTATTCAGAAATGGATTAAAACTTCCCATACGGTCAGTTTTATCCAGAATATGTTTTCAGGAACTAAATCAGCAAATAGGGCACGTATCAGTTGTAAGAAGAATGTGCAAACCTAAGGATTTTTTTTTAAACTTATTTTTTCTAGTTAGTAGGGGTTTTCCCCTTCATAAAGGGTCCTGAAACTTTTATTCCAGAAGCTCTTAGATTATCACACTATAGCCAGACAACTACAAAGCATCCTTGATGTCTAGACCAAATGAAAAGATTAGCAGGTCTGCTGGAGTCCTGATTACACCAGACTCATACTATTTTTCCAGCCGACTTCTTTGTAATTAAGTTTCAAGTAATAGGAGGCTCTAACATTTATGTCATCCTCACCTATAAAAATAATAATAAAAAAGTCTTTGCATGGGAAATACAAAGTATTTGAAATCACTCCAAAGCTGTAACAGCAACCCATCAGTCTGTGAAGAGAAATATAGATTTCAGCAGGGAGCGGGACTCCTGGGAATATCTCAGTGGTACTATACACTGGCACAGCAGAATACCAATCATATTACGCTTCTAACTAATACAGATAAAGTGGAATGAGCAATAAAATCAACAAAAAAAACAACTTTCCCTCTGATTAGTGATAGCAGACTAATAGGTTTCAATTACAATTTTAAATTCAGCAGCACTATCAATCACTCCGATCTCTGTGGGTAGCTAAGGCTGGGACTGTTAAAAGAAATAGCATGGCTACCTTTAAAGAAGCCTTTCTACTCTTTGACATTTGCTGGAGTCCAAGGTTGTTAGAGCTAAGTAATTGTGTTAATTTAAAAGAAGTGAGCACTTCTTATAATGTGGGCCAGAGCTGAACAAGGAAGTGCCCTGAGGGCAGGGGCTCCAATCTCACAGATTTTTATAAAGTTAACAGACTTGTTCCAGACAGGTCTATCAACTCTTAGGGGGGAGGGAGGGAGACAGATTTAAAACACTTTGAACAGCTCTGCGTATACATAATGCAAATAAGCCACATTTCAAATTAACTCAGGGCTATTTGTGAAGATTTTCATATGGGATGAGCATTTATTCAAAGGAGTGATGCTGTTTTATAATTCTACTCAACATCAGTCTCTTCTTGGCAGTGTGGTCCAGTGGTCAGAATACAGGAGTGCAAGTCATGACTCCAAGGTGTCTTTTACCCATTCTGCTGTGTGACCTTACTCAAGTTCCTAACTTCCCCCTTGGAAGAAGCAGAGTGGTTTCTCTTGGGCAGGGCATTGTTTCTGTGGTGCATACAGATAAAAGAGATGATGGGGAACAGCATGGTTTAGTAGACAGGGTACTGAACTGGGAATCAGGATATCCGGATATTAATCTCAGCTCTGGCAATAACCTGCTGATCTTGGGGAAGTCGTATAATTTTTCCATGCCTCTGTTTCCATTCCCAAGTTTTGTCTGTCTCGGCTCTTTAAATTGTAAGCTCTTCAGGCCAGGAACTGTCTCGTGTTTGTATGGTGTCTAGCAAGGGCCATGATCTTGGCCTCAGACTGCCCAGGTTGAAAACCCATATGGTAGACCAATCTTCCGATACTGGCAGGGTTTTATGCTAGTATTAGTAAATAAAATGATAGCTGTTAATGGCACATTAAGTTGTAGCTAAATATGTAGGCATTTCCAGCAATTTGCAAGTTTTCCATTCGATTTCTGCAAGTTATTGTAAATGCCCATTACTTGTGCAATCTTGCGAAAAATTTCAATGGGTGCAAAATTTACTGAAAATGAGAAGAAAAGCCAGATTCAGACATACACAAATTCACCCAGGCATATCACAATGCATGAGGCAAGATATAAAAAGTTACCAGTAGGAATAGTGCTGGCTAGAATTACTCATAAAAAAAGAAAACTGTGAATAACCATATTTCCCTGGATATTTTCCTCAAGAGCTTTTATAAAATGCAGAATACTGTTACAAATCCTAGCAAAGGAATATGTACAAGCAGCAAAGCTCAGAAAACTGAAACAAAACAAATCCTACAGGGTATACGTGGTAGGAGGCATCAGCTTCCAACCTTCCCATAGGGCAAGAAAAAAAATGAAAACCCTACATATTAATACACCATCTATTTTGTCAGACACAAGACTGGAGCTGGTTTAGCACTATCTAGATAGGCAGTTATATGTTTCCACTCACAAACAAGCATGCAAACAATAACAGAACAACTTAGCCACCCAACAACCCAGCCAGTGACAACCCCAATTAAAAATCAACTGGTATAACATACACACATTTTTTATTTTAGAATTCTATTTATACAAAAAATTCCTCCCTCAAACAATTAAACAAATTGAACGTATAAAATCTCAGAAAGGAAGAATGAGGTTTCTGATAGTCTGAAGGAAAGGTTGGGTCAGGGTGGGCAGCAGAATACTCCAGTCTCATCTGCATTTTCATTGCCACAGACAGCATGGCAGAAGACAAACCTCATCAAGGGAATTGACCCTGCCACCTCATACTAAGGGGCCCTGTAGCTAGGTATAAGAGATTCAAATTGCAACTGTAAAGGAGCCCTCACCTCTTGAATGCTTCCAAGCAGCTGGGCACAGTACCACATTCCTTTTCTTGCCCCTGGTGCCCCCCTGCAGGCTTTCAGCTGACCTTGGTGGATCTTCAGTAGCATGGCCCTCTGGCCAAGTCACAAAGTCTGAACAAATCTCTTCCGGGATATTAAAGAATCCAATGAATAAACAGTTTGGTTGCCTTCACTTGGAGCGTCAGCCCTGACTCTGGGGCCCTGTCCCCTTCTTGGGGTTTATGACACTTTACCTGTGGCTGGTAGGGGAGTGTGGGCCCATCCACTAATCTGGCTCCAGCCCAGGGACCCTAGACAGCAGCCACATACTGCTCAGTTCAATCCTTCACTGCTATTTCCCTGGGCCTCTTCCTACTGGGCCCTTCACCTCCAGCCCTATCTCAGGGCCAATGCCCTCAGATTCTTCTCCCTCTGCAATCCCAGCTGTGTAAATTCAAGCAGCCATGACGGTCTCTCTACTTCTCAGGCTCTTGTAGTCTGAGTGGAGCACCCTTCTTCACTCCTCTGATCCCAGCAGGATCTGACCTTCTAAGGCCAGGCAGCTCCTCTTGGCTGGGCCAGCAGGGCTCTGATTGGCTGTTGCTAACCCCTCTAACCCTTGGAGGACCAGGTTTCTGTGGTTTCCAAAATGGGTGCTTGGGAGAGGCATTTCTAGGCAAGCTTGGAGGACCCACTTTCGCTGCTGTTTCCATCTCCGCTCGCTGCTTCTTGGGACAGGGTGTAATAGGACCAAGGGGCTCCCAGCAGGAAGCTGCAAAGGCCGAATACACGTTATCACAGAACATAAAAGGCAGCATTGAATGTGTGTGTTTAAAAAACTGACTTCTTTATTATCAGAACAAAGATATACCCTGGGTGATTCTCATATAAAGCTAAACTGCTTCCGCAATAACAGTCATATTCAAATAAAAAATATATCCAACTCCCATGTTCAGGAGGAACCAAAGAACTAATCTGGTTGACTATGAGGGGAGACTTCAGTAGCTTTTCACAGGCTTCCCCCTGTGCTAATGCCAGAAACTTTCTTTGTTGAATCTGACCCTAAAAAGCATAAGGGCAACCGTGCCTTTTAACTGGTAAGATAAAGCTTCTGAGGCCAGTAAAGATTTCTTGAAAATAGTTTAAGAAGAAACTCAAGTGTGGAAAACAAAATAGTACTGCAAATAGTGACACATATGTTATCCTGGTCCTTTTTAGCTGTCACTATCACACATCATAGATTTTTATAACCTTGCAGTCAAAACAGAAACATTCTTAGTTAATGGTATGTGGAGAAACCTGCGCAGACAAAGGGCTGCTTAAAATAAGGGGCGCTTCAATAAAGAAAATAGTACTCCACCACCACCACCACCGCACCAAGGCTTACTTTGCTTTACAATTATACTCTGTGTTCAGGCTCTTTGCATCAAGATATTTGCCTCTAATATTTGGTGAGAAATCAGATTATCCAATTCCCAACACTTGGCCTCTATGGTTTATCTTTTCCCAGCTATTTTTTAAGCCAATTGTTCAAACTCACCCCTGTCTGGTGAACAGGGTTTAAGGGTCTTCATGAGGAAAATAAAACTTGTACTCTACTCAACACACACACACCTTTCCCAGGGAAACTAACAAAAAGATCAACCAGCCTATTTATGGTAAAAGTTTAATTAATATGCTGAAGGAGACAGATTCGTGGTTTGAGCATGACCTTTGAAATAACTAGTCTTATTGGAACCACAGGTTTGAATTCCAGCAGGGTCTACCTAACTCTTTTTTCCTTCCAAGGTAGATAAATTGAGTTTCTTGAGGTTTATTGTGTGTGGATCTTTTGGAAAAGATATTAAGAGGCTTCCTGCTCTGAATGGATATTAAAAGGCGATAGCCATAGCTTTCTGCTACACATACTGTTGTACAGTGTTTGCGCCTGCTTACCACAAGTGGTAGCTGAAGTGATGCATTTTGGATTTTGTTAGTATGAAAGGCATTTGTGTGCATATAAAACACATGCATAGTCTTATACACACACACTGTACATGCATATGCATTATACACACATTTAAATATTATTTTAGACAATATGAATGAATTCCAGTGTTTGTGTTTTGTGGCTTTTTTCAGCTCTAAAACACAGTTTGCAAGTTTCTCCTGCCTATGCTTTCAAGTCTTTGAGAACAAAAGGATTTTTCCACACTGAAATGGTGAAAAAACCCTTTCTTCATGAGCTCACTCTTGCAGGGACTGTCTCGTTATTTATGTTAGCTGCTATTTGAAAGTTGATCTTTGTCTTCTCTATAAGGAACCAAGATCTGTAAAATGTGAAAATTACCAAACGCGCCATCCTGAATATTAGTGATATTTTAAGGAGCTTAGATTTATATTAATGTGTAGGAGTTTTATATTTTGTTCTTCAAAATGCATGATGAACCAAAGATCTGTAGTGGTTTATTATTAGTAACAACAGTGGACAGGTATACAGAACTTCATATTTTCTAAAGCCAGGCATAAACATTATCAAATTAATTCCCAACATCCTAATGGGAAGGCATTATCACTATTTTACAGAGGAGGAAACTGAAACACAGAGATTAAGTGATTTGTTCCAAACAAGAGATGGAGTCAATTTCAGAGCTGAGATTAGAAATCAAGAATACCTGGGACCTAGCCCTATACTGAGTCCACTAGACCATGATACCACTCTGATCTGAATGTTTAATTATATAAACAGAAAGGGAACATATTGTACTATCCCAACTGCAGGAATTTCTACATATAAGAACTGTCATGGTACACAAAAAGGGCTGAAATACTGTTAAATCTACCTGGTGCTATGGCTCCATAAAATTATGCTACTCTGAGTGGTAGCATGTGAGTAGGACTGAGTAGCATCTCTATATCGTGCCTCCTCTTGTCTCCAGCCTATCTGGGGATGGTACTTAGGCATGTGGTTGACTTAAGCCTGTATTTAAGTCTGACTGAATTAGGTACATGCTTAAGTGTTTGCTTGAATCCAAGGAGGATTCAGTTTGTCTGACAAAGTCTGAGTACATTGCAGAAAAGAGGACCTTTATACTTTTTTCACTGTAGAAACAATGTATAAGAAGGGAGTCAAAAGTCTCTCTTATGTCACAATCCAGCCAATACATTTGATGATGATAAACTCACCCCAAAATCTTTCTCCTCTTTTAGCAAGGTGATAAAGGGCAGACTGCCACGTTACCTCCCTTCCTGTATTATGCTTCGGTAATGAAAGTATGGAGTATATCTTTTCTTCAATGTGCTTGGCCACAGAGGGTCAAAGCAATAAGAACAGAATGAATATGGATTTTTTTTCTTTAATGGAAGGACAAAGAACAAAGGATCCACGTAGTATACAACAAACCTAGTTGACAAATATTTCTTTCGGGGCATCTTCCTTTAATATCTCTTTATAACCAAACCAAGAAGCTTGCCTAAGGTTGTTATTAGGACAGAAGTACTGTGTGGATCATTTCAGCACATCCTAAACTATTCTGAGACTATTTCAGACTTGTCCACCAGAGCAGGATATTCTTATTTTAGGCCCCTATTTCAGGAGGACATTGCTACAGAGCAAGAAAAGCCTAAGAAATTATTTAGAAAAGAATAGTCATAAAGAAAACTTTACATGGAAAGTCAATCACAAAGCCATTCATTATTGACTCATTGTATTTAGAGTCTGGGCCCGAACCCAAACTGGTGTAAATTGATATGAGTTCAATGGAGCTACACAGATTTAAACAGGCTGAGGATCTGGTCCTGAATCCATCAGGAAAACAATCTTGGTCTCTCTAACCAAACTGTTTACAAATGCTGATCAGTATAAATACAAAATGAACTCAAATATTGCCCACATTCAACCTGAGGATATGCCTTTTGATATAGATATGTTATCTACTTGCCCAACAATGACCTTCAGAAACATTTAAGTTGCTCATTGCAAAGTACATATCTTTATAAATTGATGCAGTTCATCAGCACAAAACTTTTAAGGTAACTAATACTAGTGTGCTTTTATTCCAAACTGAAGAGTAACAGAATGCTATTTTTTCGTATTATGATAAATTATTACTTCTAGTAAATGATATCTTAAACAATATTTTTCATACTCAAGTAAAACATCTGAAGCTTTGTCTCCGTGAATCACTATAAAAGACTATATGTCAGAGTCTAGAATGGCTAGAAAACCAATAATTAAAGCACAAGACTAAGAAAATAAAACCAGTATGTACTAAGGGATTTCTGAGTAAAAGAACTTATATACTAGACAAAAATAAAAGGATATACCATATGTTGAGTAATAAAATTGGCAAACCTAGTAAGGTTCAAATACTGCTATTATACACATCTGGGCAAAACGGGAAAAAAAAAATCATTAAGCAATCTGAGAACCCCAAACAAAGAAACTGTAAAATTCTGAACTGTAAAGCAAAGGAAACACACTTAATCCCTTAGGAGTTTAAGTATGTATTTCAACTGGGTTATCCCATCCCTCATAAGGACATAGAAACACACAAAAACCTAAAGACACACAATATATCCACTGTGAGCTTGTAGGCAGAAAGCCAACTGGCTTCAGTACCCAACAGCCCTGGCACCTGTTGGTTTTATCATCAGCAAATGCATTACCTCTTTGTGGCACAGAGTGAAGGAAAACACTGTGCTAAAAGTGCCCATCTACCACCAAAAATGCACAAGATGTACAGAGTGTATATATACTTTATCGAAGGGAGAGTAGGGTGTGAGTGTGTCTATACACACACATATATTCCTATGCAGCACATATGTAGGTAAATACCACATATGTACAACACAGGTTATATCGCCCTATTTAATCTACACCCAGAGGCGTAACCCTCTGATAAAGGAGTCTAGGACTAACATTTCCCATCACTGTTGGGAAAGGAGGCATAACTAAAGATATTTATTTAGGACCTAATTTTGCCACCTTTAGTCACACTGAGTGCCTTATTTTGTGAGTAATCCCATAAAAGACAGGGACTACTCACAAAGTAAGTTACTCCTCAGTGTGAATAAGGGAGGCAGAGTGAAATAACTTGAAATGAATCAAAGTTCTGGCAGGGAGACTCCTCTTTCCACAGTTGCTCTTAGTCTGTGTTCAGCTTGCCAGGTTCAGAACACCTACTTCCACTATCTCCTCTTCACCCACCTGTTATAAATCCCACAAATTTTCCGTTAGGAAGTTTTTGAAATTTATCAATTTTTATTGATCTCTGAAACTGCCTCAATGAAAAATAGATGCAGTTGTATAATCCAAAGCAACACTGATTTTAACCTAAATATAATCTTGTTAACTATGATAACCTGAGCTGCATTATATAGTTTTGATGAAATCACTTATTGGTTCATTGGTTGTTTTTTTGGTAGCATATATTAAAAGGTTCACTTATTAGTGTTCAGTGCCAGCCTGCTGCTCGGTACTATAGCAAAGGAGGAAATGGGGCTGTCCATTTCAAGAAGACATAAACCGTGCATGAGGGGATAGCGTGGACGGGAAGACGCAAAGGAATTTTGCAGACCGTTTTCAAAAGGCTTCATGGAAAAAGTGTGTTGTGAGGAGGTATTTGAAGGAGCAGAGGGAGGCTGTTTGGTATATGAAAGCAGGGTAGCTTCCTCAAACACAAGGAACATCGTGGGGAAAAGCACAAGGGCAAGAGAAAGATGTAAACAGGTAGATGGAGAGGGGATTGGGACAGATGGAGGGAACAAGGGGAAGAACTAAAAGCAGAGATGTCTTTGAATGTTCAATACAGAGGAATGAAAATATCTGCGGCATTTTTTTCCATGAGAATAGTTGATTCTGTTCAGGGGCTCTATCACAGCATGAGCAAAGTCTTGAAAAGGTCTCCAGCCATGGAGAAAGACCATTACGGAAGACCTTCATCTAGTGGGACAACCTGGCAAGCTTCTGACAGCTTTCAACAGCTGTGCTTTTGGTCCCCACTGCTAGCCTCTCATCTAACAGACTGCTGAGATTGCCCCAGCTCTCCCGCCTGTCATTCTCAGCCCATATCAAATAAAAAGGAGATAGGGCAGCCTTGGCATTTAGCACGATAGACAGAGAGGAGTGGGACCACAAGAGAAGCTGCTGAAAGGTCTGAAATTGCTGATGTGTCCCACCACATGCAGGACACTTGCCATACATAATGGATAGGATACTGGGTATTTTCCTCGTATCCCAGTTGGCCTATATACCATTTGCTGCATGTAAGTTTAAAAAAAAAAAAAAAGGCCAAGTGAAATCCTATGACATGTGATATAAGAATAGCTACTCTATTTTGAAGAAGTAATTTGCATATTACCAACTTGCAGAACAATCCAAAAATAATATGCTGGCCAGTCTAGGAAGGGAAAGCTTGTTGCCCATATGCAAAACATTTTCAGTCTTTCATGTTCAAAACAGATTGGCAAGAAGTGTTTAATTTTTCAAAATGAGTAGATAAAGTTCTTAGCAGAAAGTTTATGAACCAACATGGGGGAAGAAAGGACAGGGAAGACACCACTAATGCTTTGAAATCAAACATATTTGTCCCCTTTAATAAATAAAAAGAAACACATTTATTTAATTAAACAATAGACATTGCAGCCACAAATAAAAAGACAATTTACTACTTGAAAATATTATTCAAAGCAGTTATAAAACCAAAAGCTTCCAAGACTTTTTACCTGCACTAACTATTTTGCTGAAAGCCTAGATGAATGGTATTTCCAATGAGAAAATCGGAACTTTTCCAGTGAAATTGACACTGATTCAAATTCAACGGTGGATTAAGGGAGAATTGAACAATCTGGGCCTTGATTTCTAAAGTGGTCAAACTTTGTACCTCTAGTCCACCTTCCCATAAATATATGTGCAGGTTGCCTTGGGCCACATATTGCCTTAACCTGGTCACAGTCCAGATCAAAATGGACTAAGACAAGTATCCTTTTCTTTTCCCATCATTCCTAAGTAAAACTGGGGTAAAAAGTGACAAAAATATATATTGCTAGTTTTGAACACTAAAATTCCAGATTTTTCCTTACAATTAAGATTTCACGTGTCATTTGCATGTTATTGGAAAAACTATTTCAAAAACTTCTATGTATATATCTTTTAGCATATCTGACTATATATTATGGGAAAGAAGGTAAAAAGGAACAGACAAAAGGCTCAGTTTGATAAACTATGTCTAGTTTACACACCGCGGAAGCCAGGGCAAGGCTGCGGAAACTGCGAAAAATCAATTTGCTTCAGTTTCCGTAAATGTGGAATCCAGGATGTGTGTATATACATTTTTATATTTTTTACCAAATTAAGACCCCAAATGAAATTAAATCCACAAAAGCTATGAGGAAATTGAGTCTATACCAGATACTAATACTAAACAAATTCATGAATGGTGCACAAAGGAAAACCACAAGGAAAGAAACATCAAAATCTAAACTTCGGTCAAACAGAGAAATGTCAGTAGGATTTTCTAACAAATTTCCCTTTTTGTTTTGCCTAGTTATAAAAAGCAATAATTATGAGCCCAGTCTTGCAAACCTTTATTTGTGAGAGTTGTAACAGTGACTTCACTGGGACTACTGACCCAAGAAAGGGTTTCCAAGATGGACCTATCTTGTTTTCATACAGTTGAAAAGTAAAAGGAACAACAGATATTGGTTTTTCAAAAAGCAAGAAACAGCACATTTTTAATATATTAAAGAATGATAAAAAGACATAAAGAGGAATTTGTTATATTTTATAGTCTACCAAACCAGAAAATCAATACAACTGTGTCAAAATAATGTCATAAATGCATGAGATTTTGGATTGTAATAGTAATGTTTCTTCTATGATGTACAGGGGAAGTTAAGGATTGAGCAGAAGCCTTAACTGTGAATTTCCCAATGTATTTTTTATGATTAAAATCAGAAATCTAGTATCTTAAAATTTTGTTGTAAAAATATATTTAGTATATGTTGATTATATAGGTTAGTGGGAAAAAACATCCTGTATTCTGAAACGCTATACACATACAGTAATCTCAGTCCCAATGATGACATATTTTTGATCTGTTAAATTAATAAAAGCAATCTGACACTCTGGTTATTCAAAACAATTTTATTTGTACACAATTTGTTTTTTTTTTTTTTAAAGAGCATCTAAAATGCTAAAGACTGCACAATTTTATTGATCTTAGGCTTTTTTTAAACATGAAAGAGGGCTTTGAGATGACAGTGATATTCCCAGATACAATCCAAAACTGAACCACAGAGTTTATAAACCCTGTTTTTTTCTCTCTCTCTCTTTTTAGGGCTTTATAAAATCAAAACAGCATGTGATCCTTAACAAGTGTGGAGCTTATAGGTGCTTCTATCATATTTTACAATCATATCTAATACCTAAATAACATAAGGGATTTTGTTGATATGACTGCTTTCTATAATTATAATTTAGAAGATATTAGCAGAACACCATATCAATAAAGCACCGTTATCTTGATCAAATACTTTATGTTATTTGATTGACACAGGATAGTATTTTGCCAATATATTGGTAAAGTCAGTAATAAAATACTGATATTTACATATCTCTTTATCAGATTCCCAACCTATATTTGCCTCTTTATGCGTAAGGAGAGGGGATGCGGGAGAAAATCTTATAAATGCCAAAAGTCATATGAGACTTTCCTTGTATATGTGATTTTTTACATTTATTTCTAGACAAATAATATTCTGGCATTCCACCAACTTTTGGGGGGTTGTCGTGAATCAGTCTAGTCTCCTTCATGCTGCGTGTGAAACGGTATGTCACAGGAAACAATCAAAGATTTTAGGATAAATATGGAGTGCAAGCCATATGCCACATCCCCTCCGGCATTCCCCCCAAAAAACAATCAGCATGTGAACACAAAGAAAAACTGGCCATTTAAAAAAAAACCTGTAGTTGGAGGGCGTATTCTCAGGGTATCTGAGAACAAACAAAGAGTTATCTGATGGTTTCAGGAAAAGGAAAGTGTAGGAGGAGGAAATAATGTTAGTTATCCTAAATGTACTTTCACCAGTTGGAGGAGGAGAGACTGTGAAAGGAAATATTGCAGCACCATGAGCCCCAAAAGGATTGTAAATCTGCTGGCCCTTGGGAGCGGGTAAAAAAAGGCATTTCAACTCATTAAATAATAAAGAACAGCACTGAAGCTTTATTAGTAATAGAATGTGCAATAGGTGTTAGCCATACATCCTACTGAGACTGATTTGTTACAAACGTTTCAGCTGGTAAATAGGTTCCACTTTCTTAATAAATCTAGATTAATTTATTAACTTTAAAAATCAAGGTCTAAATTTGGGTTAAACTCTCTAAAGCCGCCATGTATGCCATTGTTTGGGATTTTGGGCCAAACCCCTACAGATTGCTTACTATTTTTAAAAGTCAGCAATAAAAATAGTGCAAAGTTTTTAATTTATATTATACACAATAACCAGATTATTTTAGCAATTATTCCAAAGTAAATTGCAATTTATATGCTTATCAGATCAATTTATTCCCTTTACACTGTGGGAACATCACATAAATAAAGAACAGATGATCCTTGTCAATGGGGACCACAAATATGTTTCAAACTGACACTGCGACTCAAGACTTTGGGAGCTGCAATATTAAGAAAAACTCTTCCAGGGCAAGATCATTTATTAAACTAAGCAGCAATTAAAGACTGCCAGTGGGACACATCATATGTGGTTTACAATATAGGAAGATTTTTTTTTTAAACTCTTGGTTCTCCATGGGCCTGATTCAAGCTCAATTGAAGTCAGCGGAAAGAAACTTCTATTGACTTCAGTGGGATTTAGATCAAGCCCCAGGATGTGAATAAAAAACCCCTAACAACACACTTTATTTCAGCTGTAAATCATGTTTTCCAATACCAGTGCAACCCAAAACCCTTGATACAATTAGCAGTTATAGAATGAAATAAAAATAATGCACAGAACACAAGAGTACATTTATAATAGAGTAAAAGAAGAAAAACATTAAGTGGCTGAAGCAAAGGGGTAGGAGGGAGATGGGTTTTCATTTGAGTTTTTTTTTGGGGGGGGGGGGAAGTTGATGAGGGGAAAAATATCAGAACTGAATTATCCTGTTAGCTAATGGAATAAACAGAGCCCTCAATAAATGGGAGACAATTTATGGAAAAATCTCCGGTGTCTTAAGTTGAAGCTTTAAAATTTGTTTTGCATAAGCATATACTTTACTATATTTACCACTGAGTCTAATTAAATAATGCTAGTGAATTATTCACTATTCTTATGAAATTATTTTGCAATCTGTATTTACAACAAAGCGATGAAACTATCGTCTAGAGCTACATGTTATTAGCCAGTTTATTCCTAAAAGCAAACTCTGGGGCCTGATCCAGCTGAGACTACACACCCCTCAATTCAGGACCAGGACCAGCAATTAATTTTGCTTTCAATTTTTCATGAGTATTTGAAGAACAGAAAATTTGGCTGTGGCAATTTCTCTCATAAAAGGATTTTGCACTTAGCTTGCAAATGATTTTACTTGGTTCAAGATTATAGATTTTTTAAAACATTTTAAAAACACACTGCCCTAATCATGCCACTTGATGTTTTGTTCTAAGATATGTAATCTATAATTTTAAAAATATTTTCAGTCTGAAATAACTCATTCAAAACATTTAATAATCAGATTTTGGAAGCTGGTTTACTTTAAATTATTTTTCACTTTCTTCCTCTTAATTCAGTCTTTAGATCTGGAAGCTGATAAAGTACTTTTTGTTTTATAGGTGTTCATAAAAGGTCATGCTAAACTAATGGCATAGAAACCTCATTTGGAAAAGGGGTCAGTGTTTCTTTAGAAGATACGTATCCAAGTGCTGCTTTGTGGGATTTTTTTTTTTTTTTTAAATCATAGATTTGATTGTTTCTGTGACCATTCCTCATCTGGTTTTTATCACTATGTTAATTTGTCAAAGAGATTGTAATCATTAAAAAAAGCAAGTCAAGCGACCATGCTAAATATTGTGTCCTATCACAATGCTACACACCTTGTTTGGCATACTACAGGTAGACGTTAGCAGGATTTTTTTTTTTTAAATGGGCATTAAAAGAAAATATATCTACAGCAAAATGGATGAAATTTAACAGCTTAAAGAAACTAAATATCTGAAGGTGCAGTCCTGCAAACATTTTGTGCACAACTCAAGTTTACTCATGCAAGTAGTCTTACTTAGGTAACAGGATCACTCATGGTACTAAGCGCTACGCCTAGTATTAAATGTTTGCAGTACTAGGCCTTAAATTAGAAAGTACCTTCCAGTCCCCAGCCCCTCCTTCCCTCCATTAGAGCTTCTTTCACCTTAATAAAGCTTACTTGCAAAATGGTAATGAAGTCTTTTTCAATACCTATTAGCACTTTTACAGGGGGGCGATCTCTCACCTCTGTATGCAATGAGTAAGGGCCACAATTTTTATAGATTTTTCTGTCAATCCACTTTCCCTCTAGCAAACACTTTATGCTATTTGCTCTACTTATTGCCAAAGGAATGCAACCTTGCCAAAGAATACTGACCGTTTCTACAATGTAAAACTGCCCCAGAATCCATTATTTCTATTCATTCAGTACTGAATTAATTTTATAAAACTAGCAACAATTTATTTATAAAATTGGGCATCATGATAGGGAGCATCAGATTCGTTGACCAAAGATAAGCTTCTAACCACCTCTATCCACCGAAGTCATACTCTTTTCTCTCTAACAGATCATAATCAGTTAAATTTCATAAAGGATTTGAAGACGTAAACCACTTTTAAGTGCTCATTATTCTTATGCTCATGGAAAGGAGGAATTATTATTACGATTACATTGCTTAAAGCATGCTACACATTTAGCAAATAGTAAATGATGGCCCTTGCCCCAGAGAGCTTACAATTTCCCTTATTACTTTTTTTCCCTTAATTGAAAACAGGCCACCTACCAGGCTCCAAATATTTGAAGGTGCAGTTGGAAATACGGAGCTTTCACTTTTCCATGGTCCGTCACAGCTGAAATTGGCACAACAGCCATTAACATTGCTGCTATTCCCACTTGTGTCCATGGGGGGGGGAAACTGAAGTCAAATCGGCAAAGACAGATCAGTGTAACTACAACAACTACTACTTTGTACCAATACAAGGTCTGTTTCCACCAGATGAGGAGCAGGGATATTATCTGGAAGCAGAGTTGTTTGAACTCTTGAATTAATTTCAGTTTATGTAGTAACACGCAACAGGATATTTTTTTGTTTTATTTTTGGGGTTTGGGGTTATTGTTCTCCCCCCACAGCCCAAACAATAAACATAAATATATATATACACAATATTATTTTTAATTGTATCTATATACATCTGTGTACGTCCACACAAAATAAAATTTTATTAAAAAATTGTGAACTTAAACGTAGTGATAACTGTAAAAATTGAACTAGTCAGACATACACAGGGAAAAGGTTTTTAAGAACAATGGAGAAAATACAGTGATACAGTGAAAAAAACCTTGACATACAGTTACTTACACTTACATTTAAAAAATCATAAATAAAAGGTAATGTCACAAAACGTACTTATTCTGGATTCATTCACTTCTCAGGTGGGTGAACACTCCCCTGTCCTTCAGCTTTTTTTCCCCTCACGCTGCACCCAGAGCATAACACTATCTAGTCAGCCACATGCTTTATTGTAAATTATCGCTAATCTACCTACAGTGATATAAATACATAATTAACTGGAAAAAAGCTAGCTTTCTCTTGAGTGCTAGATGAAGAATAAAACACCAGATTCATTTTTATTTATATTTAAAACATTTTATTAGAGAACACAATATTTGTGTGTGTTTTCATTGGATATTTGTATTGGTCACTTTTTTGAACATGGAGGCAGAGGAGAGAATCTGCTCCATACATCAGATGTCAAGAAAAAACTGCAAAGGTCCATGATTTCAGAACAAAGGAAATAAACCATAAGAACAATAAAACTATATTTACTTATGTTCCGAAGCTCTTCTCTCCTCCCACTTAAACTGATACTCTAGTGAAAGCAACCAAAAAAGTAGGAGTAATACATGAGACTGCTGGGAAATCTCACAAAAATCACTTGTAGCATTACTAAAGTTCTGCAAATAAGGAATTAGAAAACTTGACATTTGATGGGCAATCCATGAGGAGGTGCAAAAAACTAAAGTAAAATGCAGCATTACCAAAGATGAAAAAGGAAAGCAATGTACTGGAAGAAGAAATTCCTGACAGCTCGGACACATGGGACCCATTCTCCCCTCGGTGCACACGGAGGGCTCCTAGCACCATAACATGAGATGTGCATACACTCAGGAGAGAAGAATACCCCAAGCAGAAATCTCATTTTGACCTGAAACTGTGACAAGTTGGCAGCACACCACGACCAGGTTTACTTGGACAATCAGATGCACACATCAGGAGAAATTAGATGGAAAAGGTTTTGGGTGAAACTAAACTCCCATGGTGTTAACTATAGTTAACTTCACAAACAACATCAAAAGGGAAGATGTCTGCATGGTTGGAAAGATGAACTTTGCTCAAGATTATTCAAAGGTCGATTTTAAAAAATGAAAAAAACAGGAATACCAGTACTGCTAGTATATTATCTTTCCCCAAATACTCTCAGGATGACATTTTCTGCCTCTTCCGCCAATACAAGGTTTTCCCCTTTTTTGAACATCCTCCCTTACCTTCAAATTAATATAAACACCAAACTAAACACCTTTAACTGTTTTATAGAAATGCCTAACTGGGAAACACGAAGACTATTTGACAACTTATTCCCAAGCCTTGTCTAAAATGCTGGGGAATATTTTAGACATACCACAATACTAATTCTACAAATTTCTACAAAAAAGCTACAGACTTAAAATGCAATGTCAGACAAGGAGTAAGCTGTATTGGTAACTTTTAAGGCAAACTGACATGTTTGCAAAGCTTTTACTTCTCTTCAAAGTACAAGTATAGAAAGGCAAATGTTTATAACATCTCAGAGAATGCCTAATGTCTAAAATCAATCATTTGTCTACTCAGAAGATAACTCCGAGTTCCTAAAGTAATAGCTACATCAATCCAATAGAACACAATGATAAGAAGATTGATTGTAAAGGAAGAGATTTCAATGATTAAAATACTATTGTTGAAGAGCAAAATTACTCAAATACCTCCATTTAATGTCATCAATATATTACTTTTGGAATTGAGATAATAGAGAACTTGTTACTCCAGAACAATAATCTAAATTTCAGAGAAGAGTAATTGAAACACAATAGCACATTAGCTGTGACTAACATATTTATATCTGAAATTGCATAGGGTTTCAAGTACTAAAGTAAATCATTCTAGATATTAAGAATAAATTTGGCCAGTTCACCAGTGGGCTCTAACTTTGTAATTCAAATCTTTCCCTTTTATCCAGCTACCACAGATATAATGTAAAACCTTCAAAATTTCTGAGGGTAGATTTTGATGAATTTGCTTCTTTGGGTTCTAACCAGTGTTTTTCTTATTTAACAATAGAAAAAATTGAGAAAAGTCTCTCGTTTGTGATGGATTAGAACATAAAGGTCCTTCAAAACAATAGGCAGTTTATAACAAAAGGGTCGTAAGAAATGACTTTCTACTAGCCACAGAATTGCCACTGAGAACAGCTTTCTACTGCTTAAGTTGTAGACTATTATTTTCAGTGCTGCTTTGCAGAACATTAAGTCCATTGGTTTTCAACATCTACCACAACAACATACTGCACAAACACATGTTGTACAAACCTGGTCTAATCTCCTTTTACATGTAACGGCGTCCCTTTTTGGAGGTGAAAACATCTGTGGCTCATATACAAACTAAAGTTAGACATCTTACAGAGCCACACTGTGCTCTGAAACTTTATCTGACAAAGGAATAAGCTTTTCACCTCCATTGTTTCAACGGCCATAAAATATATTTCCTAGACATCACTCATTTCTCAGAAAACTTTAACTTATGCTTTCTTAAATGTACATTCCTCAAATGTAAGATGCCTCTGTCTTTTAGATGAAGGACAATAAAATAGGCAGTTTTGCAAGTTTCCTTAAGTCCATCAGGTTTTTCATACAAAACTTTCAACTGGAATGCAAACTTGAATGTTAAAAAGATTCCTAGCCGGCAAGAATATCAAAGATTGCTACCCAACTTCAAACCAGCAAACTAAAACCTAAAATCAGATGAGATTCTTTTTAGTTGATCATTACATGGCTCTTTTAGTCTATAATGTGGAGAAACATGAGATGTGCAGTCCTTTCCCATATGAAGTCCATTACGTTACAAATGCTTTCAAAACAACAGGATATTGTAGGTAAAATCAGAACTCTTAATAGAGCTTTAAAATTATAGATTCAAGAGGAGGCCATATCCTGTTAGCCAACATCTACTGAATATTGCACACTATAAGTTTTGGGTTTGTTTAATATGGCTATGATTTATATAATCCATCTATTATATTAGCTACAAATATAATAAAGTCTTCTTCCTCTTTAACGCGCTAAGTTGTGTATAGACTCTTCTTGTATTAATTCCTAGAAATCTTTATAAAATCAAATAAACTGCTGTAAGCTATCCCTGAGAACAACTGCCTACCTGTAAAAAAGCCACTAAGAAAGGAACGACACAGTATGAGAATTAAAATGAGTAACCTATACGAAATTCCAATCATGTTGGAGGAGTTTGAACTTTGTTTAAAAACATTACATAAATTTGAAACAAATACATTCTTAAGATCATGATTAAAAATCAAAAGTGAATACAAACAATATTGATTAACTTGAATACATTACATGTACTTCATTTATCCAAATTCTTTGTTAAGATTTATTCTGTAATGTTATAGAAAGCTTCTTTAATAACATTCTGTATTTTTTCATAGAGAAATTATAATTTACAGTACCAGCTTACACAAAAAGGAATCTGAGAATTGAAACTATTTCACTGTTATAGGGCCTGATCTGGCAAAACCTTACAGAGATGAATAACACTTTAGTCACAAAAGTAGTCCCATTGACTTCAATAGCTCTATTCACATGCATAAATCTTTGTAGGGCCAAATAGTGTTCTGAATGTTGAATTGGAAATCCTATAAGGGCCTTGATCCTGCAAACATTTTCACACAAAATTAATTTTACCCATGTGAGTAAATCCCATTGACTTCAATAGGATTAATGTTAAGTTTATACACAAGTATTTACACAATCAGGTGCAAAGTTAATAGAGGCTAAAATTTTACTTAACTTGTTTTTCTTCACTTTTTTATATTTGCTATATGTTTATTATAACATTACTTTTATAAATTAAAAACTACTTAAAAGAACACCCAAAGCAGACCACCAGGACTCATGAACAACCAGTGCAATAACAAACCAGTGAATCAGCCTAGGGCTCATGAATAACCCTTCAACAACAAACCAGGATGTACACAAAGGAAGGAAAAATGGAGAAACAAAAAAACAACTTCAAGAGGTTAATACTACGTGTAGAACATTTAAAAGATTTTAAAATGGTGAAAGATATTTTTAAGGAGTCTTTAACCATTTCTTACTGAAATGCTGAAGGACACTGAAATGTTTTATGATTCATGATTTTGATTAATTAGACTCACACAACATTTTTACATATGATCTAAAATGTTTTAAATAAAATACATACACCACTGTTTAACATCCTCAGTCCACAGAATTCTTGGGTAGAATTAATTACACATAAATACATTTTATGACAAAACATTTGAAATATTTCATTCACCTGCCAGGCCTGGAGTTCAGGGATTCCGTATTTCCCTTCTATCATTAATGCCTAAATCTGTGAAAAAAAAACAACAGGTCCTTGCTCTGCTGAAACAGTGAGCCTTGAATTAGGGCCTTGGCAGGTCAAACTTTCAATCTCCTTTCAGGATGTATTCATCTCTGATTTTTCTTTTTAAGGTTACCCAGGGTTTAAAGTTAGTCTGAAACTCATTGTAGTGCAAATGGCCAGTGGTGCCAGGCCCCAAAACACACTGCAGTGGTGTGGGTGTGGGTGTATTTATATACATCTGAGTTATGCAGAGGTGGCTGTGCACCCAACTGGGCCGTCCCACATAGGTCGACACGGAGAATGGAGTGAGGCAGGAGACAGATGAGAAGCCCGGAGGTTCCATCTATGTACTAATCCTCAACAACCAGCTAACCCTTTTTTAAACGTGATTTCCCCTCACTACATTAGGTACAAAGCCATGTTTAAAAGCATATTCGTTAAAACACATGTTCAAACATGATTTCTTCCCCCCCAGTCCAGAAAAATCCCCTAGAAGCTGGAGTAGCTGATAGGAAGAAACATCCAGCACCCAACATCCTGGTCCTAGGTTTGGGAAGTGAAATCTATTTCCTAATATATGTGCACATTTCCCTCTTGATTGAACATGCATTCACTATAAATGATACACATATTCTATATAATGTCCGTATGTATAGATATGCATTTAAATTCACCTTTAAATAATTTTCAGAACTTCAGGGCTCTCCCCACCCCATTTTAAATAAAATGCTACAACTTCTGAACCACTGGGTAAATTAAGGTTAACTACGATTTTGGCAGAAAGGGCCTTCATACTGAACTGGGATATAAATTAGGTGGCCTCTCTTTCATCCTACATTGTTACTATTTGCAAGAAATGTGAATGGCTAAGCTTGTTCTCTTCCAGAATCTTATCTCAAAGCAAGTGCCATCTGAGTGACTAACTCAAATTTAACAACTGATCAATCAGTGCACAAGTGACTACACATCAGCACAGCCAGACTAATAGGAATCTACACAGCTAACTTCAAAAAGTGTCATTCCTAAAAGTTTTGCAAACAAGTACTATATTTTCAGCCCAAGGTGTTATCACCCTTTCCCCCCCTCAATCAGAATGGACTTTATGAATGGGGTGGAGCACAGCAGAGTGATCTCTCTTCCAAAGCTGATATGTAATTACTTTTGTTAGATTTACACAACACACCTACTGGAATTCTCTAAATGCTTGCACAGAATGAATAAACATTTGTTAAATAATATTTACAAGATTCAAAATCCCCATTAAAAAAACAGCCTCTGACTCTTCAACAAGTCTGTATCAGTAGCTGGCTCTAACGACCACTAAGACCAACACATAATATCCTGATAATATAAATGCAAAGAAGTCTAAGCTTAGGAAAAATGAGAAATGATATCATACATGAAGATTAGTGTTTTTATAAATAAATAAAAAGTGTTCCTCATGGTACTTTTTATTGGATATAAAAAGTACATGTGAATAAGGATACAGCATTATACAGTAACACTAGTTACTTGAATAAATAGTAGACACCAGCCGTCAGCAGAGAAAATTATCCACAAATGCATGCATTACTCACGTTTCATCAATCTTCACTCAGAGACAGTTTTCTGAATTGAGAGTTCCCCCAGGTACAACAGACCTTGTTCAAAGTCACGCGCTAAGGCTTCACATGCTCACTCTGGCCCCAAAGCTCCCCGACCCAGCGGCAATTTTGCAAGGTGTAAGAAGCTGGTGTTACCCACTGTATGTGAACAGGCTTTAGGGTTACAACCACGTCATCTCCATGTTTCTCGGCTTCTATGGCTCACAAATAGATCTGAAATCAATGTGGAGATTCTGAAGCATGCGGTAGTAGCTCTACAGAACTCTCTCTTCAGCATTGGTGGAATCTGTGCATTTCCTTGTGTGTGTTATAAAGTGTGTGCATTATTACAGGTGATCAACGGAAGAGAGCTCAGATACTGAGGTCAGCAACAGTGCCGAGAGAAAAATGCAGCTGGGTTTATCTGTAAAGAAATTTGGCTCTGGGAAATTATTTTTCACAAATCAGCCACGATGACGATTAAAAGTAAAATTATTCTTAATGAGACACTGCCTAGATGAAAATGTTATTTCCTTTAAATGTCCTTATATATATTACCAATAACACTTTATATTAACAGGGAACAATCCTCAAATCTGATTATTTTTTCCTAAAATTTAATATTTCATATTATTTTCTGATGTATCCTTAATTTTTTTACATTTCACTCAGCTTGGAGTGAAACTACACCAACCATTTTCACATGCGCTAGCATAAGGCAGGTGGTTTTGCGCTTCCAGCAGTACGGGGCAATGTTTATGTCAATAAAAAGAGTTTGTCAGTGAAATAAAAATTATTGAAACATTTCTGTTCATATTGGGTTTTTAAAAAATTCTCTAATTTATTGTGTACATTTATTTATTGAAGACAGCATATAAGTACATTTCAGCAATTCCTGATGCATTAGGTAGGAGGGCAATTTTACAGACATGGGCTCCACTCCTGCATGCACTTAAGTCTTTGTCTACATTAGGGATTTTTGCACTGGTGTAGCTAGCCAAAGTAAATCACACCAGTGCAAGCCCTATTTTACACCAGTGCAACACATCTTTACTGAAAGCTACAATAGTGAAAAAATCCATTATGTAGACAAGCCCTCAGACACAAGAGTGTCTATGAATGACAGAGTCCATTGAACTCAGTGGGCCTATTCACTTGTGTAAGTAATTGCAGGATCAGGGCCAGAGGAAGTACAATTAAAGGAACATTTTTTCGTACTATTGTATCTTGCCAAGAAATTCCAAATGGTTTAAGAAGTCTTATTACTTCTCACTCTATGCAAACTCCACCACTTAAATTTTGATCCTAAACTGTTTTGACAGTGTCCCTTTAAAGTTTATCCACTGCAACAAAGGTAAAGTCAGTCAGTTATATCCAGGAGCTGCAGAAGTCTAGGCTATGGGCTTTTTGTCCTTGTGGTTTGCTGCTATAATTTAAAAACCACACAGAGCTGAAGACTCAGAGCACTATTAGAAATGTAACTTTTGAATAAGTTAAAAACACTCTTGTGGAGGAGGAGGGAACTTTGATGTGCCTTCTTGTAGACAGTTTTGGCACTGTGGAAAAATAAGACGCTATACAGTAGCGGGTAGGCAATAAACCAACGTCTATATTGGGACCTATATGAATCATCCATATATTGAGTGGTATGTGCAGAGAGCATATGAAGAATTTAGTCATGTTCCAGTTAAACATGCCTATTGTCATATCATTCTGGAAAATACTAGGAGATTTTCAGTAGTATATGTATATATATAGGCATCTGTATGTAGACATATATGTATACATACATATACACACTAATGTGCAATATTATATAGCTAAGCTAAGAGAACAGTATCAGGAAAATGATTTTGTTCTGTATCTTTTGACCTAAGTTACGTTATTATTATTAGACCTTTGGTTAAAGGAGATTGTTCATTTTATTGGGCTCTTTAACCACATAGGTGTGGTGTGCATGCAGAAAGAGGGAGAATATACCTAAAGTAAAATGAAAAGGAGTACTTGGGCACCTTAGAGGCTAACAAATTTATCACGAAAGCTTATGCTCAAATAAATTTGTTAGTCTCTAAGGTGCCACAAGTACTCCTTTTCTTTTTGCGAATACAGACTAACACGGCTGTTACTCTGAAACCTAAAGTAAAATGACACTCCTGTACATTCAAAAAAAATTTGTGAGATATTAAGATTTGAGCAATTCAACTTTATGTATATTTTTAATTAAAACAGACCTGGATAGTTTTTACTGAAGATACAGAATTACATATAAGACAAATTATCTAATATAATTAAAAATCAAGTGAAGCATTTTTTGTAGTTAGAAAGTGCTGTGTAATTTTTAGTGATGGTCTACCACTCAACCTAATGCAACCAGTTGATGGAAGTTACTGTGCAGCTCTTCTTCATGCTCTCTTCGGGCAACTAGAAAATAATGTTTGAACTAAATTAAAGGGACGACATCAAATGAAACTGATAAAACTTTAAGTCAGTTAAAAGTTATTTTAGGTGTTATAAACCTAAAATGAGTCTGCCTGCTAATTTCTGTGGTTTACTAATAATATTTTCTTATTTTAAAAATGTTTCACTCTCTCCTGCTGAGGTAGAAAACCCCCACACAAACAAATGGCTACTTGGAGGGAAACAAAGAAAGTGACTACACACAAAGTAGGTACAAAATTTTCAGACAGACGTAGGATTTTTAAGTTTACTATGTCTTATCATTTACTTTAATTATAAAATCAAGGACATTTAGCTCTTGGCAGTGACATTAACATCAGGATGGACAAGATCATACACTTCCACTATGTGATGTTTTCTTTTGGGATTCATCGTCCTCCTTATCCATACTTTCCATTAGCAAAAAAAAAAAAAAAATTCCCAGAAGATTTGGCTCTAGGGATAAATCCTGGTCCCATTAAAGACAGTGGCAAAACTTCCACTGACGTCAGTGAGATCAGGATTTGACCCTGGAACGCATAAGGAGAAAATAAATATAAATATAGAATAAACTCCACAAAACAGTAAAATCCATTTCCACAATTAGGCACATTTATGGCTCAACCATGGTTCTCAGTAAATTATTTTGTAAAGAAAAGAATCAGGTGATGTTATCAAATTATTAATTAAATAGTTTAATGCTCTTTGAGTAAGTCTTTTCTGCTAATCAATGTAACTTTTTTGGGGGGGGGAGGGGGGGGTCTTTCTCCAAATTATAATTGACACAAAAATAATATGTTTAGTCTCTAACAGAGAAATTGCTGTTGCAAACATTTAATGAGGTTAATACTGATGGTAATTTATTTTTTTTAAATGTAAATTAACATTATTTCTAAATACTGCCATCATATTTGTTGGCCAAAAAAAATCTAGAGTAGAATTAAAACATAACTGTGGTAAATACATGGAGGCAATTAGTTTAGATAACAGAGTTCAAAAAAGTGTGAAGAATCCCCAGAGATTACTGGTACAACGTATAATTGCTACAGGCATGTTGTACAAACCTCATGTGATACACTCCCCCCTACAACCAAACACAGATGCAGGATTGAAAAGGCCAATAAAAGGCACATTAACCTTTAACCAAAAATATAACAGTAGTTTAAACTGGGGAGGGGGGGGGAGAGCATGTGGGGAGGGGGGGAGAGAGAACAGAATGTTATTTCAAACTCCTTTTCCTATGCTGGCTAACTTAAAATGTTACCCATTTGTTTTTGTTTTATGAGGGCAACACTACCTATAAAACTAACATCTTTGAGGTTAACACATGGCTAACATGGAGAAACAATGTTTTGTCTAGGAATGTAGTTGCAGAAAACAGCACTTATCTCCTATACACATTTCAAAAGTTAAGATGACAAAATAGGTCTAAATTGGTTTTCACTTGTGACTGGATCAAATATATAAACGGAGATACACACACATTTTTACATGTTGCAGTGCGAAACTTATGTACTTTAATTTAGCACACATTTCTAATTTACAAGCTACACACTTTACAGTATAGAGGAAAAACTTTATATTGGACTAATTCAGAATCTAACCAACTTTTGCCTGAATACTGTAATTCAGTGGCTTATTTTTAACCTTTTAAATGTTAGACTGAAGGAATTTAATGATTTTCTTGCAGACGGAGTTCTAAATGAGTATCAATATAGAAGAAAACTTTGGGATAAACTTTAAAATAATGGTAAAATAGTAAAGTGCATCCAAGCTAAACTCATTAAAAATAATAAACAGAAAGTGGTGAAAGACGTATACAGTACATAGAGCAGATACATCCCTCTTCCCCCCCACTTCTGCCCCCGCAATGAATCAACAGAAGTGCCTCTTATTAACTGCAGCACCCTGTAACAGGCATTTTTCTAATTGACACTGAATTAGCATTTACTATCCCAGTGAGAGATTCTATGTGGCAAACACTTTAATGGAGGCTGCTTGATGGTTTTGGCTCATATTAGAGGTGTAACAAACAAGATTTAGTGAGCAGAGCTAGCTACAGTGTCACAAACTGCATAGCGTATTGGTTCTCGCCTCTTCACCCATATGGTGAGCTATGCATGAAGCTCTTGCCCTTGACCAATATATTAGCACCTCTAAAACAATGCATTAATTATGCATTCACCATGAGTTTAGAGACTGTGTTTAATATGATTAGTGCTGCTGTCTACCCTACTTAAGTGCTGACATGTATTTTAAAAGCTGAAAGTAGAGTGGATGTCTTCTGCTACCCAGAACATTAGATCTGAAGTCTTCTCAGAGGGGATATAATAAAGAAGGAATCTTTTCACAAGTGCTATAAAAGAAAAAGCCAATACACATACACACCCCCTATACTTCTAGAATACTTCTGGGGTTATTTTTCTTCTTTACCCTCACAGTTAACAAAAAAACTCCATTTCCCCATATGTTTACAAATTCACAAAATTGTCTGACTACATGGGAATGCTGGAATCTAGTTAGCTTCTGTATACTCCTAAGCATAGTCTCTCTGATTTGCCAATTTAGTCTTCCTGAAACTATTTTCTAGTATGACTCAAAATGTTCCCATTTGCTGAGGTCTTGCTGATCCTTACTGTAAGGATTTTTCTAATCCTTTACTGTAAGGACCTTACAGGATGTCTTATTCTGTTAAATGCATTTTCTAGAAGTATTTTAATTAATCAAAAGATGAAATAGTACATATGTAATTCATCTTACAATTGATCATGATAATGTTTGGGAGTTTCATGATCCACCCACCCTCAGGCTCATTTTAAACATCTATTAATGTTATTTTTACTAACCACCCTAAAGGGTTTGAAAAATGAAATCTATTTTACGGCTCATTCCCCAAACAAAAAAATCTGCCAGAATCTCATAAAACAATTTGTCACCTGATTTTTTTGGGTTATTTTCAACAGAATTCTCAGGCCAGAATAAGAGTGGGGGGAAGGGGGTGGGAGAACGCCCAAAAACACAAAATTCAGAATTATTTTAATACAAAGAAAAAAAATTATATTTGCAACTTGTTACTCCATTTTTGAAACAATATGTAGTCAGGATTCTCAAAATTCTCAGACAGCACACCCCAATCAATGTTATCTGATCAGATAAATCTGTAGTGCTGGGCTGTGTGTTGATAAGATATTCTCTGTGTGTTGATTATAGCTTCAGAAGGACCACCCAGCAAGGCAACCACATGCAACAACAATTTTTTCCCCTCTGTCAACTAATAAGAGCTTGTCATAAGCTAAACCTATTGGTTGAATACTGAAATACTCATCAGTAACTTAAGGCTAGAATCTGCCCTCTGTAGAAAGTGAAGAAAACAAATACCTACTGTTTGGCGTATTGGTGTTGGCTGAAGCTGTTATGTTCAGACTATTCCAACCAGCTCTGCAAGCCTTTTTTGTCCTAACTTGAGTGCACTCCTATCTACTGTAAAACTATTTATTTCAGTACAAGAGATGCTGGTAACATATATGAATGAATTCATTTTCACACTCATGACAGGAGCAAAACTGCGTACTTGTTGTTAGAAATAATCGCTGTAGATTAGCTTCCGATGATTTTTGCATCAGCAAAAACAGAGAATGTACCGCAAATACTTCCATCTCTACATCATATTTATTCCTTGTTTCCATTGCATCTGTTTTACGGTATCGCAAAGGACTCCGTGTTGAAAGCTAACAACCAGACCAACACGCTACTCCTTCAGGGTCTAAAACTCAAAGTCATGGAAGGAGGACGGCATGATTTCTAAATCTGATTCTGAATTATCCCTAGTGGCACTGGGATGCACTAGCCAAGCCATTTTATTTCTGCACTCTCCAAGGCATGGAAGGCAAACACACAGTTCACCAATCACACCAGCCACCACCTATGTAAAAGCGGAAAATGAAGAAACTGGCCATCACGCAACTACCTGCAGCTGTTACTTTAGAGCACACAGATTAAAATTTCAGCAACTGGACATTCTCTGTCCCATGGTGGTTGAGTACTGCGGGAGACTGATCCATAGGCAGAGAGAATGTCTGATTGGATAGCACTAGAAAAAGATCTTTCTAGTCATGGACCCATATGGTTTGACTTAATATTGACTGATTAAAGATATTTTGACTAGTTCTGTAGTTAAATTACATGCACCTGTTGTATATATATTAGTAGCACCTACACCCTACTGCAAACACGGGTACACTGGCCTGTGGACATAAAACCCGAGCAGATTACATTTCAAATGCTTAGCCCTGGAACAGAGTAGATTTATTCATCAATTTCACAGTTTCCTTAGAATAAACCATTTACTTAAAATAATTCCACGTAATGTGCCATAAAAATAATATTTAAATACTCTAATTTATACCTTTTAATACAAATTGTACAATTAATTTTATGATCTGCGTAATTATTTTTTTTAATCAGCATCTAGTTTGCTTTATGTATTTTGGCTTTTTGGCCAAGGTATATGAGCCATGAGAGAAAATTCCTCCAGTTCTGTTAATAGCTTTAAGTTCTGTAATTAGCTGTCACAAATAAAACCATATTTCCATTTAAGATAAGACTTGCATCAAATTATTAATTTTGTCCTGATCAATTTTATTATGCTCTAAAACAGATTTGTTTCTTCCCAAAGAAAGGCTTGCCCAGTGGTTAGGGCTCTAGTCTGGGACTTGGGAGACCACGGTTTAATTCTGTGATCCACCACAATGACTTTGGACAAGTCACTCAGTCTCTCTGTGCCTCAGTTCCCCATCTGTAAAATGGGGGAAATATATCCTTACATACCTTAAAAGATTATGGATACATATACGAAAAGATTATGGGGCACTCTTATACTATGATAATGGGGGTCATATAAGTACCCAAGAATGGTAGCTTTATTACTTGTTTTTAGGTCACTGTAGAAAACTGTTCCTTGTTTGTGGGGCTAAGGGTAAGGAGGAGGCACCCTATCAAGAAATATTTAATGGATATGACAGACTCCTAGAACCTGATTAAAGAATACCTCCATTTTATCCCCCCAAAGCCTATACGAATGGATTGTGATTATTAAACTCTCCATAGCAGTAGGATAACAAAAAAATATATTGTATAGTAACTTGGGGACAAACTGACTTCAGAAGCATATGCGTTGTTCTCATGGACTTCAGTGGCAACAATCACATGCATACATCTGAGCAGAAAATTCAGTTAAATGGGAACAGCATGCCTTACCGCTCTACAGTCCTTGAAAATGCCAGCCATAACCGTGTGGGGCCTTATGCCATCCATTTTTCAATAGAACTTCCCACTGATTTCATTAGGGTGTTGTGCGTTACGTGATGATATGATATGGCTGCTTGATAAGGAACTTTGGTCAAAATTTTCAGACTTGGGTGTTTGAAGTTAAAAATCTACAATAAGTGGCCTGATTTCCAGCAGTCCTGATCGATTAAGCAGAAATTGTGGGTGTCCAGAACCTCTGAAAATTAGATCCTTTATTTAGGTTCCTAAATATGGATTTAGTTGCCTAATTTAGGCAGCCAAGTCTGAACATTTTGCACTTAATACTTAAATTCATCATTCCAAAATTAATCATGAAAACTTGCTAGCCTGGGCACAAAATCTACTCAGACAAAAATCACTGGATGATCATAAAAATGTATATTTTACTTGCCTATCAAAAACTTACTCACCCCAGGTGAGTAGAATTTTACAAGCTTGGATAAATACATAATTATTGTAATTTAATTTATACTGTAGGTCCTTGGGACTGGGACTACAACAACTAGTCTCTTGCATAGCACCAGTCACAGTAACGGCATTTAATCAACAACACAGTTGCTTTAATTGAACTTGTTTATTTGTTACAGCAGTTTACAAAACAAGTTCATCAACAAAGGTGGCTTTGGGAAGGATGGGGGAATAGAAGAGGAGCAAAAAGTGCATTTGTAAATTTTAGCCTTTGGTAATGCAAGATACTGAAAGCAATTAATATAGCTGCAGTACAAACAAATACTGTGAAGCTCGTACATTGTACAGGCGCTACTTTATGACTTGATTCAAAATTGCTTCTCTTGTCTCAGGCGTCTTCTAAACAGATTGCCACTCATGTCAAGTTGTACAATGCATTTGTGATGAGGACTAATATTCCTTTAGGAATTAGAATGAAACACACACACTCATTACACTTGTGACGTAGCCAGATTTCACTGTGGATTTGGGACTCTAGTGACAAGCCAATGTATTAAATTAACTCAGTAGAGGAAAAAAAGATGAAAGAAAACAGAGCAAAACTGTGACTATTAAAAAAGGAAATATTTAAAAGGGAATTTTTTTTTAAAAAAAGCACTTGCTTATGACTTCATCCAAAGGGAAAAGAGTGCTTCTTTTTGAACAAATGAAAGAATCCTGTTTGATGAAGATACTGAACTGGGACTTAAGAGAGCTGAGTTAAATACTGGCTCTACCACACACTTCTTATATAATTTAGGTAGGTCACTCTGAGTGCCTCAGTTTCCGCATCTCTGAAATAGTGATGATACTACATCCCTACTACACAGGGATGTTTTCTGAGGGTACATTAATAAATATTTGTGACAGGTGAAGCCATAAAAACAGACAGACAAAGTTAATTCAGTCCCTCCACCGTCACAATCCATTTTGAACAACTGAGCAATTAGGAAGCTAGTTATAACATATTGCACTTTGTCTAGATGTTAAGAGTAACACCACATTCTCCCATATGCACAATACAGATATAAAAGATATCATAATTAAACCGCTTTTAATATTCAAGTGCAGACTCAAAAATCAAATAGATGATTGATTTTGAAGACTTTAAATGACATCTGGTGAAGTAAAAATATGGTTTAGTAAAGGATTGTAAAAAGATGACTACGTTATTACCAATAACTTTTACATCTGTCATTAATTTTCACTCGGTTTTATCTGCTCCCCTAGTCTGCATCCAATTTCACCTTGACTTGTGTTTTATTACAATCCCAATGCGGATCCCATCAACTGAAAAGACTAATAATTGCCTATGAAAATGCAGTAAATAGCAAGGATATTGTTTCCCTTTACCTAGCAAAAATGTTGTGCATTTAAATGATCTGCACAAAATAATGTCAATAGGCTTTAAAAATAGATGTCCTAACCTCTTACATTCCAGGAAGCCACCTTTATTAACCACAGCTTGTCACATACAGGCCTGGGAAGGGTTAATTAAGTTACACTCCTTGAACTGGTTAGTGAATGATGCTGAAATGGCACAGAAATATTTTTTGGCACAGTGCATGCTAGACAAACTTCCCCCAGTGACCATAATTTAAGGCTACCTTTTAAAGATCCCTTTAAAGCTCAATGTTACAGAGAACCGTTGGTGCTTGTAATTGTATCTCTCTTGCCTCCCCCCACTAAAAATATACTGAACTCAAAAGTATACATTTAACACCCAAAGGTCCTACCTGTCTTTAAGGAATTTTTATAAAGTAGATGGTAACCTCAGGCCATTTAAGTACTTTGTAGTAAGACATCAATGGCATGTATGGAGATATTCTTTGATCACTACAATACTTAAAAAATAATTCCTTAATTCTTCACCCACCCATGTAAACTTACACTTGGAACACAACTACATCAGAATGATAATACTACAAAACCACTAATAGGGTCCACTTTATTCTGCTAAGATGGCATCTTTTGTTATTTTAGCAATGGAAATTGAAGTCATTCTTCGCTGCAGGGACGCTTTTAGTGCATACATTTCTTTTTCATTTGGATTTTTCATATGAACACAGTAACAGCTGAAAATACCGAAGGGTGGAAAAATCAGTAAACAAGACAATTACTATTTGTAATTAATTTGTAAACAAACATGAGCGTAATTATATAAGAATAACTATTGGAGAGGTTATTTTTTTTTCTTTTGTGATTTTAATAAATGAGAACCAAATTTCAAAATACTTAAAAAAATTCTTTATTTTTGCTTTTCAGTTAGAACTCAAATGATGTCAACTTAATTTTTTAAAGATTATAATTACAATTTGAAGTTGATTCAAATTTTCTGCTCAGTAGTTATGATATTGTCTTCCTACACTTGCATACTGTGGGGTGGGGGGGGGCAGAGAGGGAGAGGAGGACTTGAAAAATAAATTGCAAAGTTTCAATCCTCTTAAAGAACCAGAGGGTGTGAACATCTGTGGAAAAATAAGTGTAGAAGGAAGACAGATATGAAGATTAATCATTAGTTATATTAAGATATGAAACAGGCACCCAAAGAATGGCATAAAATGTAAATGAACTTTGGGATCTGGTCTCTTAATTTGACAGCTGTTTGACAACTGCAAAATGGAAAACTGACCTCAGACAACTGTGTATAAATGAGACTACTAAGCAGAAGAATTTCACATGGAATGATACAATATACACTGCAGTAACTTCTCACATGGGAATAGATAAATGCAGACTGGAATTTTTATTGTCTTTGAAGGTGCTGATGTTAAATAGACTTAAATTTCACAAAGAAGAGCTGTTTGTTACATTATCACAATTAATGGCACTTTCTGAAATACAATGCTTGTCACATACAGAAGTACCAAATTAATTGTACATACATTTGTAACTTCTGAGTATTTTTAAAGCAATATTTTTGGCAACTGAACAACTCAAGGGACTGATAACAGAACACAAAAGTCTTTCACCTCCTGATCACCACTCTGAATCTAGCCAAGGTCTACAATGACCAAATACAGTAACCATCTAAGAGCTTGGTGGCTTTTGTGAAAGGACTCGTGATCTCTGTTCAGTCCATTATAAACAGGTATCCACATCAAAAAAGCACCACCACAAATGGCACTCTTGTTGATCTTCAGAGAAACCAAGGATTTAGTGGCTAAAGGAACTTAATTCTGCACTCCTCAACTCTATAGGTGATACTTCTTGTTCTGAGTTCATACAGCACCTAGCACAGTGAGGTCCTGGTCCATGACTAAGGCTCCGAGGTTCTACGGTAACAAACAAACAAACACAGTAAAAGCTGTATTATATGGCACTTTACCTACTAGAAAGGTCTAGAAACCAGCATTTCTGATATCCATTAAAAGTCCAGTTGGTGTGGGCTGGCATGGCTCCATGTGGCTCCCCGGAAGCGGTGACATGTCCCTGCTGCTCCTAGGTTGAGGAACAGCCACGGGGGCTCCGCAGCTCCCACTGGCCGGGAAAAGCGGCCAATGGGAGCAGTGCCTGCAGGTGGAAGCAGCATGCAGAGCCGGCTGGCCACACCTCCACCTAGGAGCAGCAGCGACATGTTGCTGCCTGCGGGGAGCCGCACGAGGTGAGCGCTGCCCAGATCCGGCACCCTGAAACCCCTCCTGCACCCCAACCCCTAGCCCTGAGCCCCCTCCCACAATCAAACTCCCTCCCCTCCATTGGTAAGTAGAACTCTTAGTTAACCGGAATTTTTGACTAACCGGCACCGCCCATTCCCACAACATGCCAGATAACAAAGCTTTTACTGTAGTACAAAGATGAGACACATTGGTGGGGCAGTGAGGGGGAAGTTTCCACTGCCATTTTCTACTATGTACATGTTTTGTAGATAAACACAGGACTTCAGCCTCCAGGGACATGAGCAATACACCCACTTAAAAAATGTACAGAAAAAGAAAATCTCTTCTGTGTTTACCTGTGCATTTACCTTTATAAGACCAGATCCTGTTTCCAATAAAATCAATGGCAAAACTTCCAACATCAGCTCCACAAAGTTCTCTTTATTCTCTCCTCTGGCATAAAACCAATTGGCAATACTGGAACCTCTCCGCTATATATGTGGTTTCAATCCAGAGCAATTAAATAACAGTACTATTCATTTTGTTTCTCTTCTCAAAGGGTATATCAGCAAAGAATTCCTATCTGTGTTTCATTTGCACCATAGGACAATCAAGTTCACACAGCTTGTCACAGAACAGGCGATAAAGGCATGGTGACTATAGCAAGGGCCGTATTTGACAGTAAAGGTCTTCCAGTCAAGAGGAGTGGGGGAAAATAAGCAGTCTTGGCCACTGCTGCTACACGGGCATCAAGGGGCGACTGAAGATCTAGGGGGAGATTTTCAAAGGCATAAAGAACAATTAGGTGCCCAACTCCCATTGACATTCAATATGAGTTGGGCACCTAGCTTCCCTTTATGATTTAAAATCTCCCCACTAACGCCAAGTCTCATTCAGATGCTAAACTACAGCTGATGAGTCACAGAAGATGGAAATGCAGAACTGAGTGTCATCAGTATATTGAAGACACTTAAACTTTCCAGCAAGCTTATATGAACAACAGGAGGGATGACACGATGGAATCCCGCGGGACTCCACATGACAAAGCCCTCATGGCAGAAGAGCAGTTGCTCACCATATCAGCTCTCTCCAAAAAAAAGGAGCAGAGTCACGTCATAGACATGTTAGGGACTGAAAACAAATAACCAAAAACTTAGCATCCGTGCCCGCGCCCTGCGCGCTCCGCCGCCCCCCCTCCCAGTTTATTGAAGGCAGCTGACAGATCCAAAATAATAATACAACTAGTATATGTCCTATACAATGCCAGGCCTTAAACCAGACCCACTGACTCAAAGAAAACTGAGGACTCTAGATACTGCTAGAGTAACTGTGCCATAACCTCTTCAATTATCTTTCCTCCCCAAACAGAAGTTTAGAAATAGGTGGACAAGTGGCAAGAACATCCGTATCAAGAGATGGTTTTCTTGAGTAGAAGTCTAATACTTATTTTCGTAAGGGAGGCAGCCTCCTGCCCTTCCAAAGGGAGGCACTGATGGTCTGCACCAGGAGCAGCCCCAATATTCCACCCCAAGGGCTTTAACCAACCATGAAGAACATGGGTCCAACTCACAGGCTGCAGCTCAAAAGCTCCCCCATCACACCTCTCTAAGCAAGAATGGTTGAAACTCTAGCAGAGGAAATATTGCATTTGTCCCTTCCAGACACTGCTCTGCTACCCAGGAGGATTTGAGTGATCTTATCCACAAAGTAACATGAAAATTCCTCACAGTGAGAAAAACTCAACTGTCACTGAGTGGAGACAGCCAGGATTAACCAGGCTGTTCACCACCCAGAAAACTTCCGCTGTCTGGGATTTCACAAAATCTACGATAGAAACACATTAGGAATCAAGCCATAACCATCACAAGCGGTAAGTTAAATATGGCAGATTCCTTAACTTCACCATCTAACTTTGCTCTGTATTACCAACTTAGTTGCCCTGCTGGCTAAGAACACTTCTCATAAACAGTTTTATAATGGAGGCTTTTCCAGGAAAATATTTTGTCTTTCTTGCAATTTAATAAACACAAGAGTTACTTATTCTAACTCCTAATGCATCTTGTAAAATATTATTATTTAAAAAAACATTTCATTTCAGAACATAAAAATGAGCTTGAAGCTAACTCCATTGTGTTTGCTTTCAAAGCCCATCACCTTTATGATACTCTCTGAAGTTCAAATGGATTGTCATGTCTCTGTTAGTAATATCAACATAAATCTGAACTGAAATAAGAAACAAGTCTTTAAAAAAGGATTACAGGAATAGAGATTTTCATCTGCTAGAAGTCTGTTTTACTTCAAGAATGCACATTATTTTATTTGTGTGTGTAGATACATATACACACATATATATAAATAACCACACAGACTGTTTTCAAAGGTTGTTAAACAGACTCTTTTTTAATCAAACCTTTATGGAACATGGGAATATCAAGCCCCAGAATAATCTGCAGATTTCTGCTGTTTGGTTTGAAGTCAATGTTTTATTTTTTCTCATAGTTGGTACATTTTTTTAAAACTTTTCAGGCACCTCTGCCATTTTATTTCAGGTCTTCATTTAATGCTTCCAATACATATAGTGCATTTTTATCTGACTGATGCATCTAACCTGATACTGAAAATAAAAATTACCCTACTGCTTAAATTTCCTTATAAACATCAAAAAGCAAAAGTAATGGATTACTGCCCAGAGTTGTGGTTCAACCGTTCAATCATTCAAAAAGCCTATTTGCTTCTATGCTTAGAACCTCCTTAGAAAGTCATTTGTGGTAAATGGGTATTTTTGATAACTACACATTCAAAAGTTATCTTACTCTTAGGACCAGTACTATGGTCCTCCCACACATACTACTTATTCTGGGCTCCAACAAGAGGGGCATTTACCAGCAAACTCTGAAGCACCAGGGAGGAGGACATTCCTTGCAATTGCAGCTCTGGGCTGCTGAGGCCAGGCTGGGCCAGCCACTGGAACTGAGAGGTAGGGAACTGCCTCTCCTGTGCTCCCAATGTCCCCCTTCTAGGACCAAGCAGTACAGATGAGAAAGCTATTTGATTTGGATGCAGAGCGAACAAGAGCTGGACCGGGCGGGGGGAAGAGGACAGAGTAGTCTGGGACAAGGAGCCTGGAGTAGGGAGAATGAACTGGAGGTAGGTGGGGATGCAGAAGGGGAGAAACTGAGACTGGACTTTGGGGGGCAAGAGCCTGGGCAAGGAGCCAGGGAGGGGAATGGGGAGACAGACTGGATGGTGATCTGGGAGGGCACTGGGCCTGGCTGGAGAAGGAGATTGGGATTTGGGGGGGTGGGGGAAGGGAGAGACAAATCCAATGGGGAGCAAAGGTGCAAGGAAAGAACTGAGCCTGGCTAAGAAGAGAGACAGGGGCAAAGGATCTACGTGTGGGGGACATACTGATATTGGATGAGGACTGGGAGCCAGACGGAGTGTGGAACATGGGCAGAGGGGGAGCAACTAAAGGACAGGAGAAAGGAGAGACAGATTGGATGAGGAGCTGGGAACTAGGACTGGCTGGGCAAGAAGAATGGGACTGGGAGCAGAGTGAAGACTGGGACTGTGCTGGGGAGTCTAGAGTGGGCAACTAGGACTCACCGGACAAGGAAACCGGAACTGGGATGAGAAGCCTGATGAGCTGAAAATGGGACTGGCTAAGTGAGAAGTAAAGGACTGGGATGCAGAGCCTGGGTGAAGAGGAGACAGGATGGAGACAGGAACAGATTGGAGGGAATGGCTAGAAGAATCTGTGCTCACTAGAGAACGCTCCCCATTCCCAAGCCTGGAATGGATCAGTCTCACCATTCCTCTACTATAAGAAAATATCTGTTAACTGGCAAAGCGTCCCATTCCCCCTAGTGCTGGCCTCTCAGAGGATAACAACCTACTACTGCTATTAGTTACTCCATTAGCTCAAGTGGTAGAGATCTGCATGGTGATTCTAAAGGTCCCAACATTGCTAATGACCCATGGGGGAGCCAATGTGAAGCCACATGATGAAATTTATTTTTTTAAATTAGCAAATTACACACACATACAAACTATGATAAAAACATGATTAAGGTTGCAAAGTCAAGCACTCAAAAGCTAGGAAAAGTCAGAATTAAGTTTGCCCATCGAACCTCAATTTGACCCCCTTGTGTGTATGCATTATGGCAGTGTTTCCCTGCCACATCCACAGGTTCGGCTGATCGTGGCTCCCTCGGCCAGCGCCGCTTCCCGCAGCCCCTATTGGCCTGCAGCAGCGAACCGCAGCCAGTGGGAGCCACGATCGGCCGAACCTGCAGACGCTGCAGGTAAGCAAACCGGCCCGGTCCACCAGGGGCTTTCCCTGAACAAACGGCCTCCCAAGTTTGGGAAACACTGCATTATGAGATACTTTAAAATGATCGGGACAAACTGCAGAAATGGTTGAAATACATAGGATAAAATTCAATAAAGACAAATGCAAAGTAAGATACTTAGGAAGGAATACTCAACTGCACAAATACAAAATTGTAAATGACTGCCTAGGAAGGAGTACTGCAGAAAATAATCTGGGGGTTATAGTGGATCACAAACTAAATATGAATCAACAATGCAATACTGTTGCAAAAAACCATCATTCTGGGATGTATTAACAGGAGAGCTGTAAGCAACACACGAGAAGTAATTCTTCCACTCTACTCAGCTCTGATAAGGTCTCAACTGGAGTACTATGTCCAGTTCTGGGACATCATACTTTGGGAAAAATGTGGACAAGTTGGAGAAAGTCCAGAGGAGAGCAACAAAAATGATTAAAAGTATAGAAAGCATGACCTGCATGGAAAGATTGAAAAAGCTGAATTTGTTTAGTCTGGAGAAGAGAAGATTGAGGGGGGCCATAATAATCTTCAGATACGTAAAGTGTTGTTATAAAGAACAGAGTGATAAATTGTACTCCTTATCCACTGAGGACAAGACAAGAAGTAATGGGCTTAAATTGTAGTATGGAAGATTTAGGTTGGACATCAGGAAAAACTTCCCAATTGTAAGGATTGTTAAGCACTGGAACAAATTACCAAGGGAGGTTGTGGAATCTCCATCATTGGAGATTTTTAAGAGCAGGTTAGACAAACATGTCAGGGATGGTCTAGATAATACTTAGTCTTGCCTCAGGGAAGGCTTCCAGTCCTACATTTCTATGATTCTGTGGTTTATTTGTCAACAAAGACTGAAAACAACATTATTGCTGAGTTTCCCTCCACACTCCCCAGAGACCAAATATGGGAACTCAATAGTTTAAAAAGAGAAAGAAAATAAGCATATTCATAAGCATTTTAAAAAATATTCTGATTTCTTCAATCTTCCCTTCCCTTTTATACTGCTTGTCTTCTCAGAATGCAACCTCTACAGGACAAGGTTATGTCTTCCTGTGTTGGAACAGCAATCCAAACTGGGGCCTCAGGATACTACTGCAATATTAATATTAAACAATGTTGTCACCAAGACTCTAGCAGGCAAAACCAACCCTGCATTCCCAATAGTCTGCAAATGCTGTTTCAAAGGAGACAGTTTTAAACTGCCTTCAGAAATCTAATTCTTAAACACCGTAGTGTTAAGACAACTATGCACGACTGTCATCACATTTCATGGTAAGCTGTCAACAATGCAACCACCCACTGGTACATTACGTAGGTCAAAGAGAACTTCATCACACCCTCAAAAAGAAGATTGGAGGGACTTGATAACAGTCTTCAAATATGTTAAGGGCTATTATAAGGAGGACAGTGATCAATTGTTCTCCATGTCCGCTGAAGGTAGGAAAAGAAGTAATGGGCTTACTCAGCAGCAAGGTAGATATTAAGAAAAGCTTTCTAACTATAAGGGTAGTTAAACTCTGGAACAGGCTTCCAAAGGAGGCTGTGGAATCCCCATCACTGGAGGTTTTTAAGAAGAAGTTGGACAAACACCTGTCCAGGATGGTCTAGATTTGTTGGTTCCTGCATCAGTGCAGGGGGCTGAACTTAATGACCTCTCAAGGTCCCTTCCAGTCCTTCATTTCTACGATTCTCTGACTCAATGACCTGCTATGCTATCTAGGCCTAGGAGTACCTTTCTGACAAATTAAGAACATAAGAACAGCCATACTGGGTCAGACCAAAGGTCCATCTAACCCCCTATTCTGTCTTCTGACAGAAGTTTAGCAGACAGTAAGTTCTATTTTAGTCACAATCCTATACAGACTTTGAATTTTATTGAAATTACATAATATTAAGTAACAGTGAAAATATTCCGTGTTTTTTATTCTTTTGAAATAATTTAAATTGAAATGGACTATATTAATGCTCTGAAGTTGTGTTTCAACTATATATTCCCTAAAGAGACAATGCTGGATAGTTGGAGCCAGGGAAGAATTTTCCTTAACCTGTTATAATCTTGGCCTTCACAACATCCTCTGGCAAAGAGTTCCACAGACTGACTGTGCGTTGTGTGAAAAAATACTTCCTTTTGTTTGTTTCAAACCTGCTGCCTATTAATTTCATTTGGTGACCTCTAGTTCCTGTATTATGAGAAGGAGTAAATAATACTTCCTTATTTACTTTCTCCACACCAGTTATGATTTTATAGACCTCCATCATATCGTCTCTTTTCCAAGCTGAAAAGTCTCAGTCTTATTAATCTCTCCTCATACAGAAGCCATTCCATTCCCCATGTCATTTCTATTGCCCTTTTCTGAACCTTTTCCAATTCCAATATATCTTTTTTGAGATGGGGCGACCATATCTGCACGCAGTATTCAAGATGTGGGTGTACCATGGATTTATATAGAGGCAATAGGATATTTTCTGTCTTACTATCTCTCCCTTTCTTAATGATTCCCAATATCCTGTTCAGTTTTTTGACTGCCGCTGCACATTGAGTGGATGTTTTCAGAAAACTATCCACAAGAACGCCAAGATCTCTTTCTTGAGTGGCAACAGCTAATTTATACCCCATCATTTTATATGTATAGTTGGAATTATGTTTTCCAATGTGCATTACTTTGCATTTATCAATATAGAATTTCATCTGCCATTTTGTTGCCCAGTCACCCAGTTTTGTGAGATCCTTTTGTAGTTCTTCACAGTCTGCCTAGGACTTAACTATCTTAAGCCATGAAGTTTGAAGACAATCAAAAGAATAATGTCATTGTAGGGTGTAAGCCAGACTATTGGGCCAACTAAATTCTCTTTTCATCTAAAAAGAAACTGATATTATTGTAACTGAGGAGGGAGAGATGGAACAAATAAATAATCCATGCACCTATTTGTCATCAGATCTTTTACCATTAGTGTCAGCACAGATAACGCATGGCAACTCATCCAAATATACAATATAAGAATATGAATGTATACTAGGTCCCTACAGAAACTATTAAGTACAGTGGTACTGAGTAGAGCTGTGTGAACAACCAATTTTTTTGGCTTTCTGGCGGTTGCAAAAAAACCCAAAACTTCTTTGGGTAAGCCCAAAACTGAAATTGTTTGAAATTTTGAGCAAATCCAAGAGTCGAAACACTTTTGTTTTGGGTCAAACTAAATGTTTTGTTCAGATTTGGGGCATCTTTAACCATTTTTAAATAAAAGCAAGGAACTGAACTGATTTACAAAGGGATTTAGGTGCCATTCAAAAAATTCTGGTGGTGGTGTCACTACACCTCCCTGCCATGCCTAACAGCCCAATATTAGGGATGTGGGAAACCCAGGCTTAAATCCCCTCACTGGAGCAGGGATTTGAAGCCAGGTGAGTGCCCTAGCCACCAAGCTATTGGCTATTCTGAGTTGGGAATCTCTCCATCTTTCCTGCTGAAGCTGTTCCACTTTGTATAAATAGAGAGTCATTTTCATTCACTAGCCCAATAAATATTATTTATACAAAGTGGAACATCTTCAACTGGAGAGATGAAGACCTATCCCAGAAAAGCCAATAGCCTGGTGGTTAAGGTACTCACTGGGGTTCAAGTCCCTGCTCCAGACTAGAGATTTGAACCAGAATCTCCCCCATCCAAAGTGAGTGACCTAAGCATTTGGCCACTGAGGGGGCACTGGCACCACCATCACCTCCTCTGTTTTGTAAAATGGTGCCTAAGTCCCCTTGTGCATCTAGCATGAAAAATCAAAATGTTTCATTTTTGAAAATGTCAAAATGAAGCATTCTGACACTTTTTTTTCAACGGAAACAATTTGCCAAAATTAATAAGAATTTGAGAAACATTTTGGACAACCCAAATCTGTATTTTTCAGAAAAATAAATTGGCTGAAAAATGTCACCCAGCTCTAGTACGCAGCTTTTGGCCCCCTCCCACAAATATAGTTATAAAGTAGAGTTTCCTTGTCACAAAACAAGGCATCTCTTCAATGCAGCAGTTGTGGAGGCCCTGCCACCTATGTGGGAGGGATCCACTCCACTTCTAGTGGGAAACAGCTTAGCACTTGGCTCTTCTTTATTCCATCCTGCGAGCAGCTGTGACAAGATCCTCCTTACCCCTTTCCTCACAAGCTGCATGCAACTTTTCTTCTTCCCCTGCACTCAACTAGAGCAGAGAAGGAGACGATTTCTTTGGAATGAACTTAATATTTACCTGGTAAGCAATGGATTACTGGTTTACAGGAAGATTAATCCAGTGGAACCCACACAGAGCTTGTCTTTTCTACAAACTTTTATTCTCTTCAAAAACTGAAGAGTAATGTTAGCTAACTCAGTGCTGATCACAACTCTGCAGTCCAAGGACAATTCAGACACAGTATAATGCCCATGTTTGCCTTTGTCTACCTGTATAATGTCCATGTTTGCTTGTTAGCTCGCTGGAATCTTCACATTCATGTTCTAATACAAGACTGCATAGTGATGACAAAGCAGAGTGAAGCTTTATTACAGAAGTAGTGATAGTCAAATGAAATTAAATGGCTTGGAGTCTCTACTACCACAGATTTCACTGTATGTAAGTTCTACAGTAGTCATAATCCTATACAGACTTTGTATATTATTACAATTACATAATATTAAGTAACAGTGAACATTTTCTGTGTTTTTTATTCTTTTGAAATAATTATATTAATGCTCTGAAGTTGTGTTTCAACTATATATTCCCTAAAGAGACAATGCTGGATAGTTGGAGCCAGGGAAGAATTTTCCTTAACCCTTCTGAGTCATACCTCAGTTCATGCTCATTATTTTCCCTAAGGCACACAGTATACACAGCTAACCTGCCATTTTCAAGGCTGTAAGTAGTTTCACCAAAGGCAGTATACCGGATAGACATAAGACCATTCAGGTACACAAAGGATGAAATTTCACTAATTCTTTCATCCCCAAGGCTGTTTAGCTCATCAACTCATCTACAACTTAATACCTTCTTGCAGTACTAAAGAAATGCTTACCAATTTGCAAAATGTCAAACAGCTACTTAAATGAGTACAAAATAAAAACTATACATTTTCACTTTCTGTTTTAAAAATTCTGGGTGTTTTGGAAGGTAGTGCCAGTGCAGATCACAAGGGAAGATAAATCTTATTAACTACTATATTTCCCCTTTTGTCTGATGCTATCTCCACATTCCATCATTTCAATCCTTTGAAATTCCTTTGTTCTCCCTGAGATCACTACTTCCAGGGGAAATCTGGCACTGGATCTAAAGGGAACTCCACAACTAACACGGCTGCTACTCCACAACTAAAGTTTCCCTGAAGATCAAACATACAGGTAAATTATTTCTCCTCCCACCCACTTTCCATTGCCCACAATATTTAAAAAAAGAAATTTTAGTAAGTGCTAACAAGATTGCATTTCCTGTAGCATGAAAATGTGAGCTCTCGGATTCCATTATGCATGGAATTTAAAAATGGTTTCAGCATTTGACCATCTATAACATTTTGGCAAAAAGGAAGCATTTCAGAATAGAGATGGACATTTTCTTGATGTTTATATGTAGGAAGTGTATATCTATCAGAGTGTACACATAAAAACGTATTTATTCCCCACCTAACATCCACTTGAGACTGTCCTTCACCTACCAATGAGTGCAGAGTCCCTTGTAATTTAAATTTATGTGTTTTCTAATTAACATATTGTACTTTTTTAAAATTTACGGAGCATCATTCATTGTCAATCCAGGAATCCACGACCATATCAAAAAAGTAGAAAATTACCAGAAAAGAGGCACAATACTCTGATGTGGAAAATATAGATCGAACTGTCTTAATAAGGACATTAAAATAAGAACTTTGTACTTATTTACAGATTTTTACAAAATGTAATGTGAACAGAAAATGAATCCAGACAAAACCTTTTTCATTTAAACTTTCTCCAAATTCTACAACTCTGTGCTAGCATACGAGAACCATAAAGGGAAACTAACTAGAAACAAGACAAACTAGCCAGTTTTACGTTCACTGTCCAAGTGAATGTCATGGTTTGCTGAATCAGGTCTAAAGTGTCCCTTAATTCTAGGTGTGGTGGCAGAACTTGTTCATTTTCCTCTGTGGATTTCTAGTTCACAGCACTCACTGAAGGAGATGCTTATAATATGAGAAGTTCTCCCAACAATGGCATGTATTAATTTATAATATTTTCCCAAGATCCTTTATCAAGTTTCAGTTGTAGGTCAAATAATTTATGCTTCAGAAAGATAATCTCTGCATTTAAAATTTATTGTTCTTTCTGAGGTTGGTTCTCATTAGTGCTCATCATTTTCATTGCTCATGAAATACATCTTCACTGGCTGCACTATTCCTGCTCAATAGCAAGGATTTCTCCATGCTGACTCGATCTAGCAGAGTTACAATTATGAATCATCTGACTGAGACATAAGTTATGATCCTCAATGACCACTAATGAAGGTTTCCTAGCCGTTAAAATATCAAAGAAGTATATATCAGAACACTTCAGCGCATAAGATAGACTTCCAGTGTTGCACTTCTCATATATTTATTGTGTACTGTAAATTACATCATAGGCTGCCTCCAACACTGACAACCTTGTACCCCTGAGCTAAAACACCAGGTTTTAATAACCACTTCTGACAATCTTTTGATCACTGGGGGTAGATGAAAGGCAATGCCGTCTGCTGCAGGCAGTCTGTTCAGTCAAAACAAAGGAAATTTCAGAGTGAGACAGAGATGCATCAGGTGTTAATCTCAGACGAACAATGCAGAAGGCAAACTGATTGGCTGGCTGTCCTCATTTCAAGTTACAAAATGCTAAGTGACGGGAACGGGCCTCACCCAAAATGCATGCAGGAAAGAATGGCACTACAGTTCTCATTAAATACCTTGCTTTAGAAACATGTAACTTTGAAGATTTCTCTGAACTAAATCAGAACACTTATTCAACTATTTGGTTTCGTACAGCAGATTCAGGGGAAAAAACCCAGTATTTATTTTCTTTTGTAAAATGATATTTCTACTGAAATACTGTTGTGAAATAGAACAAGGAGTACTTGTGGCACCTTAGAGACTAACAAATGTATTTGAGCATAAGCTTTCATGGGCTAAAACCCACTTCATCGGATGCATGCAGTGGAAAATACAGTAGGAAGATGTATATGTGTGTGTGTATATATATACACACACACTCACACACACACACACACAACATGAAAAAAATGGGTGTTGCCATACCCACTATAACAAGAGTGATCAGTTAAGGTGAGCTATTATCAGCAGGAGAAAAAAAACCTTTTGTAGTGATAATCAGGATGGCCCATTTCCAACAGTTGACAAGAAGGTGTGAGTAACATTAGGGGGAAAAAATAAAATACTACAACAAAAAAAACTCCAAAAACAGACTCCAATGAGAAACTGCTGAATTGGAATTAATTTGCAAACTGGACACCACTAAATTAGGCTTGTATAAAGACTGGGAGTGGATGGGTCATTACACAAAGTAAAACTATTTCCCCATGCTTATTTTTCCCCCTACTGTTACTCACACCTTCTTGTCAACTGTTGGAAATGGGCCATCCTGATTATCACTACAAAAGGGTTTTTTTAATCCTGCTGATAATAGCTCACCTTAACTGATCACTCTCCTTATAGTGGGTATGGCAACACCCACTTTTTCATGTTCTCTGTGCGCGTGTATATATATATCTTCCTACTGTATTTTCCACTGCATGCATCCGATGAAGTGGGTTTTAGCCCATGAAAGCTTATGCTCAAATACATTTGTTAGTCGCTAAGGTGCCACAAGTACTCCTCGTTCTTTTTGCTGATACAGACTAACATGGCTACCACTCTGAAACCTGTTGTGAAATATAGCCTCCCAAGAGAAGCATTGGAGTCATGTGGGTCCCAGGATATCAGAGAGACAAGGTGGGAGAGTAAAAGATATTACCTCACCCACCTTGTCTCCCAAGAGAAGTGGCAGAAACCCGTGACTTGAGACTTTTAAAAAGTATATTGGACAGAACTCTTGAAAAAATATACTGCAGGGAACAATTCTGCACTGACTGGTGAAGGACTGGATGGTGTAATAAGTATTTTGCTCCCCCATTAGAAAATGTTTGTAATTCTAATATGATTTATATTATTCTCATAGTGCTCCAAAATGCATACTAGGTATTTTCAGACATATAAGAAAACAGGTCCTTGCTATGAAAAAAGTTTATCTAAATAGACAACATAAGTGAAATGTGTCCAGGGTAAAAGCTACCACAAGTTTTCATTCCTGTTTTTCTCCACTTCTCTCTCTCTCTCTCTCTCTCTCTCTCTCTCTCTTTTTTTTTTTTTTTTACACTATTTTTCCCATTTGGGGGCTGTTTTAGAGTTTTGCTATTTGTCTTCTTAGTTATCCAACTCATGCAATCAGAGTGTTAATTTATTTGTAACCTATGACTTTTTATTTAACCCTTGCCTGTTTTCTTTGTGTATTTTAACTTTTACCTAGCTATTCACTGATTTGACCCCTTAAAAATTTTTTTTTTCTTCTTTGTATAGTTGCTCAGAAGTTACTTCTAATAGACTAATGAACGCTACAAACTAAAGTTCCAGTCCTGCAAGTCATTCCTCACGGGCAGACCCTTGCACAAAGCAACTTGCAGGGTCAGGGCCTAAAGGCCTGACACAGCAAACCTTTATACATATGAGAAGAGTTCTTATTTATGTGAATAGTCTCACTCTGTTCTATGGAAATTCACATGAATAAGATTGTGAACATGAAAGTAAAAAACAAATAAAAAAAATACCTACTTCGTAAATAAAAACCCTAACAAAATGCAAACCTGTCACATGCCACCCATTTCAAAGAAGCATTTTGGGTCCTCTTTTTGCTAATGTTTCAAGCATCTCTTTCTGGGGATAAACAGTGTTTCAAATATTTAAAATCTGAAGAAAGAAGAAGGAAGAGGAAGAAGAAGACGAGGACAAACTGTTACAATTTGACAGACCTGAAACAAAGTTTGGAGTCGTTAAACCAGAGGTGCCATACACCTTCACTGTGGTGTGAGACATGCAGCCAACTGTCTGCCTCTTTCTGAACAGAACAGGTATCCAGTATAACTGCAATTCCTGATGTTTCTTATTTCTACTATTTAAAAAATGAGTTACGTTTTTGTAACTGTCTAATTAATCCAATGCTGTTATGCCTGATACATCTTTCAGAGTAACAGCCGTATTAGTCTGTATTTGCAAAAAGAAAAGGAGTACTTGTGGCACCTTAGAGACTAACCAATTTATTTGAGCGTAAGCTTTCGTGAGCTACAGCTCACTTCATCGGATGCATACTGTGGAAAGTACAGGAGACGGTTTTATACACACAAACCATGAAAAAAATGGGTGATTATCACTACAAAAGGTTTTCTCTCCCCCCACCCCACTCTCCTGCTGGTAATATAATGATGTAAAATAAGCTATTACCAGCAGGAGAGTGGGGTGGGGGGAGAGAAAACCTTTTGTAGTGATAATCACCCATTTTTTTCATGGTTTGTGTGTATAAAACCGTCTCCTGTACTTTCCACAGCATGCATCCGATGAAGTGAGCTGTAGCTCACGAAAGCTTACGCTCAAATAAATTGGTTAGTCTCTAAGGTGCCACAAGTACTCCTTTTCTTTTTGCTGATACATCTTGGAGACCAATGAATCACATTCTTTCTTTCATAGCATCTCTTTTAGCATTGAAATCACCTGTTGCTGCTTTCTGCTTGTTTCATGATTTTTACATTGTACTGAATCTTGTTACGAGGCCTTATGTGGCACAACGTGATGCAGAAAATTACAAGTACTTTACAAAAATCAGTTTGCCATTGTTGAATATAAAAAACACAAATACATGAACATAGGCGCTGGTGCTGGGGGTGCGGCCGCAACCCCTGGCTTCAAGTGGTTTTCATCAGATCCAGGGTTTACAGTTTGGTTCAATGGTTCGCAACACCCCCAACTATACAAATTGTTCCAGTGCCCCATACATAAATAGGATGAAGCCAGCTGATATTCTTTTACCATTTTGGTATTAACTATTCTGGAGGGTCTCCTTACCAGTCAGTCTCTATGATGGGCATTCCTGATTAATCAGTGAAATAGAAAAACAGTTGTAAAATGATGACTCTACCAGCTTTCTACAGTGAGAATTAGCACCTACTACAGGAAATGGAAGCGTGATGTATACGAGAAACAGAGTAATATAAAACCTTACCATGCCTCAGTTTCCCCTTCTGTAAAAGAGGCATAATATTTTCCTGTTTCGAAGGGGATTTGTAAGGATTAATTCATTAACATTTGTATAATGCTTTGAATGCTCTTCAAGACAAGGTATTCCAGAAGTACAAACTATTACACACCGTGAAGACTTCGAATTCCTTCTGATGATGGAAAAAACAGTAAAGAACAAATTTACAGGGACAGTCTATCTAGGTTTCTACATGGCACTCATCACTGTAGTATCCAAACACCTAACACACATTGATGAACTTTTCCTCACAATACCCCTGTGAGCTAGGGCCATTTTACAGATGGGGAACTGAAACAGAGACAGATTATGTGACTTATACAAGGTCACACAAGGGCGTGTGTGAGCTGACAACTGAACCCAAATCCTGAGTCCCAATCCACTACTTTAATCACAAGACTATCCTTCCTCTGCTTTAAGGCTAGGCTTTTAAGAGATCATTATTGTCAAGTGATGTTGATGTTATATTAAGAACAAAAATTAGCAAGTCTTTTATAGTAGCCAGCTGTCAAAAAGCACAAACATTGCAGCTACTAAATACCAGTGCCCATCAGATCATAACCCTGAAGGGATAGCAATGCTAACTGCTCTTAGATTTGTTCTTTTCCCCCGTGTTAAAGAATTTGCTTTATTTCTAATTGCTTTATAACTTTAGCTGAGATATTCAATTCCACCTGTTTCCTTTTCAAGGTACTATCAGTAAAATCCAAGCACAGCATTTTATCCTTCAGTTACTAAATTCAAATGGTTTTAAAACATCCTGCTTTCATCTTTACAACCCTCTTTCCTACTTTTAAACCATGCTACGGTTTTAGAAGAATGTACTTGACTTATAAAATGTGCATGTGATTCTTTTAACATTTTCATGCCTTGTATTGTGTTGTAAACATCTCTTCATGTTTTATCCGCTCCGCCATAAATCAGACTAACATCTCATAAGCCTCACATATGACAATTTTTCTACATAAAATAAACCTGAGAGACTCCAATACTAAAAATCTGGCTTTCAGCTTTCACAAGATCAGAGAAAAAGGCCTACAAAGCAAAAAGTGGGATATTCAGCTAAATTAAAAACAACAAAGAAAAAAGTGACAGTGTGATAAAGTTAGTAAAATATGGGAACAAATAAATGAACATTTCAGTCCTGACTAGGCTGACAATATGCCAACATTCTGCTAATTCCCAGGCGCTCCTCCCCGCCTTTTGTTTTGTTCTGTTTGTTTCTATAGACTGATGTTTTGAGAAAACACCTTCAGCGTTCACATCAGCATGTAGAATTCTGTGGACACTTAACTGGACATTATGTAGCCTCAGGGAAGTCACTGCCTCCCTCAGTATTTCAGTTCCCCCAACTGTAACAGGTAGGAGAACATCTACGCACAGCACAAACATGGGGTGAAGATTAATGTTTGATAAAGCATTCTGAATATGTAAAAGCATTATAGAAAGTGATATATTAGAAATCATTGTGTTTGTTTTATTTAAATTGAAAATGCAGTGTTTAAGAGACCGATTTCCAAATACCACTTATTTTGTGTATTGTAACTGCAAGCAATAAGACTGGCTCATGCTGAGTTTTTCAGGCTTCCATGGTTGGCTTACATATCACAAGCTCTGTCTTTAAACTAGAAATGAAATGTCACGCTCTGTTCCTGGGTAGTTAGGTTAAGATTTTTTTTCTATTATTATGATTAAAAACATTGCACAACATGGTGTTCTTTCATTCTGAAGTGATCCATGGAGAGCACCTGAAGACAAGAATTCTAAATTATTCCAGTACCGGAAAAGAGAGGGGGCACTCAGACAAACAGAGTGGAGGAAAGCAGTTTGAACAGGTGGGAGTGAAAAGCAGTGACATGTTGTAGTACACTACCAAAGGGGTGAAAGATATAGTGCAGTGTTGTATGATGTGGAAGAGAACGAGGACCACTGGGTTAGAATGCCACTAAGATGCTAGATTAGGTGAGACATACAACTCTGAAGGACTGTGATATTGAAAAGTGATGCAGAGACAGAACAACTGGTAAGGGACAAGAGAGACACTAAGTGTTCTGCACCTTTCTGCAGCAGTTTGCTATTTTATAGTCCATGGCACCATGCTCAGTTCTTCAGACCACTGCACATTCTACAGAACTATACAAATTTTCCCAGTATTTACCCGGACCAGCAACTCTCCTGATAACATTTTCCACAATTCTTTGATAGACTGTTTCTATAAAACGTGTGCCTAACAGAAAACATTCCAAAATATTTCTCTAGACATTTTATACAAACAAATCACACACTTTTTAGGATGACTTTCTAGATCACTCATTGCACATTTTCCCCAACGTTATCCCAACCTCAAAGATAATTTAGCAATATTTTCCAAAATATTTTGAACTCCATAACATTTTTAATACTATTTTTCCAAGACTGTGAAACATTTTATACTCTGCTTCTTCTATTGTACCTAAAAGGCACAATCAATTTAACAGAATTGTCATAGAAGACATTTGATTATTTTTACTTACATCAGAAAATTCAGTTACAGTTTACCCCTTGTGATGGAAAACTAATTTATAAGTACATACCTTTCTTCAGCTAGATCTATAAATAATGGAAATTGCAGTGTTGACACCTCATGCAGTATTTGGTGTTTTTCTTAAAGCCCCAGCTACTCGAGTCAAGTGATTACTTGAGAATATCAGTTTTCATTATTAAAAAAGGTTTCTAGCCCTCACATGGTTGCTGGGAAGTTTGAAAATGTGACCCCTAAAGGTTCAAATCAAGAAAGAAAATAAAAAACTCAAAATTTATTACTTTTAAAAAAAAAAGTCTCATGATTTTTAAAGCCAGCCTTATTTACTGCACACTATTGAAAACCTCCTATGAAGACAGAATTATAAATTTCCAAATGGGCTCAGAGCTTCTGCAAATCAGATAGCACAGTCTCAAGTCAGGTATCCAGAAATGAGGAACATGATTAGTGACCTCCTCTGAAAAGTTTGGTTTAAGTGGCTTGCCCAGCATCATAAAAGAAACCTGGCAGAGGCAGGGATAAAATCCAGCTCTCCAAGGCAGTATTCAACTGCCTTAACCACAGTACTATCCTTCCTCTTCCTCCCCTGCCTCATTCACTATACACCTTCCAACTTCTGCTACAAATAAGTCTGAGGTCGTACAGCCAACAGTCTCCACTATATAACCCTGATTCATCCCCAGAGCAGGTCCATTCTGTGCACCAGGAATGACAGAAAATAGACCCACCCCCCACCCCAAAAAAAGAGGCCAGAGGCACCACGAGAAGAAAAAGAGAGACTATAAAGAACTGTCCCACTGCTCAGTGCCAGGTAATGCGACTGATGCATGGACAGGGTATTAATGACACAGAAACGGCACCTGGGATGGGACAGATTCTACAGAACTTCCAGATCTTAACACTGACATCAGGATCAAACAATATTCAAAATGTTAATCAGAGCTCTAAAATGAAAATAAGCTAAGATCAGAAATTTAACTGCAGCAACATCACTACAAGTCTTTAGTCAGAACATTCCCACTAGTAGATTCTCTCCCCAGTGAAATCTGGAAAACAAAGCAGAGCCATACAGTATTTAAAATCAGTTATCACAATCTAGAAAAAAATGGGGGCACAAAACACAGTTTGCTTCCTTTACATACTTTTTCAAGTATGTTTGTATGTGTATTTTCCAAAAAGAGCAACCTGAAGACACAGAAATTTCATGATGTGGAACCATATTGACTCCCCCATAGTCATCATCAGGGTCAGAACCTTTAGATCCACCACACAGACTTGTGCCACTTGAACAGAATAACCGATAACAGTCATAGGTTGTCATCCTCTATGTGAATCAGCATTAAAGAGGGATAAGACACTCACTTTGCCAGTGGATTTCACAGCTATTCACAGATACCAGACGAATGCTGAGACTCAGGAAACCTAGGTTCTGTTCCAAGTTCTCAGGGGAATGTGCCCTAGTGATTACAAACCCCTCTGTCCTTGTCTGCACTCAAGCCTGACCCCCTTCTGCCCCTCCAGCCTGTCATTGACACAGTACCTCTCCTGTTCACCTGCCTCCCCACAGTTCTTTGTCTCTACTGAGCACGTGTGATCTTAGCTTTTCAGAGGCTCATAGCGTTGCCAGATGTGGACAGATTTTCATAGGGATGGCAAAAGGCACATCCCAGATAGGCATCACTCCCTCCCCCACCAAAGTTCAAGTCCCTGCTCCAAAGGATGGAGGCACCAGAGCTTCTCAATAAGTGCAACAATTCAACATGGACAAAACAACACATTTTCCCCAAACTTCATTATGAGAAACAGCTGGCTCATTTGAGCGGATACTAAAAAATTAGCCTGAGGCAGATGCCCAGCATGAAAAATGTCAGACCAAATGATTAAAGCCTGACAAAGTTACAAACAGTTTAAAAAGGATCTTATATTACAAAGTGTCAGGCAACCTTACCTATCAGCATCACTACCTGCACCACCAATAATACAGTGAGGAAGCTGGAATGTAATGGAGACCACAATTTTTAGATGGCCTCAGGTATCATCATATTTGGCCCACTGTAAATTCTGCCCCCGAGAAACACCCATCAGAACTTATGAACTTGCTGGCAGGCATCTAGAGGTGCCCTCTTTAGCCTCTCAATCACAGTAAAGTCTTATTACACATCTTGGTTCAGGCTTCCTTCTCAGAAGCCGCCGCGGTCCTTCCTCTGACAAACTTGGTCTCAATGCTATCGTCTCCAGTCTCAACTCTCTCAACAGTCCTCGCCCATCTGCTGCAATCTGAACCAACAATCCATGATGCTAGCAGCCGAACGGGCCTTTACAGAACATAGATGTTAAATCTCAGTCTCATGCATAGGTTTGACTTCCCGCCATCCCATACACAGAATACCATTAGATCGCCACATTACCAAATCTTCTCCACACAAACCTTCTGAGGTTCAACAAGGGGGGGGAAAAACTATAGTAAAAAAAATGATCCACTGTTGTACAATGTCCTGAATTACAGCTATTTCCCTGACTTTGTAATAAACTTTTATTCCTTTGCTTTCCTGAATAAAAGTAGCTGCCCTCAGAGCTTTGGACTCCAAAGTATACTATGGCATTCTTACCATCCTCAGCTATTCCAAGTGTTTGCAAATACCTTCTAAAAAGGCTAGTTTTGAGAAAAAACATTAATAAGGAATGTCTATAAACTGAAAGCTGTGAAATCAACCCCTGGTGCATACAGAACCATTTTCTAAAACATTTACCGGAATCTTAAAAAAGGCAGCTTAACAAACAGCCTTCAAACAAAATTTCAATTCTCTTTTTAGCCCTACAGCATTCAGTTCAAAATGGAAACTAAACCTGCTGTCAATCCATTTCAGCTGTTTCTGTTAGGGTACAAACTGAATTCTGAATATAGGCAAAGCTAAAAAGTATGGGATATAAAAGAAGAAGAAGAAAGGAAGGCTGGTGGGACATCTTCAAAACTGCATTGCATCAACACAGAGGAAGTTTCAGGCACTTAAGCTTGTTTAAGAGACAACTTTCCTATTCAGCTCTATACTTATTTTGTACAAGTTATGTACATTGTAAGAGAGAAAAGTACTTTGTATAAAAGTATGGTTTTAATAAGAGTTCTTATGTACTGTGTGAGAGCTTTCATCTGAAGATCTCAAAACAAACAGATTCCATAGGTTACCCAATCCTGAGTCCAGTGAAAAAAATAGCAAAACTCCCACTGACTTCAGTAGAAGCAGGATTGGGGCTTAAATGATTTGATACAGCTCACACAGTAAGACAGTGGCAGAATTAAGGATATAGTCCAGAAGTCCCAATTCCCCTACTCCAACCACTATGCAATTCCACCTCACATCATTCAGTGGTACACTTTTTATACTACCAAAACTAACAATATTGCCTTGAGGTTTGGAAATGTTGTCAGCTCATTTTTGAGTATGCCAACTACTTTTGGGATCTACATTTTTGATTATCGGTACATAAACATATACACAATTCTGTAGTGCAACTTCTAGGTGTTCATAACTCAAACCGAATACGCAGCTCCCCTCAGATCACCATATTCACCTAGAGTCCATGGAAATACTTCTGGAGCTAAGACAACATCACTTTACAGTACAAGCTAAAAGATGGTGGCCTCACCTGATTGATGGAGTTGGCTGCACAAGAAGCAAGTCCAGTTCCAATGGAGGTAAGCAGGAAACAAGTTAGATCAAAAGGGACCGGAGCCATAGCAAACCCAGCAGATGCGGTACTCACAACCAGAGCTGCAACACAAAAACACACAGTATGTTTTACTACCACGGCTCCAACAATAAGTCATTTCTCCTGTATGTACGTAACCATTACAGATCCATTTTACAGAACACTGTAAGAACTCCACAAGTCTACTTCTGACATTAATTATTTGCATCACAGTAGCGCTTACAGGCTCTAAGTAGGGTTGACTTATTGAAGTCAAAGCAATTCAAATCACCAAGTTTAATCATGCTTTAAATCAGTAAGCAGTAAGCCTTGATTTAAAATAATTCATTTTAACTGTGTTTTGCATTTGTATTTTTTTATTTGTATAAAGAAAGGTTGAGTCTCATTGGTTGGCAACCAATACGACATGTTGATTTGCAACTAAGTATAGCCTTTGCACTAAATGTGGTCATTCTTTTTGTTAACCAATAGGATACGCCATATCTATACATATTTAAGCATTAGATTGCTAAATTTACATTTATTCAGATTCTTAACTTTTATATTTTTTATGATGTTAGAAAATGATGAATGATGCAATAGATGCCCTGGCCCCCTATAAAATATTATTTAGTAGATTAATTTTTTATTTGTGAGTAGTGTCAAGCTCTGTTTGGATGGAAATTCAGATAAAATGCAGAAAAACAGTTGTATTAGTTATTGTTGTTAAATAAAATTACCTTACATGTTCTGGAGACACAAGGAAAAAAGTTTATCAAAACAAATTTTTCATTTAAAACCAACTGATTTATTAAAGGACGTGTTAGCTGCAGTCAGGGAACTGCCCTGATTATTTCTGGTCACTATGCTTTTCAGAATTTTAGAACTAGTAGATCTCAAACTCTCCACGTGTAGGTTTTATTCAGAGATTGGAAAAGGAAAACAAGCTTTTCTGCTTCTTCAGCTCACAACTTAACTTTGGATGAACAAGCCATTGAACTGAACTAACTGAACAAGCTGAAATGAAGATAATATTCTCTCTGCACCTACAGAAGAGGTTATTGCTGTCAAAAGCTGATTTAGCCCTTCAACAAACTCTGCTTCCAGATGCTTAGCCAGAGACTTACATCAGTTCAGTGGTTTGACTTTCCTTGAAACTTGGCAGCAAATATGTACTAAATATTTTTTGTATTTAATTTAAATGATTTTAACAGATTATAATACGTTAGGCCTCAGCATAGGTGGTCAATTTCAAATTCAATCTTATATAGGTCCAGTTTTAAAAAATTAATTTAATTTGTTTTTCAATATACTTTATTACTATATTTAAATACAAAATTTTTTTACATCATTTTTATTCACCCTGGCTCTAACCAAGAACATGGCCTCACTGTCCTACAAATAGATGCTGAGAAAATTCATGCTTCACAATCGAAATAGGCAAGAAAAAGGAAGGTGGAAAGAAAAACAGTCACAGAGAATTTAATTGATTAATCCAAGTTCATACAGCAGGTTAGTGGCAGCACTGGGAATAGAGCTCATATCTCCTTACTCTCCGTCAAGTGCCTTAGTCACTAGACAAATCACCTCCCAAAGTATATGTATGGGCCGTAGGTTCCAGTAGCTCTCATGCCACTGAGTGAAGATTGTCACAACATGCAGAAAACATGGCTGGTAACTTCATAAGCAATGAAAAGTAGAGCTCTGATATGATGCTATCACAAAAAATACTTCAAGGCAGAAGCCCTGAACCTCTCAAGGAAGCATAAGAAAATCCAGTGTGCCAAGACTGGTGAAGCTAGTCACTAAACTCTGTGTGCATCTTTGCTGTATATTTGACACATCTTGTTAATTTATCTGATCTGCCCAGTTTGGGGCAGGGGAAGGTGCAGTAGTCAGCAGTTAAATCCAAAGGTTTAGAATGTGAGTGGATTTATGTGGCAAATAGATTCCAGATCAGGAATTTGAATTCCAGAAATGGAAACGTGTCAGAATATTGCACTCACTGCTCTACAGCTAAGAAACCCATATCTAAGTATTAAAATCATCCAAAGAATGCATGACACAAACCTAGCTTTCTTTAAGAGAAAAGTAGTACTAAAAAGAAGACTCTCTCTTCTTGCAACAAATCAGCCAACACAATTATTGAACAGCTTGTTTATGGCCTTGAACCTTGTTATCTGAACTTAATAAATTTATAAGAGGGGAAGAAAAAATTATCATAAATTGTAGATCTTGTAAGAACTGTTATCTCAGCAGTTTTCTGACTACACAAATAATATGCTCTGTAGCAAAGTCAAACCTAAACTAAACTAAAAACCTACATTGACCTCAAATATCTGGATTATCTACGAAGTAATGTTGCTCGCTATGAAGGGGAAATTCAAGGCCAGGGAAGAGACTTGCTGGCAAAAGACACACTTGCAAAGGGCTCAGGAGTCACAGTAGAGAGCCAAAATAACATGAACTCCCCCTGCCAGGCTGCTGCTAAAAGAGCTAAAGTGATCGTTAGATGCAAAAACAAGGGAATGTCCAGTGGCAGCAGTGAGATATTACTTCAGAATAAAACAATTGTGAGACCACTGCTAGAATATTGTATCCAGATTAGGTATCCACATTTTTAAAAGAACATTGAAAAGTTAGAGGGTAAGGCTTTATGAAAGATTTAAGGTCTAGAGAACCTGCCATACAGTGAGCGACTTAAGAATTACAACATATCTAGTTTAGCAAAGAGAAGGTTAAGGATAGGTCTATACTGCAATGCAAGCCTGGGCTCAGACTCAGGCTCGACCCCAAACCCCCAATTTATCTACACGCAAATCTGTCTTATTCAGGCCCGTAAGGACCTGGGCCTTAGGGCCTGAGAGGGGGGTGGATTCGAACCCAAGTCCGAAAAACAGCCTCACTTTGCAACATGGACACAGCTCAGGCCAGGGTCCCCAGAGTCATGTTCAAAGAGCCTGCCAATGCTATCCCACAACCCCATCGGACAGTGTTCCTTGGCTTTTCTGCCCCAAGTCAATCAGCTCCCAGGAAATGGAAGCAACCCCCACCCCCACGGTTCAAGTACAGCTGCACAGTGTTTAACCCTTCCATTTTATTCTGACCACTGAACTGCAAACAGATTGAACCATCTGCTGTGTTAGCTATGGCCAATGACAAGAAGAAGCTCTTTGCCAAGCATGCTGCTACCTGGTCATGGGAGCACACTCAGATTCTGGTAAATCTCTGGAGCAAGGCAAACAAGATGTTCGACATCACTAAGAGCACCAAAAATGACAACATGTACTAAGAAACAGTAGACAGGCTGGCAGCACTGGGGATTAAACAGACCAGTGACCAGTGCAGAGAGCAGATTACGCATCTCAGGGGTGACTACCGGAAAGCCAGGGATGAGACCTGCAAGCCTGGGAACTCCCCATCATCCCACCTCCTCTATGAGAGACTTCAAACAGGTGCTTGAAACTGCACCAAACACTGAGCCAACAGTTAACTTAGCCAGATCAGACTAGCGAAGCAATTCTGGTGCTCATGCATGTCCCCAAGGAGGCTTTGCTGCCAGAAAAGCTGAAACATGTCCTGGGTCCATTCTTGAGGAACTGTTTGATGACATCCCCTCTCAGAAGAGCAGCCTGCCGTGGAATTGGCAATGGAAACAGAAGAGGCAGTAGTAGTCCTGGAACCTGGTAAGTTTTAGCTCCATGTCTCTTATTGATACACAATTTCTGGTTTATGACCTAGTGCAACTTTTATTACAAGTCACAGATAGCATGTATCCGATAATAGGGGCATGCACACCAGCACATTGCCTGAAAGGATTGAGAAACCATAAACCAGTAAGCTATGGCACCCCCCACACCACAATGCTAAAATGGCATTCAATTTTTAAACATATGGCATTTGTAAATTTCACCTTACTATTGTGAGTGTGGGCTTCACATTCTGCTTAACTCTCAGTTCTGTCCACAGAGCATCTGGGAACTTAAGCCTGGCTCTGAGAATATTTGGAAGCTGAGTTTTACAAAGTATCATTTTCTGGCCTTGAGATTTCAAAGGCACTTTCTTCTGATGATAAACTGAAACTTTTTCAAAATACTGAGACAATAATGTTCAGTTTGACATCTGTTTTCAGGCCCTTACACCTCTGTAGTCCAGCCACAGTAAAGCAGAAGCCTGGGATTTCAAACTGAGCAGTGAAAAAGGAAGCATGTCCATGACAGGGCCAACAAGCAGTTACAAAAGCAAAGGGAAAAGGATGCACAACAAGTGGAAAGGCACAGCCAGACTGGAGTACACAAGGAGAAAACTGCAGCTAAGTCTCTGGAGCTGGAACTTCACTTGAGGGAGGAAGAAAGACAGAGCACAGCAGAAAGACCTCTTTGAGAAGCTGCTTGAGCTAATTCCCACAACTTTCAGGCTCCTGCTCCACCCACACCACACCCTAAGTCCCCACCATGGTACCTCATCCTACTGACCCGGAATGCACTGGACAATACCATGATTGGGTGGTTCACGTAACCAGGCCTGAACTGTAGTGGGACAGGGCAAATATACCCCCTGCAATCAGCACAGGAGTGGAGAAGTGCATCCTAAACGTAGTACAAAGGGAAAGGAGAACAGGAGACCATGGGACACACTGTAGTAGGAGAGTTATTTGTTTGCAGTGGTTTCACTGTTTTGAGGCGTTCAATGTTTGTGTTATACACTTTATTTTATTACCGGTTTTGATGTTTTATTGGTAGCTAGCCTCTCTGTCAATTTTTTTTTTTTTTTTTTTTTTGTAATACAGCCATGTTAACAAATAAAGGCTTTTATTTCATTAAGTTTATTACCAATCACGGCTTATAATGTGTATATTTCAAAGAATAAAGACACTGCCAAGGGAGATTGTGGAAGCTCCTTCACTGGAGGTTTTCAAAAGGAGGATGGATTGATTCAGAAACCTCTGCTACCAAAGCCTCCACAGTTGATTTGCCAACACCAAAGTGGTTAGCAACGGACCTGACATAGTCAGGAGTGGCCAGCTTCAAGATGGTAATAGCAACCCACTTGCGGACTGGCGTGGCCAACCTCATACATGTGTTAGGACACTGGAAGATTGGGGAAAAGGTGCTCACTGAGTGTCAGAAACATTGCTTTCTTCATGGGAAAGTTCTGGAGCCACTGTTGGCCATCCCAAGTCCGCATGACAATATGGGCCCTCCCTGTCTGTTGTTCATGGCCTTGCTCTAGAAACACCAGTCTACATACGGGGCATCAGCTGCTATACAGAGAGTCACGAGCAGTATCAGCCAGGTTGAATCTTCCAAGACTGTGGTGTCCTCCTTCTCCAACAAGTGTCTTTAGTAGGTCAGAAAATGCCACCAAAATGTCCACCAGCATCTCATGGATGCTCATGATCTTTCTTGACATGAGAGTGAAAGTGGAAGCTGGACAAGTTCTTCCAATGGTTACTCTTCCATATTGCTGGGTCCAGTTGCCAGGAGCATGCAGACCCAAAAGGCAGGATGTATTGGCAGGCTGAGACTAAAGTGCTGCAGGATGGACAGTCCAGTTTTCCCCACAGTGCACCATGAACAAAGGACTAAAGCAGCTATAGATGGGGAAGGTGTTAAGAAGCATGAGATAGGCTGGTTTGACTCAGGTCAGCATAGTGTAGTGTGGACATATGAGCACAGGTGTGAGATCTGGGTCCAGAACTTCTAAACTTAGGTTCAATATTCATCATGGATGCTCAAGTGCAAGCTTAGAAACACCAACCCTTAGGCTTACATTGGAGTGTAGACAAACCCTAAGAGGCAACTTGATCATGGCCTGTAAGTATCTACACAGAGAGAAGATAGGACACTTCAGGGCTGTGGTTTCCAAACTTCTGAGTACTATGGCTCTCTTACAAGTATTTTAAAAGTTGATAGCTCCCCATGACCAAATACATTCCTCCCCCCATAAATTTTTTTTTTTAAACACCAACTCAGGACACTGGATTAAGAGTTCAGGACACGAGAGTCTGGACTATTTTGTGACTTCATTCAACTACATACAGTTTAATTATACATTCTGACATAATCCAGGTTTTTAAAACTATAATTTAAAAATAGGGTTTTTCCAAACATGGCAAAAATCCATAAGATTTTAGTGTCATGAGTGGGCCTGTTAAAAGTTCTTCAAACTATTGTGCCTGCTTTGACAAAACTCATGTTGGGTATGTCTGGGTTCATCAAGCTGCAGTGCAAAATACTGCCTCCTTTTAACTTGGATGTTTTCTGCAAGGTCATAATTGAGTTGACAGATGATATTAATTAACAAAGGAATGGTTTTCAATGCCATGACTGCTTGTTCCCCTATTGTAATTCTACACATCTATTTCTGCTAGAAGTAGAAGACTCTCAACCTGTGCTTGTTTGCATTTTGCAGTTCGCATGGCTATTGCATTAGGTGCTTCTTGAGGTACAGTTGCTTCTTCAGGCTTTTTTTTTTTGGGGGGGGGGGGGCTACTGCTGCTTTAATTCTTCTGGTCTCTGAAGGAATAAAAACACGACTCTCGTTTATGAATTCCAGGTGTTTGGGTTCTAAATGTCTCTGTAGTTACCCTAGCCTCATATTTTCATTTACCAACACTTGAACACAAATACACATTGTGGCTGTGGACTTTCTGCAGCAATCCTAAAACATGAAAATTCAAAACAGCCAAATGTTTGCTACATGTAGGCTGAGCACTCAGCAAAATCGTTCCATTATCAAAATAAGATGGACTTCTCTCCCTCGGCCGCTTCCCCTATCTGCTGGTGCTGCTGGCACTGGGAGCTTCTCTTTGGCCTTCAGGGGACTTTCAGCCTAGAGAGTGCCTGATGAATGCTTCCCCCAGTAGGAAGTCTGTGGGCTGAAAGTCCCCTGCTGGAAGAGAGGGCAGAGAGCAGCCCCAACAGCATAAGATGCAGACCCACAGATAAGATGCAGATGATTTTTAAGCCTAGTTTAAAACGTCTCTGAAACAGACATATCCATTACAATTTTCCCAAACACTGGTGGCTCGCCTAGGAACGCTCTGTGGCTCCCCAAGCTGAATTTGGCCCAGAAACGTTAAGCAGTTTACGTAAAGTTACACAGCAAAGAAGAGGCAGAGCCAGGAGCAGAACCCAGGAGCCCTGCCTTCCAGGTCTCAACTATGGTCTACCAGAGCCTCTGAACTTGAGGCTCATATGGTGAACAGAATGAATGCCTACAGACAGAGCTGCAAAAAGGAGCAACAATGCTGGCCATTACGCTAGAAGTCACTACAGTCTTTGAGAAGAGAAGCCCATAGCCACTAGCAGGAAAAGATAAGCTATCAAAAACAAACATAGGAGTCAGCAGACCCTTGGGATTCATTTTAGAGAAAAGAAACTAATTCAATTTTACTATTACGTGCATGTACAAATTCACCAACTGTCAATGCTGCCATGGGGTTGGGATCATAAATAGGTTTCATGATGGGGAAGGGATGTGACCATGAGATAGTCATAGTTGTGGACCACTTCTTAAGAGAGAGACTACATGAGAACTCCTGCACTAAACACTTACAATCTGATATAGGATAGTTAAAAGAGTACACATTTGGCACTACTGACCCAGAGATTATGGCCAAAATTTTCAAAGCTGGTTGCTAGCAGGAGCTACAGACACTCAGCCCCTCTGAAAATAAGGTCACTTATTTAGGAGCCTAAAGTAAGGCACCTGGGTTTGAAAATTCTGCCCTGTCTCTCTGTATACAGTACCAGGAAATATGAATCTCAATGAAATTCATTGTTTTTCAATTGTTTTTTATTAACTTAATCAGTCAGAAAGGGATGGTGAAACAGTGGCGTTTGCATTTCTAAGAGTGATTACATTCTTTTTTTGGTATTATAAATCACACTTTCACTTCCAGACAAGAATTTAATTAAAACTTATCACAGAGAACACTTTACATTCATTTATTATAGCACAACACCAACTCATTTACAGAAGGAGAAAGGTGGAGCAGATTGGCAAACAGTCTATGTAACATTGCCATTACACTGACCTCAAAGAAATTCTAATACAGTACAGCCAGAGTGCTAATTAAAGTCTCCATTGATTTCTCCAGATTAATTTCAGTCAGTCATTTCACTGTGACTTATCAGGATCTCATTAAAAAAGGCTATAGTACATTCCCTCATTTATCCAGCTGAAATGGATATTTTTAGATGTTTGTCCAGTGTTCTGAACTCACAAAGAAAAGTTCTTGCTGTCTGCCCCATGAACAGAGTTTCAAATGCAGCATGTTACAGCAAATAGGACTATCTTCCCATCAGAGTGGGAAGTTTATTTTCCTTTTGTTATGAAGGCAAAAGTGAATTTTATAATCTCCTCCTCATTTTCCTCCTAGAAAAGATGTACATTTCATTGAGATCACTGCAGGCAAGGGCATGAGGTCATTGACTCTATATGTTTGTTTTTTGACCCCTGTTAGCTTAGTGCTTTAGGGGCAAAATTAACTACACTTCACTACATAATGGGTGAAACTGATCCTTTCAAGGTTTATTGGTTAGACTTGGCAAGAGTCTTTCAAGAGTAATTCTCAACTGAAACTTACAATAGGATATCAAAGTAGACATGTTTTTATGTCTTACAAATATACCTAGCTTTACTAGAAATCAGAAGAGCGCATTTGTTTACAGACAATTTCAGATTAAATAAGAAACAAACTATGCACTCATAGGAAATGAAAGATAAGAAGGAGACCTATTATGGTGTTTCAGACATAAGAATATACTCAAGGGAACTCTAATCCTATATTATTTTTACATTGTCCTTCAATTTCATTTTAATGTGATCTCTCTCTATAAACCTTGATATCTGTATTTATAGTGCTACATTCTTAGTGCCACTTTATGCTCACCTTCCACCAAAAAAATAGTGGAAACAATATTATATATGTATATATATAAAATAAAAATAAAAGGTCCAAAACAATTCAGCAATCAATTTTCTATTTTTGTTTTGGTCACCAAATAATATGGAATTTTGTAAACATATAGACTTGCTGATTTAGCACCAGATACTACTGGGGGGAAGGGGAGAGGAGGAGAAGAAAGGGTAAAAAGAATGGATTTCTACTTTAATTTGGGGAACAATCTGCTTGTCTTACTACAAATATTAATATAGCCCTAAGGAAAACTAGTTTTCTTTACAGCTTATCTATCAGAAGAAATTCCCCCCCTAAATTCTCACACTTCATTCATTGGAATGCTAAACGTAATAGTAACATTAATGCTGCAGGACTGACCAATGTGTTTTCTTTGTAATCCTAGATTTATTTGGAGTAGGCATAAGTAGGTTTTATTGCAAATTACAACTTGCACATTAAAAGAAAAAACATGCCTTGGAGCTTGGCTATTTTGGAACAGTAATTTGAACCAAATGTTATCATTTAATGCAGAAATTAAAATACAATATTACAAACTAGAGCAGATTAGGTTAATACTACCTTTTATAACTGAACATTTGTAAAACACCTGCAGAGGGTGGGGGGGGGGGGAGGAGATAAACTAAAGTAGCAGTTTATTTGTTTCTCTTCCTTGTAGCAGAAAAATAATTTGCTACAAGATACGGTTATTATGCTGTGTGTCTTTGATAAGACAATGGTGAGTGTTAAGAATCACAGAGATGAGAACTATTTTCTGGCAGACGTTACACAAAATATATGTAGGATCAACAAAATCTAAACATTGCCAACTGATTTATCTTTGATAAAGCTCCTAAATTCTTGCCTTAATGCAGTTAAGACCAAATTCTGCTCTCAGATACAACTGGAACTTCATAAAAACAAACTCCATTGAAGCAAATGGACTTTTCCACTAGTGTACTTGTGAGCAAAATTTTAGCCTACTTACAGAGCCAGGGACAGAACCAAGGTCTCCCAATTCCCAGTCCAATGCCCAACATGCAAAGGACCAACCCAGTGCAACAAAGTTCTGAAGTGCCAAATAAGTTTTACAAAATTCTATTTCAGACATTCGTTTAAGAAAGAGGCAGGGTGAGCAAGATGGACATCAGAGTAGGTGCATTTTGCAGACTAGACTAGACTAAGTCTTTGAGACATGACAGATAACTTTCTACAGTGCCTAGAATGCATTTTGAAAGCTACCTCAATAATCAGCTCAGTGTGTGACTCTGCCCAGGAGAGTACTTCTCAGACATACGCACTGATATGTTTGTAAAGAGACCGATAAAAATTTTAGCTGCAGATCAGACCTATACTAGGTTTAAAGCATATGAGGAAGGCAACTTAGTTTGAAGTATGTGGGTATTGATGTGCCTCTCTTTAAGACTCTAAAGGAGACTGTATTATTTGTATTGTGGTAGCTCCATGAGAGACCTGTCAAGAATCAAGGCCTCATTCTGCTAGGCATAGTACAGATCTGCAGTCAAGAACACAGTCTAAGCCCCAAGGATCTTACCATCTAGATTGGAGAATTACTGGTGAATTTCACATATCCATTTTGCAGGTATTTGTTAAATTTCATTATAAACATTTGGCCTGTCTTCCCCACCAAAAGAACAATGTGTTTAGGCATCCTTTTGCCAGTACACCAGCCACTTTCACATTTAGAACTTGTTCCCGTGTAACACAATAGTGAGCTAATAGTGTATCTCACACTGTACCTTTAATTGGGGTGGGGGGGAAGGGGAGGGAACACCACTAAAAATGAAAATTAAAAATTGAATGTTTGTTCATGTTCTTGCCTAATATGTTTGTAACTACTATGCATGTTAATTTCCTTCTGTAATCACGGAGTTACTATTCATTAAATATAACCTTGAGGTAAAATTTAAAAAGATGAGATTCAGCTTAAAAAGTAGTGCTGCGCTTGTGTTACACATTATATGGGTTTTCTCTTATAACCCCGCCTTCATGTCTTTTTCTCCTTTCAGTTACTTATTGGGGGACAAAACTAAAAACAATGCCATCTGTAACTTTCTTTTGTAGCTCAGAAAAAGCAGGAGATGGATGCATTAGCTTTGCAGAGTGCCAGGATGGTAAAATGCAGCTGTTCAGACATCAGCCAACAGAGAATGATCAACAAAAAGAAGGAGGAAATCTAAACCAAAAAAGTGGATTACACTACAAATAATTAAAAGCTCCGTCCCCGATCATATATATGTATATATATATATATATAAAAAACATGAATCTTTTACCATTGTCAAGGCATAGTTCCTAATGACAGTGGCATCAAGGCTAAAGTTCACATGAAACAGGAGGGTAGAGTAATAGCTAAACTCATTTCCTTTCAAAGGTGATTTGCAGTTCTTAATACAAACACTCTTTACTTCAGCAGTAGGGAAAATCAGGCATGGGGAAGGTCCCTTTTAGTATAATGCAAAATTTGTTTTTTGTTATTTTATACTCCAAAAAGTAGAAATAGAAACTTTGCAAAAAAAGTATGCAAGATATTAAACTAATCAGAACTTCATAGATTAGTTCCACAGAGGCACTATGTCATCTGTAACATGAAAACAGACCTGGAATAATTTACATTCTCAAGAATCAAAGAACAGCCTGATCAACAGCCTTGACCCAGCTCTCTTCAGTTTAGAAAATACATGAAAGCACCAGTCACAATAGGTCTCTGCATAGATCAAAATACCCTACTTCAGCCCTTTATTTATTTATTTTTATATGATGTCATTTAGTCTTACCATTTTAATATCCTGATATTTGTTTCTGGATCTATTTCAGAGTTTTAACTGCCTTCAATTTCAATTACTAGTGTAGGGCCCCAAGCTTCTCAAGAGAAGCCACTTAAAATAATCTCACTGAAGAGATAGCAGGAAACTTAGCTATCCTTACAGAGTTTAAAGATCCATGCACGGAAGGCATTATAGAAGCTCAAACTATTACTACTACTGAGCAGCAAGAAAATAAAGCAACCACTGTAGTGAAAGGGGCAGCATAACTGAGGGCTAGAAATAGACTGTGTAGTCATTTAATATTTGTAAAGAACTCTTAGATCCTTGGATAGATGCTGCTACATAGAATTACAAAGCTATATTGCTGACAAGTCTGAAGTCATTAACAACTGGCAACAAAGATGTCTATCAGTCTCCAAGAGCCGTTTTTTCCATCCTCATGTTTTATTGATCCCAATCATACACTAGTGTAGGAGTACCCTCCAAATGTGTCCAAGGTGGAAAAGAGAATTCTTATGCACTACTGATCAGATGAGTATTGTCAAGTCTCATTCTGGATATCTCCAAAGCAGTGAAGAGCAATGTTGGGATATACATTCAAAATCAGCTTCCACAGATGTAAAATCCATGTGTCTAACAGATGTTGAAAGCAAAAAAATGAACTTTAAAGAGAAGAACCCCTACATATCCCCTGTACATTGTAGCTACTCAGTAGGGGTTTTTTTGTGGAAAATTAAGGGGTAAGACATGAAATAGTGTAGGACAAAAGTAAAAAAGTAAAATGATCTTAGGAATTTTATTTGATGAACTAGAACAACAGTTATGGGACGGTTGTGCAGTTCTAACACCAGAGAGATACTGTGATTCTGTGGAGAGGGCACCAGACTGGAAGTTAGGAGATCTGATTTGTATTCTTGGTTCTGCCACAGACTGGATGTGAGGCATTAGCCAAATCGCTTCACTCTGAACATTTGTTTCCTCCTGTATAAAACAGGGGATAAAGCACTTTGATCTACGTTTGAAAAAAGTGTTTTATAAATGCTATACATTACTATTAGAATAATAAAGTATTGCTACTCAAAAATGTGTGTCCAAGATAACAAAAATGATACATAACGATAACAGATATTTAACAAGCTGTTTCCTTTGCTGGTTTGGAGAACGAAGAGTAGAGTTTCACTGACTTTTGAAATAACATTTTATTTTAGGAAACTAAGTTGATGTCACTTAAACTTTTGCCAGATAAGTTATGGAATGTATCCACATTACTACCTCAATGCATTTAACATGAGATTGACAAGAACCACTGCTAAACTTAAAGACAAGGAGACCAGATAGCATAACATTGATAAGAAGTGAAGAGATAGGGCTTTCTTTTAAATATTTAATACAACCATTGTAAAATTCCACCATAGCCTAACAAGTGTTTCCCCTAAAATACAGAATGGTTCATATCAGTATGAGATAAAAAACTGAAATAGCTCATACAGAAAATATTGGTTACAAAAAGATACCATCACTATAATTTATTTTGCCTTCTTCTGGTGATAGATTTAAGTTTAACTTAAACTTGCTGTCCATAGACCACAAGTAAGTGCTCAATGGACTACTAGCAGTTTGTAGACCACAGTTCGAGAATTTCTGTTCCAACTGTATCTCAAACTGTGGTCTGAGAACTGCTAGTAGTCCACAGAACACTTGCTTGTGGTCTATGGACAGCTAGTTCATCACATGGTGCTGGCTCCTTATTTCAAGCAGCAAAATTTGATTAAAAAGGAACTAAAAATGACATAGGTACATTGCAGTGATCTGTGGGATAACGATTGGGAAGGAAGGTGTCCATGAGACCAACCTCTGTTTAAAATGTGGACCACACTATTAACAAGATTGAGAACCCTGAATCAGAGAACCTGCATGAAACTGAAAAGTTACCAACAGTACCTGTAAGTTTGATTTTGGACAAACGTGCCAAAATTCCTGGTAAATCATCCAGTTGTAGCTTCATTTCTTTCCATTGTTTTTCTTCTTTGGATTCTGCTCCTACGGCTGTTGCCAAGTCTTCTACAACTGCAGCTGAATTCACTTCTTTGAACTCATTTCTGTTCGAAGTCTCAGACAAAGGTGAGTGGAGAGGTGAAACTGGTCTGATCTCACGTATAACTGTTTTTTCTTGACCCAAATGTTTTTTCTGAAGGAAAGGAGGTGCAACTGGATCTGACTTCGGTTTTGCTTGCTGACTGAGGTCTTTGTTGTACTGTGTTACATACTGAATAGAAAAATATAGACTAATCTGAGATATTTTTAACAGGAGAGTTAAAAAGCTTTTCCTATCAATAGCTTGCTAATGACAATAGAAATAAATAGTACTGTTACATTTTACTGCTATATTTCTTTTATGATTAAAGAAGAGAATTTCATGGTGCTGATATTGCTCAGTTAGCCTGCAGTTCAAGTGCTCACTTCATTCACAGAAGGGTGTCTGCAATTGCACAATATACAACAAAAGCAGCTTCCAATTCATTGCTGCACAAACAACATTAGTTTAAATTCAGGGAATTATGTCAGGCCTAAATAAATTTTCCCTTGCAGTTTCAACTGGAAATATTATTCTTTACTACTTCTTGTTCTAATCTGTTGGGTACTGTTTGTCCTACAGACATTTGCTCCACTTTAAAGCATGTTGTGGACATGTATAGTATGGACATGTGTATATATAATCTGATGTGCAATTAATCTCCAATTATTAGAAGTGGTAGGTGTCCTATGGTCTTTGTAAGATACAGTCAACTGGTTCAATAGTCAGAGAAAGATCTCTAAAAGATAATCCCTTACCTACTAGAAATTATCTCCCTCAATTTAGTTTTCCATCATCAATTCCTAATTTCAGTTTAGTTTACTTAACCTGCCAATTTTAGAGAATATTTGAAAGGAAAAGTATAGAAAGACAAAGACTAGAAGGGTGTTATTGCACATGATGCTTCATTTTTCCAACTGACAACAAAGAGGCTGAGCTGCAATTAAGTTTTATATTGTGTTTTTTGCTCTATTTACAGCTCCTCTAGAAAGTGTCAGGTAAACAAAAAAACCACTTAGTTTTTCCAACCCCCCCAACTTTCTTGTCTAAAATGTTCTATTTCATATATACCAAGCCAAATATACAAACAAGGTATAGGTTTCAACAGTCTGTGGTGCAATACTTGTACAACTGAGTAATAGAGATTACTAAAGGGGCTTTCTGGGGTTGGTAGGGAGCTTTTCACCTCTGAATGACTAAACCTGAACGCAGGCCAAGTCACTAGCAATAAAAAGTCTGACAGTTTGGTGACCCACATGTGAAATGAGTTATGATCTCACTCTGGTTCCTATTAGATGTCCAAAAATACCACCAACATTGGAAGTATCTGGTCCTTTCATGGCAATCACAGCAGACACACCACATAATAGACATAAACTATCATCCAAGCACTAGAGATGGTCCTTGCAAGTCAGGGTTGCAGCACATGAAAAGGGACAGCGAGGAGAATTTTGCACCACTACTATCCATTACGCATCTGTTCTGTGAAGAGGAGAGGGATTTCCTTGAGCTGTCAGTGACAGTTATAGCTTTGTGATATGAACAGCTAATGCACTGCCTATTTACATACTACAGAAAAAAATAACCTATTACTTTAATCTATTCAGGACTTCTCTCAATGAACCAGGACATAAATTAAAAATTCTGCTTTCCCTTTTGCACGTTCACTCTATTCCAAATATAAACATTTAAGAAGCAAGCCTGACTTTATACTTTGCCCTCAAAAACTTTGGCAGAATTAAATCAATACGTTTAAGTTTCAGAATAAATCTTTTAAAAAGAAACACACTACTCCAGAAAATGAGTGCCATATACCACTTGTAATTGGTAAACATTTTAATTTCCTATGTAGCATAAGGCAAAACAGAAAAATAGTCAACATGGAATAAGACACTCTCTTGACTTACCATTCGTTTGAGAAAGTTAAGGTGTTGAAATGTAATCCATCTTTTATTGGCTACTCCACAACAGTGCATAAACTTGCATGGCCATACTGCTGGTTTCGGAAGGTGCCAGACAAATAATCCTACACAGAAAACAGAGAATGTTTGGATCTCGTTTCTTCACAGTAAGGATTAGAAACAAATCCATTTGCAATGCTTACTGTCCTCAGCACCACACAGCATTCTTTAGGAGGGCTACGCACAGGTCCTACTGAGCTCGTAGAGATGGTGAGGGAGCCTACACTAAGCTTGCAGTCTAGATAGAGGAGCTGAGTATTTTACTTTCCAGCCCCTCACAGAGTTAGTCTTATAACTTTTTCCCCTATTCCCACCTCCATATGCTATAAATGTATTTACCGAGACAAACATAAGCAACAAGCTGGAACATTTGCTTAGAGCAAGTACTTCACATAAAAATAGCACTAGAGTTAAACAGTCACATTAACAGGAATTTTATGCCAGCCCTAGTGCATATCTTTACAACTGATCTTAAAAACCTGAGCTAGTCAAGTGTGTCATCTAAAACCACCATAAAAGGGAGAATTCTGTTTTAACAATGTTTATGAATCTGGTGTGTGTGTTTTACATATCCAAAACTACACACAACAAGTCTATGGACCAATTACTAGAATTGTAGGTTCTGGGGAATATACCACCTCATGATTTCGTTAACAGGAATTCATCATATTGTTGTGCAAGTTACTGAGAAAAGAACTACATAATCATTTTTATTACTTCCCATTGACTTTCTATACATAATGAGGATGCTTTCTTAAAGGAACACTCAAGTAAGTAGTTTCTAGGTTTTCATGGCAAAAAAAAAAAAAAAAGTTATACAAGTGTTATTCAAAAATGTCAGAAAAAGCTTGTTTGTTCTTCTGGCCAGGGAGAAAGACTGATAGTTGGAGGATTTAAATACTTATTTGCAATTTTTAAGCCAAATACCACAACAGCATGTCACTGCATGAGAGCAAGAAAGAGAAAGGGATGGAGATAGGTGTACTTTATTTGAATTTTCATCAAGAATGTTCTGTTGCACCACTACTTTAACCACTGCACATGGCAATTCAGTTGACAAAGCCTTGTTTGTTTTAACTAAATTCACAGACTTTTCCAGACTATGCCTCATTAGTGAATATCTTTGCCATATCAATAACAATTTCTGAGTGAAGGAATCAACATTCCCACTCAAGGCCATAATCCATAATAAGAGTACAACTACTTGCTAAATAATGTTTCTGTATAATGTGTTGCTAAAACTGTCCATTGTACCCCCACTAATATTGGCAAGGATTTTTTTTTCTTTTGCCTCAGACTATGTCTACACTACCACGGTAAGTCTACCTAAGCTACGCTACTCCAGCTATGTGAATAATGTAGCTGGAGTCGACATAGCTTATGTCAACTTACCGTGGGGTCCACGCTACACTGGGTCGATGGGAGACACTCTCCTGTCGACTTACCTTACTCTTCTCGTTTGGGGTAGAGTAGCAGTGTCGACTGGAGAGCGATCTGCAGTCGATTTGGCAGGCTTTCACTAGACCCGCTAAATCAACCCCGGTGCATCAATCCCCAGAACGCCGAGAGGCGGGGGAGGTAGGCGGGGAGAGAAGAGAGAGAAGAGTGCAGACATAGCCTCAGAATCTTTTTAATAAAACCATATGTATATCACTAAATAGGCTATAGTTATTTTAGGAGATTGAGGTGGTAGAGTTAATCTATAGCAGCAGTTCTCAAACTGGGTCAGGACCCCAAAGTGGGTTGGGACCCCATTTTAATGGGGTCACCAGGGCTGTCTTAGACTTGCTGGGGCCCAAGGCCAGAGCAGAAGCTCAAGCCCCACCGCCCAGGGCCAAAACTGAAGCCTGAGGGCTTCAGCCCTGGGCAGCAAGGCTCAGGTTAAAGGCTCCCTGCCTGGGACTGAAGCCCTTGGCCTTCAGCTTTGGCCTCCTCGCCCAGGATGGTGGGGCTCAGGCTTTAGCTTTGGATCCCCACCTGGGGCAGTTGAGCTTGGGCAGGCTCAGACTTTTGTCCCCTCTCCTGGGGTCATGTAGTAACTTTTGTTGTCAGAAGGGCGTTGCAGTGCAATAAAGTTTGAGAACCCCTGATCTATAGCGCAATCTATTGGTAAACACTGTTCTCAGAGAAAGAAGTCTCTGTTTATGTATTCGCTATTATTTGTACTGCAGTAATACTCAAAATCCTCAGTCAGGACTGACATCCCAGTGTACTTGTCCTATATAAACAGAATCCCGGTCCCAAAATATTTATAATCCAAAACCCTGATCCTGCAAACACTTACTTAACTGAATAACTTTACACAGGTGAGCAGTCTCAATGGGACTCACCTATATAAAATTAAACACATATGTATTTGCAGGATCAAGATGTAAAAGACAACATGATAAACAGAAGGGGAAAAGGATAAAACATACAAGTAGATACTGTGTAATAAGCATATGATGTTATTCAGGGTTTCATTATTGTTTTGGTTTTTTAAAAACAAACAAATCAGCTTTGCCCAGCTGTCCTCAATCAGCCCAATACTTCCTGTAGATGTAAAAGCAGATCTCGAAGAAGGATTTAGGAAAAGAGAACACAGTGTCTAGTCAGGTCAATATGAAAGTGACAGGATTCTTGACAATCCTGCTGTTGCTTACAGATTTGCTATAGCAGCAGTGAAACTTACTAATGTCAGGCTGCTGCTAAAGGCAGCAATGGGATCAGAGGAGGAGTTGTCTGTCTGCAGACTCAGCCAAAGGAATCCATCTCCGATCACATCTAGAAGATTTTCTCTGCCACTCTGAGAATTGTATTTACTTAGTGAAAGATCAGACTCTACAGGAATTCATGGCCCAGACCCCCCTGTTCAACGGGGACAGACGTTCATTAAGGGTGGGAAGTTCCGAGTCCTGCTGTAGGAGAACTAGAGAAAGTCCTTGCACCCAGTACAGACAGCACCAATATGACACACACACACCCGGCCCCAGGCCCCACCCCTCCCAGAAGCTGCTCTAATCCACTGCCCTCAAGCAACTTCCCTGGCCGGGGCATCCTCCCGTCCCAGGGCTCCCAAGCGCAGCCCCAGGGACATGCACCGCAGAGGGAAAAGGGAGACGCTTGAGGGGTGAAGGGTCCCTCAGACCCCGGTAATGGGGGAGCTGTCTCCTCAGACGGGGGCAGCCGTCGCCCCCCTGACAAAAGGTCGGGCAGCTGCGAGCCCCCCGTGGGCGCAGGGCTCCGGCGACCCTTCCACACCCCCCGCAAGCCGCTCCCGGCTCGCTCCCTGGCCCGCCCGCAGCCCCCGCCCTGGGTGAAGGGTGCGGAACGGCGCAGGGCAGCGGTGCTGCCCCCGGTCGGTACCTGTGAAAGCCCGGGGTGGGCCGCAGCGCCAAGCCGCGCTCATAGCCCGCCACGGCTCCTCCCGCTTCCTTCTCCCTTCACCGCCTGGGCGCCGCCATCTTGACCGGTTCGACCGCCAAACTGCTTCCGGGTCAGCCCTTCCGGGGCGGGGGATATGGGTCACTAGGTGAGGGGACGGCTGCAGGCCGGTGTGGAGTGGCTAGGCCGCAGGTAGCCCAACCCGTGTAGGATGGCGGGGCGCGGCGCGGCGCCCTGGTAAGGACAGGGATGGGCACTTGGTACCCAAGGCCGGGAAATGGGGATGCTGGCCGAGTGGGCACTGGCATCCTGTCCGTCAGGGGAGGGGCACTCTGGCGTGGGCGATTACGTCCAGACACATAATTCACATGAGAAATTCGCTCCGATTTAATTTGAACCTGTTTTTAAATCAGTTTAGTTCAAACAAATCCCCTTCAGTTGAAGAGTATCTTTTTCAGTTTAGTTAATACCAATTTCTCACTAACACTGAAATAAGCTTGGTTTAAAACCAAGTAAGTGTGTTCACAACAGCCTTTTTACAGCAGCTTAAATAAGAGTTTGAAGATATGCCTTTAGTTAAACCGGCGCAATGTTCTCATGTAGACTAGAGAGTTCTCTTCCTCATCTGCCAGTGGGGGGAGAATAGAAAAAGATTCGTGTCTTAGTTACATTTGAAGTTGGTCGTAAAATAGGAGACCTGTCTAAATGGCAGTGAACATACTGAAATAATACAAAAAGGGAACAAGAGCGATGAGAAGCATGTGGGGCAGATAAAAGGAGACTCAACTTGGGAAAATGCAAGGATGTGGAGAAAAGTTATCCAAAACATAGGGACTATCTACTACTCTGTGTTTGTACAGTGCTTAGCACAATGGGGCCCAGTTTTTGGTGGGTCCCTAGGCACTGCGGCAATAAAGATGGTTAATAAAATCTTCATGGGGAAAGGGAGACTTGAAAAGCAGTATAGCTGAAAGGCCTAAGGCAACGGAAATTAAATATAGTAATTATTATAAACATGGGTATGGTAACAAATAAAATATGTTTTATAAGACACACACGTACACGTGTGTAACATAATAAAAACCCAACAAAATATCCAGGATTGCTGCTACTGTGTTCAGTTTTGACCTGATGTCTATAAGTGAAATGGATGTAACTGCTGAACACTAGCATATTTAAGAGAATAGATGGGATGATAATACATCGTTTTATATAACATTAATGATAAATGCATTTCATTCTTGCCTCCCTGCACTTGCTGAGTTCCTTTGAACAGCCAGTGCAGATGTTCCCAGCTCCCCTGCTCCTGAAAAAGAGACAACTGATGAACAGATACCATACGCAACTAAAGTGCAGATCTCTATATCCTTGGCTGCACCCCATACTGTGCATCCTAGCAAAAGTCAAGCGGCTCCAAACCCCAGTGTTTTTCAGGGGATCCATTATACATAGAATATTGGACTCCATTTTGTACACATTGGTTCAATATATATATCTGTTTTATGAGAGAATTGTCTAACAGTTCATACAAAATGAGTGCCAGGTCACCTTTCCAGCAAGCTTTGCCTTTGTATCCACCTATCACTGCTGAAGGCAAGAATTACTTTAGTGCATTATATAGTTTGCTGGAGTGGTGGTTTGTGTGATGGGTTCCCCCCCGGGGTGCCACCTGAAACTGGGGTACCACCGAGCCCCCTGACCGACCAGCCTGGGCTTTCTCTCACACTGTACTGCTGTGACAAGTTGCAAAGCCCACCAGCCTGCAGTTTCACCACCATTCACACTGGTAGGGACACACCCAGCTGCAGTTACACGCAGGCTCTCTAATCACCAGCTTCCCAGCCTGGGACCCCAGAGCAGTACTGTCCTGCCCTGGTCAAATCTGGCCAGTATATGGGTTTAATACCCAGACTGCCTCTCCCTCAATGTGAAGAGAACAATGCACACTTGTGCTAACCAAGCAGAGATTTTCCCCAAGCACTCCAGTCAAAGATTACTGGTTTAGATTAAAACAAAAACTATTATTAACTATAAAAATAGATTTTAAGTGACTATAAATGATAGCAAACAGATCAAAGCAGATTACTTAGCAAATAAAATATACTAGATAGATTGGAATATGAATAGCAGATTCTAACCCTAAGAGATGATACAAGCTGGCTGCACTTACTTTACAGCTTGGAATCCCCAGGTGTTTCATACACAGGCTGCACTTGCTTTACACTTGCTTTACAGCTTGGAATCCCCAGGTGTTTCATACACAGGCTATAAATCCCTTTAGCCTGGGTCCAGCACTTCCCCCAGTTCAGTCTTTGTTCCTCAGGTGTTTCTAGGAGTCTTCTTGTATGGGGAGTAAAGAACCACAGATGATGTCACTCCCTGCCTTATATAGCTTTTACATATGGCAGGAGCCCTTTGTTCCCAAAGCTTTGTTCCCAGACCAGTCTGTGGAAAAATACTGACATCCCAGGATGGAGTCCAGTATCATGTGGCCTGGTCACATGTCCTTATAGAGTCATAGCAGCCATCACCCTAAGGAATGCTCACCAGGTGAGAGATAAGCTTCTAAGGCCTATTGTTCTTTCTAATGGCCCATTACCCTGCATAGGCCCTTTACAACCAGCTATTTAGACTGAAAGCATCTTGTCTAGTGGGCATTACCCAGGTGTAACTACATTTGAAGTACAGATACATAGTATTTATAACTTCAGCTACAAAATGATTCATGCATATAAATAGGATAATCATATTCAGCAAATCATAACCTTTTCAATGACCCATCTTGCATAAAATGCATCATAATTATGCTAACTATATAATATCACTATGAAGAATATCGTGTGCAGTGTCACAGTGTGATTAGTAGTTGCATCACAAAGCTCATTGGTGTAAAAGCTGCATTACAAACAGCCCACAAGGTGCAAGTAAGAGTTCTGGGTGGGATCTCAAGCTTATTTCTCATGAAGAGGCCTCTGAAGTCATACAACCTTCCCTGCTCACAGCATTACCAGTGGACTGCTTGCCTCCTTTATCGCTGTATTTTCCTTGGCCATATCCCTAGAGTCATCATCAGTAAATGCTGCAGGTTTACACTCCGTCTATAGTCGTGAGGTAAGAGAGTGCCCTGGAATTTGAAGAGGTGACCACATTGTGTTCCCTAAAGCAATTGAGCAATGCATGTTCAAAAGCATCTTTTGCTTGTGGGGGTCCAACCGATGAGAGTTTAGTCACGGAGTTGCGAGACAGGTGGGAGCTTACGCTGGCTCAAGAGTTTAGAATTGGATACTAAGCTGGTAGTGCTCTGACTTCCTGGTGGAGGACAAAAAGGAAGAAGCTGGGAACTCTGAATAACCTTTTTTCCAGCCTGGAGTCTGTTGGTTATTCTCACATTCCTGAAATCATAGAAGAGACTGAAGTGTTGAAATGAGTCTCTGTTGAGAGGCAGTAGGAAAGACTTTTTACAGTCGTAGGATAGATAAGGAAGAGTAATAATTTTTCAGACTAATAAAAGTTCTTTAGTATAATTCTCCTATGAATATATAAAGTATTTTTTCTTATGTTTGATTGTGCATATACATTAAAACTTTGGTTGGTAAATCCATTATCTGTAGATAATTAACCCTTTGTTTTTGTTAGCCTGATGAATGATCTTGTTTTTAATCATATTTTCTTTCACTTTGTGTTGTATAATAATCTAAGATAATAGTTCTCAAACAATTTCATATCTGAAAGCAATGGGTAAAATTTTCAAAATCAAAGTGATTTAGGAGTCTATGTGCCTTTCCCAAAATTACTTAGACACTGAGGACCCTAAGACTTATTGAAAGTCAGTGGGACTTACGTGCCTAATCATTTATGAAAATAAGACAGGCTCTTAAATCACTTAGGCACCTTTGACAATTTTACCTCCAGGAACCTATGGTCATGGGATTTAGGCTCCTAAATGCCTAAGTAACTTTTAAAAATAGAACTTGGGTGCCTAAGTCACTTGGGTGCTTTTTAAAATGTTACTCAGCATCTTAAGATACAGCTCTTCCTATGGACCATTTCCCTCCTATTGCTGGCCTACACTATTGTTCTTGGTTACACAAAAAAGTCATGTTAGGGCATTATTCAGGAGATAAGACGGAAACAAACTCACTTTAATGCAGTGAATATACCCCCAGTTTGTAACATTTATTTCCATACTGTTTAATTTCTCTCTCTTAGGGGTAGGACTTTATATTTATTAGGAATGAATCTTGTTACCATGTGACCCCACTGTTCTACTTACTCCACGTCACTTTGCAGTTTGGGTCTGTCTCTCTGTGTGTTTGCAACTCTCTGTTCTTCCAGTCTTCCACAAATTTATCAGTTACATTTTCATAAAAGAAACACCCAGAAAAGAAATACATGAAACAGCCAAACAGGGTGTAGAGAGATGGTTGGTTTTAGTTCAGTTGATCAAAAAAAAACAAAAAAAAGTCTGGTCTGGGATATGGAGGATAAGGCAGACTTTGAGGTAGTCAGATCTCAGTCCATTAAGTGCCTTGTAAATCACGTCCAAGATTTAGGACCTGATTTTCCACTGCCCTGTACCTTGTGTAGTAAGTTATACCATGGCAAAGTGGGTGTAAAGTGCTAGTATTCTAATTAAGAAGCATTGTACACCCAGGTACATGGAAACAGGGGAAACAAAGAATAATTTCTCCTGATGAAACTCTGAGGATAGTTTTAGGTAGGCAGAACATAATATCCAAACATGGAACTTAACCAACCGACCTACTTTGCAAAAACGCCCTAGGATTTTTAATGGGCATGATCATCAAGCCCACAGTGTTACATCTAATCTGAAAGACACTGCTGCTGAATATTGCGCAGATTACATGGCTGGCTACTTTGGGTCTGGTCCTATAAGGTGCTGAACGCTTCCAAGAGGTGCTGAGTACTCTCATTCCCATTATTAAAATGGAGGCTACTCAGCATTTGTAGGCAGTGCTCACCACCTTGCAGGCTCAGATCCTTAGAGCCACATTGTAAAAACAAAGATATAAATGCATCTGTCACATGTTTTTCAGTGTACCACTTGGAGTGGATTAAAGTAGAATCCTGTACTGCTGCTAGAGTTCAAGGTCAGACATCATTTCAGGGATAGGCTCTGATTTTTGAGGCATCTGTAATTTTCCTAACTAATTGCTAAGATGGGCAATTGGTTTTGCATGTATTTTTGTCTCTCTGCAGTTATAAAATAAACAACACACCCTGAGGTACTTTTTCAGGGTGATGCCGGGGGGGAGGATTTAACCATGCGACTCCCATTAACGTTAATTATAGAGCACATATTAACAGCGTTATACAATCCTTTTTCCTATTAACACAATCATAAATTTGACTGGTGGTGCTTAATTAGATCACAGCAGCAGAATGCAATTGCTTGATACAATAAAGGGCACATTCATGGAGATGGTCCATTATTATTTTCCATTAATCTCCAAATCTCTCCCACTCTTGCTCCTGAGATATCATGCCAACAAGGATCCTTGCAAGATTGATTTGTTGTCAGAAAATGATTTAAAGACCTACTATAAAAATATTATATTTTGCTTGCTTCATGGAATATGTCATTGATGTTGTAACTCAACAGAGACTTGATGTACTTTCAGATAGGGAACTTTTAAGACCTAGTGTACTATAAATAGGATGGCATCCTGCTGTTATTCTGGTAACCTTTACAGATCATTTCAGAACTATAACTATCATGTAATTTAGTTAAGTAATATAATGTGGTAAGCTGTGCTGTAGTTTTGCACAGTTCAAGAACCTATCTGTGTGGGACCCCACTACGGCACACCACTGTGGGATTCAGTCCCAAAATGAAGGTCACAAGGCATATTAGAAACACAGAAGCAGAAGATGAGAAAAACCAAGATGCCACTAAAGCCCAAAGGTCCAGCTCCTCAAAGATGTTTAAGCTCCAGTTAGGAGTCTAAAAACCTTTGAAAGCGGGTTTGGCTCAGAGCCTCAATCACTGGAAATTGATTGTGTACTGTATGCCACCTGATCTGAACAGATGATCCAGCTGAATACTCCGGAGGGAGGTGAAACAGTGCCAAGTCCCAGCCAAGCTGCCTGTAGGGAAAATACTTCCCCAGTTAGGCCCTGATCCAGCTCCTACTGAAGTCACTGGGAAGACTCCAACTGATGATAATGGGCATTGAATAGTTACTTGGGTTACTTAAAATGATGTTTATTTTTCCCTGAGCATAAATGCAATTTCCCAACGTTTCTATCTCATGAGTCAGCATTCCTGATGTAAAGGATGTTTAACTGCACCATCTTAAAACATAGCCCGGAACCAGCTCTTATTGAAATCAATTGAAAAACTCCCTTTGACATAAGCGGAAGTTGGATCAGGCCCCCATATGAGGTTCCCTCATCCTTTATTAACTGTCCACCAAATGACTAAGGTGGGGAGAGGTCATTTCCCAACCATTTCAGTGCAAAGCACAGTTGAAGATCTATCTGAGGAAAGGTTTCAGAGTAGCAGCCATGTTAGTCTGTATCCGTAAAAAGAAAAGGCGTACTTGTGGCACCTTAGAGACTAACCATAGAATCATAGAATATCAGGGTTGGAAGGGACCTCAGGAGGTCATCTAGTCCAACCCCCTGCTCAAAGCAGGACCGATCCCCAACTAAATCATCCCAGCCAGGACTTTGTCAAGCCTGACCTTAAAAACCTCTAGGGAAGGAGATTCCACCACCTCCCTAGGTAACGCATTCCAGTGTTTCACCACCCTCATAGTGAAAAAGTTTTTCCTAATATCCAACCTAAATCTCCCCCACTGCAACTTGAGACCATTACTCCTCGTTCTGTCATCTGCTACCACTGAGAACAGTCTAGAGCCATCCTCTTTGGAACCCCCTTTCAGGTAGTTGAAAGCAGCTATCAAATCCCATCTCATTCTTCTCTTCTGAAGACTAAACATCCCCAGTTCCCTCAGGCTCTCCTCATAAGTCATGTGTTCCAGCCCCCTAATCATTTTTGTTGCCCTCCGCTGGACTCTTTCCAATTTTTTCACATCCTTCTTGTAGTGTGGGGCCCAAAACTGGACACAGTACTCCAGATGAGGCCTCACCAATGTCGAATAGAGGGGAACGATCACTGACTCACGATCACGATCACTAATATTATGCTCTAATAAATTTGTTAGTCTCTAAGGTGCCACAATTACTCCTTTTTACGGATACAGACTAACACGGCTGCTACTCTGAATGCTCTAATAAATTTGTTAGTCTCTAAGGTGCCACAAGTACTCCTTTTCTTTTTATCTGAGGAAAGACTTCGCTGGAGGCTTTAAAGAGCCAGGTCTGGTTTACATGCGAGACATGCACCCTCCCGAATGATGAGATTGAGGGATTTTAAGCACAAACAGCTGTCATCAGTCCAGTACTACAATTTATTTGTCTCACAGACAATGATTTTCCAACAATTTTCCCATTGTGCATTTTTGTTACTTTTTCTTTATTTCATTTTTTTGAGCCCTTGTACAAGAAGCAGCACAACTTGCGCAATACCAGCTTGTCTGGACAGTTGTTCTGCCCCAGAATGTGTTGAATTCAGCAAAAATGCCTTATGCTGTCATGACAGCGGCACCAAACACTATATAAGTGCAAATGACTGACTTGCAAGGGTAACAGCACTCCTGAGCCTTGTAATTATGCATACTGATGCTATTATATAATTGATCGAGGGATTTCATAAATTATTCTTTTAATAGTTCTGAGAACACCTAAGGTCAGATTAGGGAAAGCTTTAATGCTTACTTAGTCTGCGGAAGTGACATTGTTTCAAATAGAGACCTGTTAAGGCTGGGAAGCAGACTTGCAGTTACAGAAAACTTAGCTGTGTGATACATACTCAGCCCATAGTACCTGGGTAGCAATATTTGTTCTATCTAAGCACGTTTATTTTTAAGTACAATGAGAGCAGTTCTTGTAAATCATGTATTTCTTTGCGACATTTTCTTTTCTTTTTAAAAGTGAAGGGCCAATGGCTCTAGTACAGTGCAGGCTTGCCTTGTACAAGCGTCATCCACACAGCTCCACTAATACATTTATTGCCTTGACCTGCACTATATGGCGCAGAGCCAATCTAGCCATACTGCCTGGAGCTGTGAACTTCCCACATCTCACACCCATCTAAGCAAGATTAGGACTTGGATTCATCCCTAAGGAAGAGCCAACATGCTGCAAAAAGTCATGCTGGTGATTCAGTGGTTGGCACTCTTCCTTTTGAGTCAGTGCAGATCCAGTGCCCAACATAGTTTTAGGGGGCACTGTGCAGCAGGCTGCATTGCCCCCATTCAGATGAAAAGTATAATTGAGGTCTTGATCACTCAAACTGTTTTATCTTACACCTTCTCACACCTTCCTGCTAGTTGTTTTTCCTTCTGTGCCCTGCCTCCTCATCAGGTAAGTGTCACTTTCTTTCTCCAATTTACATCACCTTTGAAAGTGGCCCTTTTATTTAATACACTGGAGTGTTTTCCAACATGCTAAGCTCATCTCTAGCAATGTCTCTTTTAGAAAAGGAGTGAGAACCTTCAAACCTTCAGTATTCCTGGTCACCGTGAAAAGTGGAATGTTTATATCCTTCTCATTTTGTGCAGGGGCTGATTTAGCTTCTGGGAATGAAGTGGTGTAAGAGAAACATACCAGAGACCCCAGTGGGTAATCAAGCAGGATACTCTCTTAACTCAGTCACAGGAACTCAAGGGATAGACTGTGCCTTTATACTCACCCTTAGCACAGAGTAGGCTGCATGAGTCTCCAAGGAGCTCTAGGAGGCACTGTGTCTCAGAGATACTCTTTGTTCTGAGGAGATAGTAATTTGTTGCTGTAATTTGTTACAACACTAGCAAATTACAGTACCCCCTGCATTGGCTTAGCTGCACTAGCCAGTGTGGGGAGTACACTAACTCCACTCACTGCCTGTCCCTGCTCATCTTTGCCCCACTGCCTGACCACTTGTTCAAGCGTCAGGGGTAACCAGGCATGCAGCATCTGCTTACTTCTGAGCACCTGACTCTAAGGCCTTGTCTACACTACAAAATTGTTGACTTAAGTCAATGTACAGCCACTGCAGTAATTAAAAAGGTGGTTGATGTCCATGCTTGCTCCTGTCAATGGTGCAGGTCCTCACCAGGACCACTTCCACCAACTGAAGTGGGGCATTGTGACACTGACGGAGCCAAGCAGCCCTGGGGCTGACAGCTTCAGCTGTAGGCATGGGCTCACAGCTGGTCTGTCCCCCACACCCCAGTCCCTGCACTGATAGCCCAAGTTCTCAGCTGGGTATGGGCTCACAGCTTTAAGCCCCTACCTCACCCCAGGCTGACAGCCCAAACACTCAGCTGGCACCAGGCTCAATTTAACAGTAGGGAGCCTACCAGCAGTGAAATTGACATTCTTGTCAGTTTCTTTTTATTTGAGCTCCAGCTGGGGGGGGGCTGACAGCTGGAGACCTTGAGCTCCCTGGCTGACAGCCAGAGCCAGAGGGGAAAAGTGAAGTAATAGCATCAATGAAACTGACAAGAATGTCAATTTCACTACTGGTAGGTTCCCTCCAGTGACATTGAGCCTGGTGTGGGCTCACAGCTCAGGCTGTCAGCCCTGGGGTGGGAAGGGAGAGCTCTCGCTGTGAGCCCACTGCCGCCTCCCAGTGAGGGATTCGGGCGTGGGTGAGAAGCTCAGCTGCCTCACAGTGAGGGATGGCAGAGAGCGTCCAAGTGGCAGCCAGGTTAGTGCCACGGGAGGCGGCAGCCAGGTTTCAGGCTGTCTGCACTGGGGCAGGGTGGGGGCTCACAGATGTCTGTCCAGCTTGGGGCTGACAGCCAATGTAAGTAACATTGTGTCTATAGAGACACTGTGTCACCCTAACTACATTGACATAAGCACTACGACTCTCATGGAGGTGGAGTCGTTATGTTGGTGTAGTGGGCCCCTTACTTCAGTGGAAGCAGCACTAGAGAGTAGACGCTGACATAATTAAGTCAACATATGCTGCCTTACATCGACTAACTCTGTAGTGTAGACCAAGCCTAAGATTTGGGTAGCCTGGGCAAGAAGGTAGAGTGAGTTCTTACTCCCCCATCCCAGAGTGTAATCCAAGTCACCATGGTCACTCCCACCCCTGCCACTCCCTTCCCATTCATTTCTGAAGTCTCTGGCTCTATTGATAAAGTGTCCTTGCTCCTTCTTCTAGCAGCCTAAAGTAATTTCCTGCACCTACAAGGTGGCATTTCTGCATTAGCAAACCATTGACCGATCCGTCAAAACTCAGAGTATCAGGCAATCATGAAGCCATGCAAACAAATACCTGCCTTGCTAGAATCAGTCTGACAGGAATCCAAACAGGAAGAGATTTGTTTTTCCTTGTTACTTTCTATATATTCAAGTTTGTTTTCTTAATCATAAATGCAGGGTATTCCCCTTCTATATATACACACATGCAGACATGTAAACAAGCTAAACTCTGATGTTCTTCATCTAAGAACTATTGAGATGCGAAAATTGCTCAGGAGACATTGGCATACTGAATAGTCACTCCCCAAATGGGATTCTGCCAGGAAATGCAGTGTGTGTATATTCCCTGACTGACTTGATTGTAGGGGTGCCATTACTTGAAGTTTCAATGGGCAGTTTTATCCCTGCAGCACCTGTCTCCTCAATCCCCATTTTACATATGGGAAACTGAGGCAAAGAGAGGCTAAGTGACTTTCCCAAGGTCATGCAGGCAGTCTGTGGCAGAGAAGGGAACTGATCCTGGGTCTCCCATTTCCCTGACCTGTGTCTCATCCACTGGGCCATTCTTCCTTCCCTGGAAATATACTACCAGAAAGCGGAGGTATATATTTTGTTTCAGGGAGAGTGAGATAAGCAGCCTATAGAAAAACCCTGATGAGATTCACAACAGGTGAGACTTTTTTTTTTAAAGACAAGTTTAAGACACCACTAAATTATCCCTTCTGCACCCGTAGAGACAAAGTAGGATTCTTCAGATGCAGGGCCTGATTCTCATTTACACAAAGGGGCCCCTTTACATCAATCTGGCACTGTAAAAGAGCCTTAAAGTGGTTGTAAGCGTACTCTGAACCCGCTTTATGGTTCATTTACACTGCAATGTAAAGGGGCCTGAGTATAAATGAGAATCAGGCTCTTGATGTTATCTGAACTCCCACAGCATATTTTAAATGCGCTGACTCCTCTTGATAGTTCCATATTCAAAGAGTTAAGTTTTGCAAACATGCTTAGCTGGTAATGTACAGCATGTGCATCCCTAGGGCGGTTTTCGTAGTCCATCAGGCACTTGTTAACACACTAACCCATTCATTTTTTTTTTCTTTTTATGAATTTGTGGTGTGTTGGCCACAGGCCAGAAGCTGAGCTGGGAACAATATTTATTTATAGCTACACACAATAATTCATGTCTGCCCAAATCTTGGACTTTCCACTAATCCACGCAGTATTTCAAAACATTTGCAGTTCTCTCAACCGATTAGCATTGGCTTTGCTTGGCTCGAGGTAGTGGAAAGAAACACTAGACACTGAATGCTACTGAATACTTTGATTCACTGATAGAGGGTGAAGTTTCTTTGCTGGCTGTTCTATCAGGCCATAATTTTAAGATTCTTCGGAGGTGTAAAGAGCTCTCTTTTGTGCCTTTGTGAGTAATACTCTATGGCTAGTGCTTGTTTTGCAAGAGGAGGCTTTTCTTCCTGAGGCTTTCCAAATTTTGTGCTGCACGAGGAATGACAGTTGTGTGTGCCACTGAAACAAACCAGCAGGCTGTGAACACTACTTCTTTGGGAGTCTGATACTCTCAATAAGCAACTACCATTTGGAGAAGAGGATATGCTCTAGCTTTGTGGACACTAAGGAATCAATAAAATCAGCTTGAGGGACCAAGGAGAACTTTCAGAGTAGTAGTCTCCAGTCATCGTGTTATGCTAGGCAGGACATAATACATGGTGCTTGGGCTGGAAAGAACTGTACAGCAGTGTGTGAAGCCACGGAAGGGAGATTTAAAAGTGCACTCAGTTCTCCAATTTTCAGGGAGGGAGGGAGGAAGGAATAAATGAACGGGAAAGGGGCCAAGAAAAAATAGAATTGTGCAATGATGGGAATTTAGGGCCAAATTCAGTCTGGGTGCCAACAGGTGCAATTTCCCCTGAAGTTAATGCTTGCACCAGAACTGAATTTGGTCACAGTCTTCATAAGGCTCTTGGACCAGTGGGAGATAGGTTAATAATAGACTTAGGAGACTGGTGATGGTTTAATAATAAGAACAGTGACCTCATATGTAGCACTAAGCACTTTTCATCCATAGATCTCAAAATGCTTTACAAAGGAAGTTACTGTCATCATCTCCATTTTACAGGTGGGAAATTGAAGCACAGAAAGGGGAAGTGACTTGACTGAGGTCACCAGCAGAGCCAGGAAAAGAACTCAGACCTCCTGAATCCTAGCCCCATGCGCTGACTGCTGAGCCATTTATAGACCTTTGCAATTGGATTCGACAAAGTACTAGTAAGTATCGTGCAATTCTGCACTGGAAGGGGGAGGTTTAAGAAATGACCTAGTCTGGCTTTTCCATCTGTGATTCACAGTCAGCCATATTCCTTCCAGCAACGAGCCAGCTGCTAGAGAAGGTACCTGTCACTACTTGATGTTACGATACAAAGTAAAACATTGAGTGCTGGCTTCTGAGGAGCATGAGCCAATAGCACCAGGTTGGCCTCTATATGCCTTTCTGGTATGGCAGTAGGCAGGTCTAGTACACTTTTAGAGAGAGAGAGAGGCTGCGAATGGATTACTCGATTTCTTTATTCTAAAAAGTCTTCCAGTCAAGGGCTAGATCGGCAAATGGGGATGTTTTTATAGAGTAGAGACTTTACCAAAGCAGTTGCCTTTTACATTGGTTACAGCAGGCTTGGGGATTGGAATCCTTCCGCCAAAGTTCTTCCCCCAGCATATGGTGCTACTCACAGCAGCCAGACATACGTGACCCAAGCACCTCTTAATGCCAACTGACATGGAGTTGCAGAGGGGTTACAGGAATCTCCTGATTCTGGTATGTACATTCCGGTTCACCAAAGAATGTCATGTGAGATCTCAAATGAAAGTCGGTGTCATACTGGTCATCAGTATAACTGTGCAATGTATGTATGGGTGCTATGTAAGGAGTTGTGTGTGTATATACTGAAAATATATTCTTAAAGACTGTATCAGAGTATTAGGGCATATCTACACTACAGACTTTTGCTGACGCAAGTTACATCGGCATAAAGCCACCTCAGTTGGTATATCGCTTGTGCGCATGCATACTTGGCTCCTTGAATCAGTGCACATACTCACCAGGAGTGCTTGTTTCGGTGCACAGTGCAGTGCACAATGGATAGGTATCCCAGTTTGCAACTCGCCACTGTCCAGCACACCGTCTTTTGGGAAGTTTTGGCAATACCTGATGGATTAGAAATGAGCCATGAAGGGGTTACTGAGACTGCGGGGTCAGGTTCCCAGCCTGTGACTTTCTCCACCCCGTAATGCCATTTCTAGCCCATAATTTTGACACCCACTTTGAAAATCCCACAAACCCATGGAGGACTTATCACTGTCCACCATCTCTGACGGAAGCATGGAGGCCTGTACAGCTCTGCAATATTGCCAAGAGCATTGCAAGCACAGCACGCATAATCCTCTGGTATTTGCAGAGCCGCAAGAAGAGCTGCAGGGAACATGGCAATTTCCTGGAGGGCAGATTGCTGGGCGACATTGCGAGAACCAATTCAAGATTGGTGGCGGTGTTCATGGAGCAGCTGTAAATGGGGGAGCGCCTCTTCTGGGCCCGAGAAATGAGCCCAGAAGTGAGAAACGGTGGGATCGCATCATCATGCAGGCTTGGGATGACGAGCGGTGGCTGCAGAACTTTCAGCTGTGCAAGGCTCCATTCCTAGATCTGTGTGCTGAGCTCACCCCAGGCCCCTAGTGCAGGGACACCACAAAGAGAGCAGCACTGACTGCTGAGAAGCTAGTGGCGATCGCACTGTGGAAGTCATTGGGAAGTCATGTTGCTATCGGTCATTGGGAAGTCATGTTGGAGTTGGAAAATCCACCATAGGGGCCATTGTCATGCAAGCGTGCAGGGCTATTAATCATCTTCTACTACTCAGGACTATGACTCTTGGCAATGTGCAGGACGTAATCGATGGATCTGCACCATGGGGTTCCCAAACTGCAGTAGAGCAATAGGTCGCACATATATCCCTATTTTGGCACCAGACTACCTTACCCCAGAGTACCTCAACAGAAAGGGCTACTTTTCTATGGTTATATAAGCACTGATGGATCACTGGGGATGCTTCACTGACATCAGTGTTGGCTGGTCAGGGAAGGTGCATGAAGCTCACATCTTTAAGAACAGAGGACTGCTCAGAAAGCTACAAGTAGGGACTCTTTCCCAACTGGCAGATTATCACTGGGAATGTTGAAATGCCAGAAGCGATGCCCAGCCTATCCCTTGCTACACAGGCCGTCCCAAAAGCACCAAGGAAAGAGTCAAGTACTGGCTCAGCAGGTGCAAAATGACAGTTGAATGTGCGTTTAGTAGTCTGAAAGGATGCTAGTGTTGTTTGATCACTAGACTGGATCTCAGTGTGAAAAATATCCCAATGGTTATAGCTGCCTGAGGGGTCCTGCCAAATATCAGTGAAGCAAAGGAGGAAAAGTTGCCACCGAGGTGGAGGGGCTGACTGCCAAGTTTGAAGAGCCAGCCACAAGGGCTATCAGAAGAGCTCAGTGCAGAGCTATGTGGTTCAGGGAGGCTTTGAAAGAGCACTTCAATAAAGAGAGCACAGTATACCAGAATGCATAACTGGGGCTATCTGCCCCTACAGTTTGGGGGCCTTTTAGGAATTGTGTGGTGCTTGGTACTCATCTATGAGTAGAACATTGACAATTCACCTATTTTTGTGGTGCTTGCTGTACATTTGTGATTATTACACTGTCACAGATCCTGTGAAGTGTGTCACAGTGTACAACAACAAAGTAGGTGCTTTTACTACTGCCAAGTATTCTGCAGCATATGGTGGGAACTAATAAAGATTATTTTCTAAACAGTATAGAGTTCTATTGAGTAACAAGCACTTCAAAAATTATGTGCAAGTTAAAAGCAAACACACTAAAACCTTAATAAATTTATGGAATAGAGCTTAAAGAAGGGGAAGGAACATTTTATGTTCATTTTAGCTATACATGTATCAACTGTGGCTCTCACAGATCAGCATATGTGAAGCTGAGACTGTCCTTAATATCTCCCCGGGTGGAGTGGTAGGGGAAGGGTTGCGGCCCCTGATACCATGTGGGATGTTGAGTATAAGGTGGTGCTATATGGTCAGGAATGGTCTAGATAATACTTAGTCCTGCCATGAGTGCAGAGGACTGGACTAGATGACCTCTCGAGGTCCCTTCCAGTCTATGATACCTGGTGAGTTACTGCACACGAGCTTGCTGCTCAGTACCTTGCCTTGTGCAGACTGCAACAGTGCAGTGAAAGTGCAGGTTAACAAGTTACTGCATAACAAGTTGGTATACTCTACATTCACACCCTGGCTTGCCATGCAATAACTCATTGTGTAGACAAGATAGGTCCTCTATTCCCCTCATAGCACTTCTCTGCACCTGCTCACCAGCACAACACTTTGCCTTCTTTAGGCTTGTTTCTTACAGCAGATGGTCAATATCTTTTATTCACCCGTCCTATGTACACTTACGAACCTGCTAATTTTTTTTTTTCCAAAACAGGCCAAGATTACTTATTCATGTGTTAGTCTAGGTCTTTATAGCCACATTTTCATTTCCAGCAGACCTTTAACAATTTTCCCTGCAGTCCATGTTCACACATTGAAAACCAAACTTTAATATTTTAAGGCCAATTTTTTTCAGTCTTGCAGATGAGACCAAAGTTTAAGACAAAGTTAATTTATGTGCAGAAGTTTTGAAGGAGTTGCATCATTAATGGCAACTTTATCTGACCTGAATTTCACTAGTGTATGGTTTACATCTCTCAGGAGACCTATAGTACTTTAGGATTAAGGAAGTTTTCTGAGTTTTTTTAAAATCCTCATAAATGTTCTTTTCAAAATTGTGCTGCAAACAAATCCTTCTTTTATCATAAACTTTCCCCCTGTCTTATTTCACTGTATTTTGTGCTACTATTTTAAAAATATAATTTAATACTTGTGCAAAGTATGGGAAACCAAAGTCTTATGAGGTTGGGAAGGAATTTTCCCTCAATAGAATTTTAACTAGGAATCTTTTTAATGTTATTAGTTATTATTTGTATCTAGATACCTCAACTAAGATCAGGACTATACTGTGCTAGGTCCTATACAAACACATAAGATATAGATGCTGCCCTGAAGAATTTGTACTCTAAAGAGACAAGACTGGGTGGAAATAAGGAAGCATTATTATCCCCATTTTACAGATGGGGCACTGAGGCACAGAGAGATTAAGGCCCATATCTGCAAAGAGGCTTATGCATTTCAATACTCAGCGTTACAACACCTGACTTTTAGGCAATTAGAAAATCACAGTAACAATGTTGTGTTCTACAAGGCTGAGTTAGGCACCTAGACTCCCTGTACAATTTGGAGAGGAAAGGGTGTCTTAGCACATGATTCACAAAAAGCCAGCATACTAGCGAGCCCATTGGAGATGCCAACAAGAGCGGTATGTGCTAAGCCCGCCCCTCTCTCAGAGATAGGCACCTAAGGCCAGGCTGCAGGGGGACACCTAACTCTGCTTAACAGTCCCCAAATGGGAACCAATTGCTTGGAGTTAGGAGGTTTCGATGCCTAGGTAGTTTCTTAATGGGTTAGGCCCCTACCACATGCCACACACAAACAGGATGAAGAGGAGCCCACCTTATAACTTTTCTCCCAGTGGTTGGAGCACTCACCTGGGATGCAGGACCAATTCTCCTCTCTGCCTGAAGAGGAGAAAGGATTTGCATAGGGCAGGGCCTCCCACCTCATAGAAGAGGGCTCTATATGCTGAGCTCTTCTGATATGGGGCTCCTTCAGTCCCTCCTGCTGAAGCTGTTTCATTGTGGATAAACAACAGACTCATTGGAGCAAGGGGACTGGATCCGAGGTCTCCCACCTCCCAGGTGGGTGTCCAAACCTCCAGGCTACAGCATCAGTCACTCTGGCCCAATGATTGTTCCATTATGTATAAATACATGAATAGGCCCCAGTCTGGCAGGCAGCCTCTGAGGAGACCTACTGGACCTGGCCCCGCATGTGAAATAGGTGACTGAACACTTGCCTTCTCCCGGTTCATGGATCACCCTGGTCCTGAGATGGGAGATAGGCATCCAGATGTCTACAAGGAGGCAGCTGTGCTCATGCTCAGAGGCAGAATCCTAGACACTGAGGGAACTTTTACCCTGAAAACTTAGGTGCTGAATGAGTTTAGACACCTACATGGTTCGGCAGGAGTTCTGTGGATCACAGTGAAGCCTAAGACTGGGATTTAGACACCTAAACTTGAGACTGAGGTGCCCAAGTCCCTTTGTGGATCAAGGCCTAAGCGACTTTCCCAAAGTCAGACAGCAGGTCTGTGGCAGAAGTAGGAATAGAATGCAAATCTCCTGAGTTTCAGAACGGGGCCTTAACCTTTTCCTCTCCAAATACTCTCTCCTTCAACTGCAGCCCTGAGCAGGTTTCATCATGATTTCCTATAAATGCAGTGGGCATTGGTGGTTTTTCAATACCATCTGTCCTCATGGCAAGAGAGCACAGCCAGCAGGTTCTTCACAGACAATTTTCAGCTACCTGGAGAATTCCAGTGCATAGGGTATAGACAGTTGGTATTAACATTAAATGATGATACACAAAAAGTTATTCCCTATCTACATATTGGCCACAGAAGCCTTCCCCTCCTCCTCCTCCTCCTCCTTCTCCTCCTCCTTCCCCCCAAATAATCCGGAGGTCTAAGCTCACTCAGCTGTAACCTTTCTTAGGGGCATATTCTTCCATCAATCTATGTTCTAAACTCCCATTGATTCCAAGCCCTATGGCCAGTGTTATATATTGCGTTCTTATCTCAGACAGTGATTTAGCTACCTGGGCATCAGGATGGGCATTATGTGACATCTGCATTCTCTTCTTCAATACAGGCATCAGCCAGTGGTGCTCGATGGCTGCAGAATGGATAGAACTTCCTGACCTATCCATCTGGGTATCTGGTTTGTAGCTTGTCATCCCAGATGCCACACAACTCTCCATGGTAATGTTCAATAGCTCTGTGTTTCGTTTGGTATTAGACAGATTATCCAAGCCATCTGCCAAGAGCAGAGATGGGGCCATGGCATTCTCAGTTCGTGCACCCATTCTGTCTGAGCTGTACCTGCGTACATAAGGAACGAGGGCAAAGCAGCTTAGCTCACAGAGTTCCGAGGAAGGAACGTCTTATTAATTGTCCATCCAGTGCCTCTTTCCCTGATTTCTTCTTAATGGCTGATTTTTAAAAAATGAGTTCAGCAGCTCAGCCATTTTACAGTCACCATTAATTTAATCTTCCTCCTTATTTATTAATAGAGCTACTTTTTCTCTAGTTTTTCTTTTCCCCTTGATATATTTCTAAAAGCTCTTCTTAATACATCTGGGAGCATTAACTCATTCTACTGTCCTTGTTTTATCCCTGAGAGCGTTAGCTGGTTGTGAATATTCTTGTTGGGTTCCCTATCCTCGTCTTCCTTTCTAGCATAAATCTTTTTTCTGTCTCAGATTTTTGAGCAACTCCTCTTGGATACAGATTTGCTGCTTCTCATATTTTCCTGTTTCTTTTACAAGAGGAAGGGGAATTGGTTGCATCAGTTATAGGGGAACATGTCCCCAGCTGGTGTACACTGGTATAGCTCCTTTGACTTCAGTGGAGCTAAGCTGATTTACACCACCTCAAGATCTCTCCCCATGACTCTTGACATTTTTCTTATTCTGTCATTATCATGGCTTTCTTCTCACTGCACCATGTTCAACAAATTCTGAAATTCCCACAAAGGTCCTTGCTTCAAATCCAATACCCTAGTGTATTCCAGTGTTACATTATTATAATACCCCAGTTAATTAACAACAGTAGTGCTTAAAGGCCCAGTTGTGGCCCCATTGTGCTAGATGCTGTAAGATACATAGTGAGAGAGAGTTCCTGCCTCAAAGAGTTTGCAACCTAAATAGGCAAGACAGAAAGGAAATAATCTTATCCCCATTTTACAGATAGGAAATCTAAGCACAGAGGGATTAAGGACAGGATTTTCAAAAGTACCTAAAAGGATCAGGCATCCAACTCCCATTTAAAGTCAATGTGAATTGAGCAACTAACTCCAAGGCACTTTTGAAAATCTTCCTTAAGTGACTTGTCCAAGGTCACACAAGGACTTTGTGGCAAAGCCAGGAATTGGACCCAGGTCTGCTGAGTCCCAACCCAGTGCATTAAGTACAATGCAACCCATCCTCACTTATGTCCTCAACTGGTTCTATGTCCTATAGTTGTATTTGCTATGCTTAATTCAAGTACCATTACGGTCACTGGTACTAGACTTTCATGTTAGTCGGCGGCAATCCCTTGAGGTTGAGGATGATCTCTTTCACAGGTTTTATTTTTTTATGGGTCCCGTGGTGACTGAGGAGTCTGATCAGCTCATTGGCAGATGTTGCAGGTAGTGTTGGAAGTCAGGGTTGGGCCAAGATTGCTGAGTGACAGTCGTCTGTCCTTTTTTTTCTGGCATTTTTCTGGGACCAAGGCAAGGCGATTTTCCTTGTCTGACAAGTCTTCAGCAGTTATCCCTATCCTGGGCTACTGTCTCCCAGTGTGTGGTGTCAATGCCACATCTCTTCATGTTTATCCTGAAGATGTCTTTAAAGCGTTTCTTTTGGACTTCCTGTTTCCTTTCTCCTTTGGTGAGTTGAGTGCACAGCAGTTGTTTCAGTAAGTGTACATCAGGCATGCGCACACAGTGCCCACTCCACCTCAGCTAGCACTGGATAATCAGGGCCTCCACACAAGATGTTGGCCTCTGTGAGGACACTGACATTAGTGCAATTTCCATATTACTCTTGCATTCACAATAAATTCCTACCCACTGGTAAGAAATGGCTTCTGTTCTGATTGGGTCTTTTACTTACTGGATTATGAAGTTTTCTCATGGATAGCCAAGGACGCTTTCTGAGGGTGATGACCCATATGTAAAAAGAAAAGGAGGACTTGTGGCACCTTAGAGACTAACAAATTTTATTAGAGCATAAGCTTTCGTGAGCTACAGCTCACTTCATCAGATGCATATGGTGGAAAATATAGTGGGGAGATTTTATATACACAGAGAACATGAAACAATGAGTGTTACCATACAGACTGTAACAAGAGTGATCAGGAAAGGTGAGCTATTACCAGCAGGAGAGCAGGAGTGGGGGGGGGGGGAACTTTTGTAGTGATAATCAAGGTGGGCCATTTCCAGCACTTTACAAGAACAGTAGGTGGTGAAATAAACAAGGGGAAATAGTTTTACTTTGTGTAATGACCCATCCACTCCCAGTCTTTATTCAAGCCTAAGTTAATTGTATCCAGTTTGCAAATTAATTCCAAATCAGCAGTCTCTCATTGGAGTCTGTTTCTGAAGTTTTTTTGTTGAAGAATTGCCACTTTTAGGTCTGTAATCGAGTGACCAAAGAGACTGAAGTGTTCTCTGACTGGTTTTTGAATGTTATAATTCTTGATGTCTGATTTGTGTCCTTTTATTCTTTTACGTAGAGACTGTCCAGTTTGGCCAATGTACATGGCAGAGGGGCATTGCTGGCACATGATGGCATATATCACATTGGTAGATGTGCAAGTGAACGAGCCTCTGATAGTGTGGCTGATGTGATTAGGCCCTAGGATGGTGTCCCCTGAATAGATATGTGGACACAGTTGGCAACGGGCTTTGTTGCAAGGATAGGTTCCTGGGTTAGTGTTTTTGTTGTGTGGTTGCTGGTGAGTATTTGCTTCAGGTTGGGGGGCTGTCTGTAAGCAAGGACTGGCCTGTCTCCCAAGTGAGAGTGATGGGTCGTCCTTCAGGATAGGTTGTAGATCCCTAATGATGCGTTGGAGAGGTTTTAGTTGGGGGCTGAAGGTGATGGCTACTCTGTAGCTCTCCTCAGCACCCCCTCCCCACCACTGCTTCCTTCCTCTTTCCCCCCAGACATAGAGAGAGTGCCATCAATATTAACACTCCCGTTCCAGTTTTGATTACAACCACTCTCTCTCCCTGTGAGTATCATTGCTCATTTTACTAATTTTTCATACTCTTTGCCTCTGTGCAGAGACAAGCACAGTACAGTCAGACTCTCATTCAGTCTCCTCCTCTGACGCCAGCTGGCATAACGAAGAGATGGCGAGTCAGGGGAGTGGTGCAGACAAGCTCCACTTTGCTACATTCTCCATTGCAGTTAGCTCCCTTAACAGTGACCAAAACTGGAGAGCGCCCCTTGCTGCTTTAACTTCCACCAGAGCGGGCAACCAGGCATCACCACCTCCCTGACTTCCAGCTTGGACACATTGTGCTCCAACATAGTTGGCACGAGGACTGCAGGGTCCAAATTTGAGACGTTCAGGTTCAGTTGGTAGCACTCATTTGGGTCTGTAGAGGACTTAGGGGGTTGAAATGCCACGGTAATGCACAAGTGAGTGTGGGTCTATCTAGTGCCCACCGCAAGCAGCTGAGCACCTCATAGTCTTTAAAGTATTTATCCTCAACACCGCTGGGAGGTGGAGCAGTGCTGTTCTTACTGTTTTGCAGATGGGGAAACTGAGGCAACAAGAAGCTAAGGCCCAGATCCTGAAAGATGTGTAGGCACCGAAGATCCATTGAAATCCATGGGGCGGTAGGCACCTAAATACCTTTAAGGATTTGGTCCTAAGTGACTTGTCTAATGTCACACACAAAGTCTGTAGCTGAGCAGGGAATTGAATCTGGGTCTCACAAGTCCTAGACCAATGCTGGAACCACTGGGCCATCCTTCCTCTGTTCCTGAATCTCAGAGTATGTGTTTGTTACAACACCCAGCTAGAGAGCTTCAGTTCGAGCTGTAACAGCTCCTGCTTTTAGCTCTGGAGGAACAGGGTTCAGTCCCCAATGTGTCTGTCAGGACAGAGGTTGTCACACTACCAGCTGTGACGGTTGCACTGAACAGTAGGCACATTTTTGCTTTTAAAACTAGAGAACAGTCTGAGGCCAAGCTGCAAACCAGGCCTACAGTACGCTGAAACCAGGGATGGGTCCTTCAGGCTGGCTGCAGACTCAGGCGGACACTACTGCATTTAGCAACATCGCTCATCTATTTGGAAGGTCATCATTGTGGCTCTCAGGGCTAGAGGCTTACCCACAGAGCCTCAGGTGCACTGCAGCTGCTCTAAGACTCTGGTCAGAGCCGGCATATGCAGTCGCTGGAAGATTATCCTGATCCAAAGGGAAACCTCCAGGAGCACAGATCTGACGTAGAGGGTTCAATCCTTTTCTTTTCCCTGCTGCCAGCACAGAGGCCACAACTGAAGGAAAGGGATGGGACCTGTACATGGTTCCAGGGCCCAGCTGCCGATTCTACATGTAGGGACTGCCAGCAGCAAGCATATGTTAGAGCAGCCTGAGAACTGTTCTAACTTACACAGGGGGACTGGCCCTGTAAAAGCAGCCCAGCATCACTCCACCTTTGCACCGACAACTTGACCAACTTGCACCGTATGCTCCTTCACTTTAGCTGAGGATCTGGCCCTGGATTTCTTTTTAGATAGAAGTTTAGGTTCTGGAATACACGACAGTCTCAAGTACTGGCTCACTGATCACCTCACCTGCAAATCACCCCACCTTGACCCCAGCTGCAGAGATATGTGCACGCACACATACACACACACACACAAAAGCAGTACGTTACTTTACCAAGCATTTCAGAACCACAAGAAAGGCTCAGGTTTTGCTTGAGCTTTAGATCACTTCTCATTTTATCTGAGACAGTTTGCCTATTTCTACCCAAAACTTCTTTCTGCAGAACAGCCTTCAATTAGGCCACGTCCTGAACATCACACAAAATCCCCAGTAGCAACTTGAGAGCTGCTGAATTCTTTTTGGGCTGCAAGAAGATAAGCTGTAGGCTGGTGCTTGAGAATATTAAGACCAACACCAAAGGAAGAGACGCTTGTTTCTTTGAAGAATAAAAAGGATTCAAACACGTGTGTCTGACCAGATGGGGTGGGAGTGCTAGGAGCACATACTCAAATATTTTCCGTAAGGTGCAGCAACTGTTCGTTGCAAAAATAACTCCAATGGGGTTTCGTGTATAAACAGGAACAAAAAATGATAAATAATGCTCAAATGCCTCCTATCTGGTAGAAGCAGCACACTGGAAATGTTCATGCTCTTGGAGTTCATTCATGTCCCTTAGGGGGAAATGGATCTTTGGGGGAGTAAGTTTTGCGAGTGCGGAGGCATTCCATTCACTTATCAGAGGAGGCAGGCCATTGCTTTTGACACTAGTGGAACTGGTTGGAACATTTGGGGCTAAATGAAATTTCATCAAAAGATACAGTGTCATTGAAGCTGAAATGTTTTATGGAGCCGTATCAGTTTTGACAAAGTTTTGGACAGGAAAGTGGGGTGGTTTATTTCCCCACCCACCCCACTCAGGCCAGTGCCTTAGCCACCATGACACACCCCTCTTCACAAATCGAAAAGCTCAGGTTTCAATAACAAAAACAAACAAACAAACAAAACCCATTGACACGACTGTTTCCACAAAATCATTCAAAGGTTTTGTTTGATTTCATTGCAAAACAAAAACAAACGTTGAAAGTAGCCATCAAACAGAATCGCCATCCTTCCGTCAGTGCTAGTCACTAGCAGCTTTTCTAGAGGGAAGTGTTGTCTTGTAAGGTACTCACGCAGAGGAAGGCAAAAGTTCCACTTAGAGAAATGTGGCACAGTAGCATGGATAGACGCCAGGTAATGTGGGGTCAGTTCTGATCTCAGTGGTGTAAATCAGGAATAACTCCACTGAGGTTGTCAATAACGTTTCACTGGTGTAGAGACAGCTGAATCAAGCCCGCAGTGTGCATCTATGGGGATGAAGGTAGAGTATGTAGAAAACTACACTAGAGAACAAGGGCTTGATTCTCCACTGCTCTCTATCTTGTGTAGCCATTTACACCTGTATAAGTTAGGTGCAAGATGGGTGTACAAAGCTATCAAATCCAAGTAGCAGCCTTCTACATACATTTGGCATAGGTGTGAATGACTACACATGGTGAGGTACAGTGGAGAACCAGGCCACATCACTCTGTAGATGCAGCTACACTGCACAAATCTTAGGGCGTCAGAGTACATACATAGCGTGCTCCCCTAGCACTGTATAATAGCAGTGTAGATCGTGAGGCACTTCCTAAGCCCTGGGGGCATGTACCCTATATGGCTCTCTACATGCCCAAGCTGTGCCTCCCCTATCTATAGCACTTTCTTTAGCAGTGTAGGGTCCTGCTGCCTCCCTGCGACTGGAGCCTTTCCCCACCGCCTCCCAGCTGGAGCCTTTCAGTGATGCATGTAGCTACACAGCACAGTGTGAATGCAGCTTGCTTTTTACTGCAGTGTGTGTTACACATACCCTACATGTTGCTCCCAGTGATGTGCAGTGTAGACGCAGCCTATGATCGAGCTATGCATTGATTGTTTGCTGCATTGTCAAGACAGATCTGGCCATGTCTACACTCACAGGCTTACAGCGGCACAGCTGTACTGATGCTGCTGTAAGATTGCTCGTGCAGCCATGTTATGCCATTGGGAGAGAGCTCTCCTCTCGACATAACAAAACCAGCTCAGCAAGCAGCAGTAGCTATGTCGGCGGGAGAGCATTTCCTGCCGACGTAGCGCTGTGCACACAAGCGCTTATGCCGGCCAAACTTATGTCGCTCATGGTTTGGGGTGGTGGTTTTTTTTTTTAAATCTCTCTTACCCCTGAGCAAAAGAAGTTTTGCCAACATAAGTGCCAGTGTAGACGTGGCCTGAGGCCAAGGCTTTAAGAACTGAGAGTTCAGCGTTAGGAGCCTAAGTTCATATTTAGGCACCTAAAATAAGTGGCCTGATATTCAAAATTGTTGAGCTCCCAGCAGCTCCCATTGATTCCAGTGCATGCTGTTGAGTGCTCAGCACCTGCAAATCAGGCCTCTTATTTAGGTGCCTGACTTTAGGCCCCCCCACATGTTTGAAAATCTTGGCCTGAGTTTCCAGCGGGGGGGGAGATTTTATTCTCTCCCCTGGAAAATGGCCAGTCAGAAACAATTTACTCTCAAATTCCTCACTCACAGTGATGAAAATAAAATACATAAAATGCACCCAGAAAAAATGAATCAATGCTCTTTTAAAAGACTTTTCACAACTAATTCCTAATGAGGCATGGCCAATGCTGTTGACATGCAATTGGAACAGCTTCAACTTGCGGGTCGGACTGTTTGATGAATGGATAAATTCCCAGGCTGTAGACAAGCATTCCCTGCCTCCTCCCCCAGCTCCAATCCCCTTCTAGCTTCTCACACAGACCGGTTAAACTCTCCCATCAGAACTGAAGCCATTCCATGTTAGTAGCACACTGTTTAATTAAAAGTTTCCATATGCAGGCTGTGTTTGCCTTCACTGGCCTCTGGATGGGGAAATTAAATGCATGCCACAGTGAAGGGCTTTCAGCTGGTTTTATGGGGGAAGGCTGCTAACGGGCCCCACTGCTGCCCGCAGAACACTGACTGTACTATGACCAGCCTGAAAACCTGGGGGGCCAACATAGAGGCTTTGCTCACATAAAGCAGCTCTCTCTGAGCCCAGATGGAAATCTCTCTCTCAAGCTGCTGTTACAAACTACAGAATCTGATCTGACATTACTAGCAGGAGCCGTTGCTTTTATTGAAGCAGTTGCTCATGTTGCAGATCAGGAGACGTAGAAGGTGTTTATTCAGGTCTGGGCCCAAGCACCAGCGCATTCACGTCAGTTTGTGAAGGGAGACTTTTCTTCCTTTTAACACCAGCACAGAGAGCTCTGCACATCCTTACAGGTTATAGCAAACAGCAGGATGTACACTGCTAGGAGTGCTTCAAAATCCCGTTCCACTTTCCACCAGGCCTCCATATGGAACCTGCTGATCAGGGTGTTTTCCTCTGGGCCCAGTTCACAGAAGACATGAGTCTGTTACAGCGGTCAGCCAGGAACCTGGCTCTTTAGTTCAAACCATGGAGAAACATGCTTTCAGCCCTGGAGGGACTTGGTACATTGCCCAAGGTGGCAGCCACCACATAGGTGGGGGCTCAGCTGGGATTTGAACTCTGTGGGTCTGTTACAGTTCCCAGCTTGAGTACTGCTCCAAGTGTGACAAGACCGAGCCTAAAGAGCTCTCTGATTCTGCCTTTGGCTCACTGTGCTCTCTTGGGCAAGAGGTCACTTAGACTCGTCTACATGAGGAAACTGCATGGTTTTATCTAATGAAATTGGTGACAAAGGCTATGTGGACACCCTCATTTCCATTTACACCAGGTTTAGTTTAAATCAAACAGAAGTTGGCTTAAGCTAAAATGAAACAAGCCACTCTTAAATGGAAATAAGTGTCCACATAGGGGGTTCCACTGGTTTAACTAACTCAGTTAACAACAGATTTAAGTTAAACTGGAGCAACTTTCCCAGGAAAAGGTGGCTTTAGACCTCGCTGCTTCAGTTCCCCCATTTATAAAATGGGCCTAGTGATGCATTAATTACCTGCTTCCACACAATACCCTGTGAAGCAGATAAGTAGTTAATGACTGATGATAAAAAGCACGGTTTGTTCATATGAGAGTTACATTGGGTGTATTTTCATCATCAGAGAGTTCAAACTGGCAAACCAAAACATGGTGATTCACACTGAATGGCTCCTTGCCTACCAGTTATTTTATAATCATGATGATGTGCATGAGCCATCAAGATCTGATTCCAAACAGTCCCTCAAGTTCAGGGGTCATTTGGACTGGGGTATTGGTTTGATCCATTAGAGACAGGGTGCACCTGGTAGAACATATAATCATGAGGATAAAGCCTGCAGTTTTGACTCAGGCAGAAGTCAGTTGGAAGCACTGTAGCATACTGAAAATAGTCCTACTTGGAATTCTACAGCCCAGTGAACTGAGAGTTAAATACCCTGAATCAGACTGCAGTAGGAAGTTACTGTCTAGGGACTGCAGGAGAAGGCTGACTATGGGTGGGCCTTTATGCCCAATGCAAAAAGAGAACCATGCCATTCTGCTTCTTAGAAAAGACAAGCTGAGGGGAGATAGGATTGCTCTCTATAAATACATCAGAGGGATAAATACCAGGGAGGTAGAGGAGTTATTTAAGTTAAGCGCCAATGTGGACACAAGAACAAATGGATATAAACTGGCCATCAACAAGTTTAGGCCTGAAATTAGACAAAGGTTTTTAATCATCAGAGGAGTGAAGTTTTGGAACAGCCTTCCAAGGGGAGCAGCGGGGGCAAAAAACCTAACTGGCTTTCAAGGCTGAGCTTGATAAGTTTATGGAGGGGATGGTATGATGGGACTGCCTACAATGGCATGTGGCCCAATCAGTGATCGCCAGTAGCAACAACCCAACAGGTGGAGATGGGACACTAGATGGGGTGGGCTCTGCATAACTACAAAGAATTTTTTCCCCAGGTATCTACCTGGTGGGTCTTGCCCACAAACTCAGGGTCTAACTGATTGCCATATTTGCGGTTGGGAAGGAATTTTCCCCGGGTCAGATTGTCGGTGGCTGTGGGGGGGTTTCGCCTTCCTCTGCAGCATGAGGCATGGGTCACTTACAGGTTTAAACTAGTGTAAATGGTGGATTCTCTGTAACTTGAAGTCTGTAAACCATGATTTGAGGACTTCAGTAACTCAGCCAGAGGTTAGGGGTCCATTACAGGAGTGGGTGGGTGATGTTCTGTGGCCTGTGGTGTGCAGGAGGTCAGAGTAGATGATCACAATGGTCCCATCTGACCTTCAAGTCTATGAGCTGCACACAATATTGCTCGAGGGGTTTATTGCTACTCTCCCCTTCTCCTTGGAGGTCAGCATGCTTTTCTCCCTTTGTTGTCCTCCTCACTCACTTTTTTCCCAGGTCCTTTAGAATTTGGAAGCTAGAACTTTTAAAAGGACCTAGGAGAATGTTGTGCCCTTTGAAAGGGACAGTGGGATAGCTTTGTCTTCCCCTTTAAACCAGTTTAATTAACAAATGGGGGTAAATGGCTAGATGACTCAGAGCCCCGATAATGGGATTTTGGTCCTGATATGAAACCCAGTGACCTCAATAAATGGACTCCCATTCAGGTCAGGCCCACAGAGTCTGTGAGGTCACCAGCTCCAGTCTGACTCAGGTCAGTCGTAGCTGATGGTCATTACCTGATAGTTGTTCCCTAACCCACATGAAACATGCTGGTGCACTCGGTCCATCTCCTAGTGGGCACAGGTACAAAGTAGAATCGTGGCAAACTCAGCGGAGGCCAAATATTGATGTCAGTGGGAGCCCTGGCTGCTCAGCACTTTTGAAATCCAGGCTGCTTCTTTAGACCCTTAAGTGAGGATTTGGGAAGCTACAGTTGGGCACCTGCTTTTGAAAATCTTGGGCTTAGCTGTCAACCAACACCTTTCAGTAGCACACTTTGCATTTTAAAAGGTCATCTGCGTGGAGGGGAAAGTATATATAAACCTGACACATAAAAAGAGGCATATTACAGATCTGAACCAGATCGAATTAAAGCCCACTGCCGAGTTGAAAGAATATCCGTAAAAGACAAGAGTTTTGCTAGTTCAGTTGAATCCTTTAGTGATCTGGGATTTAAAATGCTTCTGTAGAAACACAGATAATCTATTCTCTACTGTACACAAGATTCACTCTGCAGCAGCAAAAGTACAGAGATCATTAAGTTCCTCCGTATTGCTGGGGAATGCAGCCGCCAAATGCTCCCTTTATTAAAATTATAACACGTAGGATAACACAGAGAAGCTATCCCTTTGCCACAGAACTCAGATGGATTAGAATTTAGTAAATCATTTCAAAGAGAAAATGCTGGATTCTCAGTATCTCAAGATTAGAAATTAAAACTAAACCAGTTGCAGAATGAACTGCAGACCACAAACAACTATCAGCTAAATTTGCACACGTCACTAGTGAGAGCTGGGGAGAAACTTCTGCAAGGGGCAGGTTATCCTGAAAATGCCTGTTGTGGGGTTTTCTTGCATCGTCCCCTGAAGTATCTGGTACTGCCCAGTGTCAGAGACAGGACACTGGGCTAGATGGACCATAGGTCTGATCCAATCTGGCAATTCCTATGGTTTCTGGAAACAATGATGCAAAGACACCAGGCCAAATCCATCCCTGGTAAATGGAGCAACACCAAGGATGGGTTTGGCCCAGTGGATTTACATTAGGAACAGCTCTGACCCATAATCTGTTGAAAAAAAATCCAGGCTGTCCCCCCCAAGAGCAGTGAGAGAAGAGATAAATTAAAAGCATAGACAAGGGAGACCTGTTCTAAGATGAAATCTGAAGAGGGTTTCTGAAGTGAAGATAGGGAAAGGCGAGGCAACAGGAGCTCTGCAAGAGAAGGTTGTCTTGCCAACCTTGTGAGACGTGTCAGAGGGTAGAGATAACTCAGGTTAAACAACAGTGAAGACGTGGCAACTCGACTTTTAACTCAGGTTAGTAACTTCAGCTGAAGCCTATAAGGGAACCTAGGGTTGAACTCAAGCGGCTCACTCGAGTTAAAAGCAGAGGTTCTGTGTTTAAAGCTGAGATAGCTAATGTGAACTAAACACTCCTTTTTTTGCATACCCAGAGATGACACTGGTCCTACAAACTAATGCAGCAGGGCGGGGAGGAGAAAGAGAGACAAGGTCTTTGAGGTCTGGCTGGAAGAAGTCTATGGGGAGATCTGAAACCGAAGAGGTCAGATTTGAAGTGGATCTTGAAAGGAGCAGGAAGCTAATGGAGATGCCTGACCTTTGATGCAGTGCCTACAGAATTGCAATTAACACCTTGTGGTTATGTCAGATGTTCTGCAGTCTGGGTCATTTTCACTCACTTGTGTGCAGTAATTCTTTTGAATGATTATCCTATGTCTTGCTTACCCATTAACGTACACTCTGTTTTCTATTTTAAGATACTTTGTAGGAAAGGTGCCGTATGAATTAAATGCTTGACAGACAATAAAGTAGATGGAAGAAAACAATTCAGAGAGGAAGCGGAAACTCAACAGCAAAGACTCTACAAGGGACATAAACAACTTCCTTATGCTTACAGTGATAATTCATCCTCCAGCAACAAGAGTGAGACTGAAATCAGACACGCTGCACAGAAAGGAAGGAGAGTCTTGCTGTTAAGAACTGAGATTCAGGAGATCTGGTTCTGTTGCTGTCTCTGCCACTGACATCTTGTGTAAGTAGTTTTCCTGTGCCTCAGGCTTCCCAGTCTGTCAAATGAGGACAACAATCCTGCCTTATCTCCCAAGGGCCTTAATTTACTCATACGTGAGGTCTTCGGACAGAGGGTGGTACAGAACTGTACTTCATTAATTATTAGAGTTGTGTGACAGTAGCTCCTAGAAGCCTCCACCCAGGTGAGGGCCCCATTGCACTAGACGCTGGGCCAACATCCTAGGAGACATTCGCTGCTCCATAGAGCTTGCAATCTCAATAGACAAGTCAAAGGAAGTGAATATATTAACACACATGGGGGCCTGAGGCATAGAGAGGAAGGATGGTCTTGTGGTTGGGTGCTAGCCTGTGACTTTGGGTATGCCTATATTGCAATTAGACTCCCGCAGCTGGACCGTGCCAGCTGACTCAAGCTGATGGGGCTCGGGCTAAGGGGCTGTTTAATTGTGGTGTAGATGCTCAGTCTGGAGACAGGGTTCTTGGACCCTGTAAGATGAGAGGGTCCCAGAGCCCAGGCTCCAGCCTGAGCCTGAAGATCTACACCCCTTAGCCTGAGCCCCTTGAGCCCAATGCAGTTGGCCCAGGCCAGCTGCAGGTTTTTAATTGCAGTGTAGACGTACCTTTAGTCTCTCTGCGCCTCAGTTCCCCATCTGTAACATGATGCTAGGAGCGCTGCCCTATCTCACAGTAGGGCATGGAGATTATGAGGTGCTCAGCTACTCGGGTAATGGGTCCATATAAGTATATAGAAAACGAAAGAGATTATGTGACCTAGCCGAGGTCACATGTGTGCATGTTAGAGTCAACAAATGAATGCAGATCTGAGTCTCAGTCTAATGCCTTTACCAGGAGACCATCCTTCCCAAAGTATTACCGTGCTGCCCACCCATATTACAAGCCATCTGGGGAGGAGATAAGTATTTCATAGAAAAAAAATGAAAGGGGTGCAGAGATGCAGCACTGAGACAGAAAGTTAAACATGCCAGTCTGTAGCAAGCCCCGGAGAATAAGCGAAAGATCACAGAGGACACCAGAAGCTGCTTCATCAACATGATCCAGGGATGCCAGAGCTATGGGAAGACAGAACATCTGTTGCCTTCTCACCAACTATCACAAGGACAATGGTGTAAAAAAAAAAAAAGAGTAATTACAGGCGGGGAAGGCATCATAGTGATTGCACGTGTGTGTTTTAAACATTGGATCTGAAATATTTTGGCATGAGATCCTCTACTCAATTTCCTCTCCATGCATGTTTTACTACCCAGCCCATTTGCTGTTTGCAAGCTGCAGTTAATGGTCGCTCTGTTACTATGGGGCTAGATGTGTTAGTCCAGATACACATTAATTAGGGGAACACACAGAAAAGATAGAACAAACCAAAAAGTACACCTGTAATGTAAAATATGCAAATGTGGAGGGCCCAAACAAAGGCCAGAAGACGGGCAGAAACTGTAAGTGAATAAGCTGTAGCAGATCCACAGATAGAGAGTGTGGAAACACCAGCCTCAGTTACTGGCAAGAGCAGCAGCATTCTGGATTACAACTGATTCACTGTACAAGAGAAGGAACTGTGCCAAGAGATAACTGCTACTTAGTAAGGCAGTAGCATAGAACTTCTACGGCAGGGATCAGAAGAGAAAGTTACAACATCTTATTTTTACTAGGTTTGTTTGTCAGGCTATCAAATGAATATTTTATGCTGCCCTGAAGTGAATGGTATTGGCACTTAGCCACCAATCCACTAGCAACCTTGAACTCTACTTTCCATTCCATTTCAGGTGAAACAGATTTACTCGCAGCTTGCCTGCGGACCTGTAGCTCAGTATTTATTTGTAGGATGCCTGGTTTCTTGGGCAGAAACATTAGGAGTGTCGGAGGTTTGTTTTGGATCCCGTATATGTTGCAGAGGAAGGGTTTGTTCCATTAGGTCCCTTCTGGGTGCATTTGCTGCATGGCATACATAAGAACAGTCTCTGTTTGAAGTAAATGAAAATTCCATTGGAAGGGTTGCATTAACATAGCTAAGAGCTGTGTTAATAAAGTCCACATAGTAAAAAAAGGAGCATTTTTTTAGCTAAAATGCTGGAGCCAGAACCAGGTCCAAAGCTATGTGAAAAATGCATTTGGTTAATGAAACATTATAAAAGCCCCATTCATTTCAGTAATCACATTGAAAACCGAGCTCCCTCCTACCATTGCTGACAAATTATTTGCCCTCTCATCTTTTTAGGTTGTATCTTACAAGTCCCAGCATCCAATGGTCACTTTCATACAGTGGCCAACTGGAGATGCTGGAGAATGATGATTTCTAGTCCCTGTTCTCTACAGAAACCAGAATAATAAACTCTGTTCAACCAACTAATAATGTACAAACCATACCTTGGTGACTGTGAGACTTAACAAACACATGTTAGGGAAGCACTCAGATCCCCAGGTGAAAGGCACTCTATACACAAGCATGTCCGAACAGGTAGATTTCTCCACCCCACCCCCCCATTAACAACTAGATTGTAATTCCAAAATGTTACAAGACAGTTGACTGATCCAGTATGAAAATTCCCATGCTTCTAGTACAGGAGAACTAGAGCAAGAAGTGGCCTGCTTAGGACATCAGGACCGCTCAGGGCACCTGTGTCCCCTGGGACTCCCAGGCATATCTGTCAGTTGTAATTCCCCTACCAGTAAGGAGTCAGGTGGGCTGGCTTTAGGTGGCACATCTCTGCTCTAGTGGGTTTTATTCAGCTCTAATAATGGTCATCCTATGGATATGCTGGGGGAATCACTCATGCCCTGATGAGTATAGATTCTCAGCTCTTCATTTTTTTCTGGTGCACTCATGTGTTCCAAGATAGCACACTCCACTACCTTCCGGGCAGGCAAATTTCACTGCATGGCCTATTCCTATTAGATCATCAATCTGGTTGTCATCAAACTGCATATTCTCATTCTGACAATATAATCCCATCCATTGGGCTTTAAGGCAAGATGATGTTATCTTTAACATCAAATTATACCCACTTTCTGTTGCCAAGGGTTGGGGGTAGGTGAGATGAGAAAAGGCCAATTGGTTTAAACAGATATTTGGATTTGGGAAGAAGCTTTGTCAGCCCACTTAACCCAGATAACCCACACAAGGTCTGGTGGTTCAGTTCAATGCCTCACTACCGCCCAAATTTAGATGCTATTTATCCACATTTTGTGGCCCCAAGTTCATGTTATGGAGCAAAAACCAACTGAGTGTTAACACAGTCATCTCCAAATAGCACCCAAATTTTGGGGTTCCCAGGTCATGTCTGGGGTCAAAAACCCACAGGGAGTGAATGCAGTGACCTCCCCTGGAGGATTAGCTTTAATGGCATGATCTGACCTTATTGGCTTGCGGACATGGGAAGGTGAGCAGAGGAGTTACTCAGTGGGCATATTTAACTTCCATATGCCGGCCAGATGCTTTTAGTCAGTGCTGCTGGGATCTGTTAATCCTTTTGACACCATGGGAGTTGAAGAACACCAGTGAACACTTGGCCCTTTTGAAGTGTGTGTTTTAGTTAAATGACCCCAGGAAGGATCAGAGTCACTTTCACTGCTTATAGATCTGCTGGCCTCACTGTGAGGTGGTCATGGTCAGTGCTACAGAAGACAGGCTCGTATTTAGTTAGCTCTTTTATGAACTAGACAGAGAATGGGAGTGCCCATCCCAAGCAATGATACTAAGTCAGGAAACCACTCCAGCAGATGTCCTAACGAGGACAGCACTTGAGCTCATGTTTATCTTTAAGCACATGCTTAAATCCCATTGAATTGCATGGGGGTTAAGCCCATGCTTAAGGTTAAGCACAGGCTTAAGTGTTTGTCTGAATAGGGATGCTTTCCCAAATCAGGGTTTGAGTACCTCTTACAAAAGTGAGAATGTAATCAGCTGCACTCACCCCCTATCAGCTGAGCATCTCTTTGCAGGAATTCTCACCCACATGCCCCCTGCAGTCTTTGTGCATGATTCAGCCCTCCAGCTGAGAAGCATCTTGTTCAGGTCCCTTCCAGGGTAACCAAGCATTCAAATGACATCCAAAGCATCTCCACAAATCAACCCTTCCTTGGGGCTCTGTCTCCATCCCCAGTCTGGGCTGTGGCATCTTCTCCCACCTCTGGTATTGAGCATTGACCCCCCCCCCTCCCAAGTCATCCTGGGGTGTAAGCATTCCCCTGCAGACTCTACCTCAGGCTCCTTCACGGAAGTATGGTGGGTATACTCTCTGCAGTTCCTTCCTCACACTGAACTCCCACCAAAATTGGCATCTTTAGGTTTCAGAGTTAACAACCACAATACAATGAATGTGGCATTCAACACCTCTCAGAGCTATTGTTTCAAGCTGTCTGCAGACTCAGGTGGACAGCACTGCATTGGTTACATTTGGTTCATATTTTCAAGCTTTTTCCTCAAAACCATGAGGGCTAGTCACATAGGGGCCAGATTCTCAGCTGGTGAAAATCAATGTACATCTATTTTATGAGGCTCAGGGGTTCATTAAGTTATCACCTGACTCTGCTTAGTCCTGCCCCCTTTGGCTAAGAAGCAACAAATTAATTACAACACAGGTATAGTACCTGTGACTCACCGGCTTTTAACCCTCTTGAGCCCCTGCTGGTGCTTTGCCCCGTCAAAGAGAACAACCAACATGTCACATCAAATTACATCTATATCCACTGTCTTTGTAATTACAACAGAATCCTGCCAGAAACCTCAGTCCCACTGAACTCCTCGATAAAACCCCTTCCAAGCATCCCCTGGTGCCCCACTCATATGCCTCAACGAACCACTGAGTGCTGCCATGGAGTAGCAGAAGAGCCATTAGTTCTCTACTAGCACCACTGTGGGCTTGGGGAAAAAGAAGCATGTCAGTTCTTGGAAAGAATCAGTGCTTCAATCTCATCCATTAAAAATTAGCTGGGGTCAGCTTCTTCCACATCTGAATCTGTGCTGGCATCTGGGATGATCTGTCCCAGAAATGAGACCCAATAGCTTGCCCTTGCTTTCTTCCCTCATAGTTTTGCATCAATGGACAAATTATTTACTTTGACAATTAAACTAGCATAAATACAATGCACTGTCAGTGGGAGGTAGGGTGACCAGATGTCCCAATTTTATAGGGACAATCCCAGTTTTGGGGTCTTTTTCTTATATAGGCTCCTATTAGCCCCCACCCCCATCCTGATTTTTCACATTTGCTGTCTGATCACCCTAGGGGGAGGAAGTTTTTTTTTGGGGGGGGAGGGTCAGAGAAGCATGGCTCAGTGTGCTCTAGGAGCCTTGGGGAGTTAATACCCTCTACTAGCAAGAAGAGCTGCTGATCAAGGACATTTACAGTTTAGACTGTGATTTGAAAAAAAAAATTAACCTTTTTAGAAATGTTGCATCAATTAATCTTTTCCCATCTACGGCTAAGATTTTGACAGCTGGTGGGCCACTTGTTGTTGGAATCATGCTACTTCTTACACCAATGACATATTGTAATTACCCTGTGGATCATTGAGGCCTGGAGCTTAGCAGGATTCAAAAAAGGATTGGATGTTGATGTTAATAATGAAAACATCCACAGGTACAATAGTAAGGATTGGAAAAAAATTCCTAGAATTTGAAAGGGATATAAACTCTCATGCATCAGGACATATGCCAACCTCTAACTGATGGGGCTCAGGAACAAACTTTCCCTATACGCAAGTTATTCCTTAACTATCTACTGCAGGGTTTCTTATACCAACATCTGGAACTGGCTGCTTTTACAGACAGGATCCCGTACTAGATGAGTCCATGGTCTAATGCAGTCTGGCATCTCCTGCGTTCCAGTGCCATTTAACTGTGATTTTGCAATGCAAGAGACAATCTTCCTCCTTCTTCTCTTGCTTGCCTCCTTTAGCACAGCTTGGGGCAAATGTATTACTGGGGATTCAGGATGGGGCTGGCCCTCAGGTGACCTGGGTTCTAATCCTGTCCCAGCCACCAATTTATTGATTGACCTGACTGGAAAAAGGGTTAAAGAGTGAGGTGGAAAAATTTGCCCATGATACAAAACTACTCAAAATAGTTAAGTCAAAAGCAGACTGTGAAGAGCTAGAAAAAGATCTCTCAAAACTGGGTGACTGGGCAAAAAAATGGCAGATTAAATTCAATGCTGATAAATGCAAAGTAATGCACATTGGAACACATAATCCCAACTATACATATAAAATGATGGGGTATAAATTAGCTGTTGCCACTCAAGAAAGAGATCTTGGTGTCATTGTGGATAGTTCTCTGAAAACATCCATTCAATGTGCTGTGGCAGTCAGCATAGCTAACCAAAAGTTGGGAATCATTAAGAAGGAGATAGATAATAAGACAGAAAATATCAGATTGCCTCTATATAAATCCATGGTACGTCCACATCTTGAATACTGCGTTCAGATATGGTTGCCCCATTTCAAAAAAGATGAATTGGAAAAGCTTCAGAAAGAGGCAACAAAAATGATTAGGGTATGGAACAGCTTCCGTATGAGGAGAGATTAATAAGACTGGGACTTTTCAGCTTGGAAAAGAGACGACTAAGGGGGGATATGATGGAGGTCTATAAAATCATGACTGGTGTGGAGAAAGTAAGTAAGGAAGTGTTATTTACTCCTTCTCATACCACAAGAACTAGGGGTCACCAAATGAAATTAATAGGCAGCAGGTTTAAAACAAACAAAAGGAAGTATTTCTTCATACAACGCACAGTCAACCTGTGGAACTCTTTGCCAGAGGATGTTGTGAAGGCCAACACTATAACAGGGTTCAAAAAAGAACTAGGTACATTCAGGGAGGATAGGTCCATCAATGGCTATTCAGCCAGGATGGTCAGGGATGGTGTCTCTAGCCTCTCTTTGGCTGAAGCTGGGAATGGGCGATAGGGAGTGGATCACTTGATGATTACCTGTTCTGTTCATTCCCTCTGGGGCACCTCGGATTGGCCACTGTTGGAAGACAGGATACTGGGCTAGATGGATCTTTGGTCTGACCCAGTATGACTGTTCTTATGTTTGACCTTGCTAGCTAGTCAGTCACACAGCCTTTCCTCACATGACTTCCATAGGATTATTCAGGTGTGAGAAAGGATTGCTGGCTCAGCCCTTTGGCCTTATGTACCCCATCTGTCAAATGGGGAGATAATAATGCTTCCCCACCTTCATAAAGTACTTTGAGAGCTGCAGAGGAAAGCCACATGGAAGTGCTAAGTATTATCCATATGTCATGTTCATAACTGATCTCCTCATCTGGATTGAAGTTGAAACTAGATATATTTAGATTAGACATAAGATTCAATTTTTTTTTTTAACAGCAAGGGCAATTAACCATTGAGATAACTTGCCAAAGGTCGTGGTGGATTCTCCATCCTTTCAATTTTAAAAGCAAGACTGAATGTTTTTCTAAAAAGATACCCTCTAGTTCAAACAGGAATTACTTCAGGGAAGTCCTATGGTCTGTGTTATGCAGGAGGTCAGACTAGATGATCAAAAAAACTTTATAATCTATGTAGCCACATTATTATTGATACTGAAGAAGGGTCTCACAGTTTGGACCAGAGTCATCCCAGGTTTGACTCCACTGGCTTCAGTTTGTTGAAGGACCTGGCAGGCCACTGCTGGTGATGCTGGATGGAGCTTTTATTGATGTGCGGGGGGCTTTCATCCCATGCTTTGTGTTAATTTTTTAAAGAGCTCTCACTGTGTTTTGTTCACAATTTAAAAAGAGGGCAAAGCATTTTCTTCAGATTCATGCCTCCCTCCTTCCCCAGCTATACACATTGCTCAACAGGGACTGACTGGCATGGAACCTTTTGCTCTCTGGTCCTGTCACAACGCATTGAAGCTTGACTTAACTCCTTGGATGGGGAGAGGTCAGCCTGCACAGATGCTGCAGAGGATGACTCAAAGGCTGGCTTGCCAGTCATTTCAGTAAACACGTTTAGACCCAGCCCTTTCAACTTCACTAGCTGCTGTGGTTTTTCTTGGCTTGGTGGAAGGTAACGCTCAATGAAAGAACCTCAGTAGTTCAGGAAGGGTTCTCGGGTCCTCATGCTGGAAGGTCAGATTAAATGAAAGAGCCTACATCATTCACGAAGGATCCCCAGCAGCTCCTGTACAGGGAGGGCAGCATAGTGTACATGAATGAGGCCACTTAGTTCTAGCAGCTGACTTCCAAGTGAACCGCCCCTACCTTTTTACTCCCTGGCTAAGACCTACAGCACCCTCTTTTCTTAAAGACACCTTGACGTTGTAACCAGCTCCTGCTTTGTACAAAAGAAAAGTTACTTTTGGAAGAGCACTTCAGTGAAAGAGGAGAGACTGTTCTACACCGAGGAATAACTTTTCATAAATCTGCCCCAGCGTATTCATTTGTCTTGCGAGTCTGCCTCAAGCCCTTGCTACCTGTGCTTATCAAGGTCACATCTATTTAAACATGCAGCCTGCCATTGGGAAAACATTGATTTGTGATCCTGTGCTGCAACAGCATGAGCAATTAATATGATCAAAAATCCAATTCTGTGTGGCTTTTATAGACCTTGGGCTATTTATTCTCTTTACTTATCATTTTAAAAAGGGGGTGGGGTAGGTGGCAGAACCCGCACTTGCCTGAGCTGTCCCTGTGCTCAGAAATTAAGGGCACTTCAGAGACTGCCCATCAATGACTGCTGGAAAGTTCGGTAAAATCTTGCTGCTACTGCTCTGGAATGTGGACTATACTGCCCGGGGTTGGGCCTTAGAGCAGCTGCCCCTGCAAGGATCCTTCATCTTGAAGATGGAAACACAAGAGCCAGGGATGTTGCATAGAACTGGAGTGAAGGTCAGTTTCACCGTGTCTTTATTTTCTCACTATTTCCTGCATGGCGGATGTGCCCAGGTGCCCCAGCAGACGATCTGCCACTGGGAAGATAGAGACTTCCTCTGTCCTTTTGCCTTTGTGTGGGACTGCAAACAAGTCATCCCCATACATACCTACACAGACCAGTGCTCAGCCTTTCCACCCACACTCAGCCTGTAAAACAAAACTAAACATGTATATTAGACTTAAGCTCATTAGTATTTCTGTCCCAGAGATGATACTAGTGGGGTTTGACTATAATTTAGCATGCAAATGGTCCAGCAGCCCCTTCCTCCTAAAGCCTATGTCTGGGTAGCTCTTTCTCCAGGCTTAGCGATGTGAATGAAATATGGAAGCAGACGGAGAGGAAGTGTAGTTAGCATTCATTCATTGCTTATGTTGTACAGGCTGTCAAAACTAATGAAATTTTATGACAGACGGGCAGAAATCAGTTTCCTGGTGTTATTTATCTTTTTCGCTTCTGGCTCCACACTCCTGGTGATTTTTCATTCATCTTTAAGAAGTGCAGGATCCACCTACCCAGAAAACTAGCAAATTGTATCAATACACAAATGTAATTAACGATCGCCTGGCATGAGTAATGAGCGACTGTTATGCAGAGTAGCCTCTCTCAGATTTCTCCCCCTCCTACCCCGCCGCTTTCCAGCTGAGTTTCCAAAAACTTCAGGAACATCCATTAATGGGGCTTTAATTCCTCCCTTCTCCTGCCATCTCTTCTCACACTACAACAGATGTTTGCAAAGACGTTCCTCAAACAGAAGGCATTCATGGATGGCGCTGTGGGCATGGCCTGCCTCACACGCCCCCTTCCCCCCCCCATACACATAATTTATTCCGAAAGGTGCCAGCTAGGCATGACAGATTCATTTGTAATAGTTTTGTAGTAGATGATGCAAATTGATGTAAAGCATATGAGTGAAGCTAGCTTCATTCTCCACCTGTTAATGACAGGAGCCACTGGGGGAAAAATATGTCTCTCTCTCAATTCATGCACAAAATATCTTTCTTGTGCAACAGTGAAAGTTGTCAGATGCCTAGTGTGCTTGATACAAAAGGAAAGAAATGAAAAGTTGAACCACCTAAAAGTATATTTCCTCCACTCTGCCATGCACAGGAACATACTTTACTGTATTATGACTACTGTACACCATACAACAACCTTAACTGTGCCCCAGTGTTGATATTTAAAGGTCAGGTTTTCAAAAGCACTCAGCACTCAATTAACTCTGCTCCTACTGCAGTCATTAGACTTTTCCTACCAATGTCAGTGAGAGCAAAGTCAGGCCAGTGCTGACTGTTTTGAAAATCCTTCCCTAAATTGGCATCTTTAGGTTTCAGAGTTAACAACCACAATACAATGAATGTGGCATTCAACACCTCTCAGAGCTATTGTTTCAAGCTGTCTGCAGACTCAGGTGGACAGCACTGCATTGGTTACATTTGGTTCATATTTTCAAGCTTTTTCCTCAAAACCATGAGGGCTAGTCACATAGGGGCCAGATTCTCAGCTGGTGAAAATCAATGTACATCTATTGACTTTAGTGTAGCTACACTGATTTACACCAGCTCCCTCAGATTCTGGAGCATCCATTCAACAGAGAGATTAGTCTTTGATTATCAAGAGAGGGAAAGAAACAGTGATGACAACAAAGGGGACATTGATTTCTAAAACTATCAGAGCTTCTCAGACTGTGGTTCAGGGTGAAATTTGGCATTTTGGGGGGGTTGTAGCTTTTTAACTTAAGGGACGCATATAAAAACGAGACTCACAGGGGCAAATTTCTTAAAGGTCCCATTTTAAATTAATTTTAACTGATAAACGAAGTAACAGGTTATAATTAACTCAGGTTTCCTCTCCTTGCTTTATCAAGAGATCTATTACACTTCCCCTTGGACAGGAAGGGACTTCTGTAGTAGCTTGTAATTGCCATCCCTTAATATCCAGAGGGGTCACTGTTGAGTGACATAAGGATCAATGTTCCTCAAGAGTAGAGTGGACTTCCTTAGCACTTCTCCCTTCCCCAGGTGCCTTGCTGGGTGTAAGACAAGAGCAGGGAATCACAGGCACCATAGCTAGTCTGCCTGGCCAGCCTCTTTGGTCAAAACTTTGCCTCTTTGCAATTAGAACACAGGCAAGTTCAGTAGCTGAGGGCCTGGCTCTCAGAGACACTGAGCCCCAGCAAATCCCATGAATAGGAGACGCTGGAGAATTGATATGGGGGGCGGGGGAGGCCACACCTGAAATGAAATATTTCAGAATTATCAAAACAAAATGTTCTGATTGACCCCCAAATGAAAAAAAAACAAAACAACTTTCTTTTTTCAGTTCAAGAACATTTGAGATGTTGACTTTTTATCCCAATTCCAGATGGGAATTTTTTTTTAAACTCTCTAACTCTCGAAAATATTCGCAGATGGGAAAATCATTTCCTGCCCGGCCCAGCTTTTAATATTATGATGCTAGATGAATGTCTGGCCTTCCCCGAGCCACCATGGTTTTGGAGCCTACAGGCAAAGAGCCTGCTCTCTAGCATATCACAGTAGAGTCAAGGCATCCATTTAGAGAGCTTGACCTGAAATGAATGTCAACAGAGAGGGCCTGTTTCAAGATGGACCATTTAAACTAATGCATTGGCCTGGCTGAGGAAGACAAGTATCCCCTGCCTATGCTCCTTTGCTGAGGCCTTTGGAAGAGGCCCAGACGGGGCAGAGTTTCTGATGCAACCACATTAGGGAAAAATTTTCCCCGGTCCAAATCCACACCAGTGCCTTTTATATATGCTTGATTATGTGTGTGCTTTTTGGGCTTTCACAGGTGTTGCACCTCCCCCTCCACCCTCAAGAAGCCTGAATTGCAATTTCATTCCTTGGGTGTCTGAGGAATTCCTTACCAGCCAAGTAGAAATACACTGCTTCCTCTTGGCTGTAGAGGAATGTTTCTGAATGCCAAAGAGAGACACCCCCCACGCTCACATGATACCTTCAGGGAGAAAACTTTAAGAGTCTCTTAGTACATTAAGAGAGACAAGAGTCCTCCTTAAAGATTTTCTGCCCCAAGATCCTCAAAGTTTTTTTTCCACTCAATTCCAGCCAAGAAAGAAAGGACAAACGCAAAACTCAAGGAATAGCTTGATGATGGGAGTCCCCCATGGACTGTGGACATTATAATCAGGACCGAGTCTTCAGAGCTAGCCCCATCTCCTCCCATTTGCACTGTGGATAGAATTACTGCCCTTTTGCACCAGTTTGCACTGGAAGGGAGCTGTGGGTATATGAAGACGTTTCCCAGGAACAATGAAATTAGTAAGGAGCCAAAACAGTGGATTTTTAACTTGTAGCTCGCAGATATCTAATGTGCATAGCAGGCCAGTTCTCCCCTGGCCTATGTGACATAGCCAGTGGTGAAGTTCCCCAAAGTTTCATCTGAGGTCTCAAAGCATTGTATGAACATTAAACCCCACAGCACTCCCTTGGAAGCTGGGTAAATATTGGTTGTTTCTTTTACACAGAGAGGAGAGCAAATGGTCCTTGGCTGCTATCTTAGGGTCTCAAACAATGTCCACCAAAGTCAGTGGAAAACCTCCCATTGACTTCAGTAGGCTTTGGATCAGGCCCTTGGTTAGTTCTATCCTACTTGAGAAATCTGGCCTCCGTAACTGGACCCGGTAAGGACATTTTCAGTGCATCTGATTTCAAGTCTCGATTTTCTGAAGAGTGACAACCAGACACGGAGAGTCGGCCATCTGCTCAAAAGGGGTTGGACGACTCACCATTTCCGACGCTAGCATTGTCACAAAGACCTTAATCCCTACGGAATCTCAGTCCCAGGATGCATTGCTGTCCCTGCAATTAATTGGCGGATCAGCATTCACCCCTGTAAGATCACAGCTCCTAATAAGGAAATGGAGCAAGAGACTATGCACAAAACCTGCCCTAAGCAGTCCATTACCCTTCCCCTGCCCTTCCCAGCATCAGTTAGTTCCCTTTTGCAGAACATCCTGCCCTCTTTTCAGGCCCATTTACCAGGGCAGGAGGCAGGGTTTAGTCTGGGAAGCCGGGCCGGGGAGCAGTTGTCAGCCGCGGGGTATCCAGCAGTATTAGATGAAAGCTGTTTGTTCTGGGGGGTAGGGATGGGGGGGTGGGAAGGGGGTGGGAAGGAGGAGGTTGTAGTTGGTCCTCGTTGCTACCAAGGACTAAATGGCAATTCCTGGCCGCCCACAGTTACAGGATTTAATTCTCTAATTGAGATTTCATGGAAAGGCTTCACCTTTCTGATTAGTTGCCCCAGTGTGAACGTTCTCTCATAACACAGACATCTGCCCTCTGGACTAACCTTTCTAGAAGCTGCATCAACAGAGTAATGCTAATAAAAATATCCATCTGTGCTTAAAGGTAAACAAAGCATTAATACACCAAACTGTGGCTTAGATTATATTAGAGTCAGCTTTAATGATATTACACATCTGTTAGGATGTATTTCCCATCCGGCCCATCTCTCTCCCTCTTTTAAAATATCTTTATACGAAAAAATGTTAAAGCATTTCCCTCTGAGAACTTAACATGCATCACAGAAGCAACTGGCCCCACTCTGAATGCCTGCTTTCCCCCAGGACCCCATGCTGGGACGGGAGAGGTCCCAGGGATTAGCGTCTGTACTTTTAACATTATTATACATAGAAATAAATGTTCCACGACTCTCTACTTGGGTTTCAGAGCTTGTTCAAAGGCAAGTTTCTTCCCTTCTTTGACAAAAGGGTAAAAAAAATATTTCAAAACCCAGAAACCAGACATTTCTCGGAGTTGTCTGCAAAATATTAGAGACACACACACAGGTAGTGAGTTCTAGGCTTCTACAGAGTTTCAGGGGCGTTTGGAGTCTTCCAGCAATACTTTTCAGGGTGCGGGAAGGTGTCCACTCACTGCAGGGGCACCTTCCTGTGTCTGGGTCTGGGAATTAGCTCTCTCTCTCCGTCTGGCACCCCATTCTGTCCGTTGCTCGCGCTGTGGCCCCTCTCTCTCTCAGTGACTCGGGGTGCTCCCTCTTTGTGACTGGGTCCTCTGACTAGGTCACTGTATAACCCTCCTCTTCCAGGGTAACGAAGTCCCACTGAACAAGCTGTCCAGACACCATTTCAGGCCATTTGCCATTTCAACTCCAGGCCTCGTGCCACTTTCCAAGTGGCTGGTTGGGGAACCCGGGCCTGTCCGCTACTCTGAGTCCGGCCCAGGGACCCTAGGACTAGCAATCCAGGTCTGCTCCGTTTCAATCCCTATTGCTGTTTTCTTCGGCTCCTTCCTACCTCACCTCTCTAGCTCCTGGCCTTTCTTTGGATTTGCCACAGGAGCTTCCTCTACTCCCCATGGCTACTTCATCCCTCTTGGCCACTTATCAAATCCCCCAGTCCCGGGCAGGACCCCAAATTTTACTCTCCCCCTGGATCTCCTCCTTGCCCCTGGCCAACTCCCTTTCCTTCTAGAGAGTGACTGCAGACCACCTCCCTGCAGCCTCTTCTGTCTCTAACTTCCCAGCTTTTATACTCCTAGCCCAGCCCCTCCCCCAACTGGGCTTCATCTGCCATTGGTGCTTATCAAGCCCTGACTCCTCTCCAGGTGCATCATATATGGTTAATTGGCCCCTTCTGGCCCCCATTATCCCACTCAGGGCTTGGGGGGAGGTGGGCACCTTACCACAGAGCAGATGAGAATGCACCCAGGCTTTTGTTCGCATGGGGTGGAAATGGCATCAGAATGCCAATGCATGAATCACCGGTGAACTGTTCCTCTTTTCTCAAAGTTGCAATTTGCAAGCTGGAGGAAAATTAATTCATTTTAAAAAGACATTTCAGATTCATTCTGGGGGGGTCCCTTCTGGCTTTAAACTCTACAACTAAAGAGATAACATATACACCTAATTCCTGAACTATTTCTTATTATTTCTCTTTTTAAAACCGTGGACTTAGATCCTTAGATTCGCATGAGCTGTCTTAGTAAGACTGTAGGACTGAGAGGAGAGTGATCTGGGTCCGAAACCTGGCCAGGAAATTGGGAAAGTCACTTTCTTAATCTATAAAATGGGGGTAATAACCCTGGCCTGTTTCCCAACGTAATCAGAAGCTTAATTCCAGAATAAACACTGCTAGTACTTGATTTATACATACTGCAGTTCCTTCACAGCTCTCACAGTGCTTTACAAAGTAGGTAAGTATCTTCATCCCAGTGGTACAGATGGGGAAAGTCCATTCCAATGTTTGCAAACTTAACTTCCTAAAGGTAGGCCCACATTTAGGCCTATTTGAATTGGAAGAAGTTGGGGAGGTGGAAGTGGAAAGGCAGGAGGTTGGTTCAGGCCAATGGGGTGGTCAGAGACTGTGATAGGTTTGGTGGTACCAGAACCCTGTAAATATACAAATCAACCTGAAGCCCCAGAGAGGGCTGTGTGTGGGTGGCTTTGTTTGTTTTGCTTAACTCAAACACCCTGTGAAGTTCCCCTCTTCTGTCCATGCCCCAATGGCATTAAAACCTTTGTGTTTCCCACCCGGCCATGACAGCAGCGGTGTGGGAACTCTTATTGCAAGTATAAAATGATACCAGCACTGCCTGGGCTGAGAAGCAGGGTGGTCTAATTCATTGGGTACTGGATAGGGAGTCAAGGCACCCTGGCTTCTACTCACAGCTCTGCCATTGGCCCACTGGACAGGTCACTTCTCCTCTCTGTGCCCCCTCTTCTGCTCCCACCCTTTGCCTGTCTTGTCTATTTAGATGGCCAGCCCTTGGAGGCAGGGACTGTGGTTTTGTCCAATGCCTAGTGCAATGTCAGTTGTGGCCTCTAGGCATTACCGCAATACAAATAATAAATCATAACAAACAATGGGACAGTGAGCATTGGATTTTTAATACCACTGTACCTGCCATACGCATGGCCTGCCCATACCCAAGAATTGTTGGAGGTGAATGCTTTCTAGATCAATTGGATAAATAGCTGGACCTAGAGGTGGTTATCTGAAGCTTTTGAGATGCCCCCATTCCCGGCACTAGCTAGTTCTGAAACCTCCTACCTGTATGGTGCCTGGCAGACTTGTTTAGAGAAGTCTCTTCCCTTCCCTTGCACACTAAATAACCCCAGCCCACACTCACCGCTTTCTGTTCCTTTCCATTCTGATAAGCGGATAATTGAAGATAAGCCAGTTGTACTTGAACTAATTTGCTTGGAACACACAGGAAAGTTCATTAAAATGAGAATTCCATCATGTATTCATTAAACAATAGAGTTCCATAAATGGTGCGACTTGATTAATTGAAGCTTGCCGCCTGAGCAAAATGGGGAATTTTCACTTTTAATTAGCGAACTGCATTGTCACATCTTCCAGGGAGGGTACAATGGATTGCCTAATATCAAAGGCCTTGCTGCATGATGATAACATAATGGCCTCTAACGAGGCCCAAATATTTTTCCTCTATGACAGGTTTCAGAGTAGCAGCCGTGTTAGTCTGTATCCGCAAAAAGAAAAGGAGTACTTGTGGCACCTTAGAAACTAACAAATTTATTAGAGGATAAGCTTTCGTGGGCTACAGCCCACTTCATCGGATGCATAGACTGGAATATATACATACAAAGACACACACAGATAAGTTGGAAGTTACCATACAAACTGTGAGAGGCTAATTAGTTATGATGAGCTATTATCAGCAGGAAAAAAAAAACTTTTGTAGTGATAATCAAGATGGCCCATTTAGACAGTTGACAAGAAGGTGTGAGGATACTTAACTTAAGGAAATAGATTCAATATGTGTAATGACCCAGACACTTCCAGTCTCTATTCAAACCCAAGTTAATGGTATCTAGTTTGCATATTAATTCAAGCTCAGCAGTTTCTCGTTGGAGTCTGTTTTTGAAGCTTTTCTGTTGCAAAATTGCCACCCTTAAATCTTTTACTGAGTGGCCAAAGAGGTTGAAGTGCTCTCCTACTGGTTTTTGAATGTTATGATTCCTGATGTCAGATTTGTGTCCATTTATTCTTTTGCGTAGAGATTGTCCAGTCTGGCCAATGTACATGGCAGAGGGCCATTGCTGGCACATGATGGCATAGATCACATTGGTAGATATGCAGGTGAATGATTTTATATATGTGTTTCCTGAAAACAATTCCTTTTCCAAAGGTAAAATGTTGGGGTGATTTGAATTTTCATGAAAATGAGGGATTTGCAGCTTGAATTTCCTTGAATCAGGCATAGTGCAAAGAATACATTATGGTAGGTTCCCCCCAAGCTATGCAAGCATATCCCAATCTTCTTATTCTACTGCTAGTGCCCCCCCTCCCCCAATAGATCTGCCAGTGCACCTCAGCTATGACCCGTTGCACCTTCTTCTGTTCCAGTCCTGGGTTGCTTCACAGCTCCGCTGATGCACCTTAGTCCTGACCACTCCTAGTCCTGTTAGAGATAGGCCGGAACTAATCACAAACAAAAATAACCTCTAATTTTCAGATCAGAATCCTCTTTTGACAGTGAGCCAAACCAAAATCCCAGATTCAACAACTCACTCCGCCTTCTCTGCCTATAGAGCATTTGAAATCTGGACTCTGATTTGGATCTGGATTCAGTGGCCTTGGCCCCATCTCCGATTCCAGGTGTGGACCACCTCCCTCCCTTCCCCAGCTGTGTCAAGGTGTGATGGCTGCCTTCCTGGTAGACACCCCACGGATTAAAGCAGGGATCTCTAGATCTAAGAGCATGAGCTGCCACAGCTCGAGCGAACGAGCCAAGACTCTGTCACTGGCAGGTATCATCTGCAGATGAGTGCAGAGAGGGACCTGTAGCACCAAATGCGCATCAGATCCAACTTGCAGCACTTCTGCAATTCCAGTCTTGAGCTTCTCCTGAACGAAAACCCCAACTGTCCCATGCTGCAGGGGGCTTTTAAGATGTGGACAAACAGCGGGCAAAGTCATTTTCCCCCATGACGTACTCTAGGGACAATCTGAAGCCAGGCCCACAGAGATGGAAGCCTTTTCAGTGCATTCACCATCTCAGGTGTCTGGCTTCCCCAGAAACATTCTTCTGCGAATGGTTCCACGGACTCCTAGACGGAGCACCAAGGCTGCCAATTTGACAGCCAAAACAGCCAAACAAGATGTTGATTTTTTTTGGCTAACTAACATTATGGCATTTAGTGCTTAAAATAGTCATCTCAGGAATGAGGAAGCAGCTAACTCCCTATGTTAGTACCAAGACCTAACGCTCAGATTTTGGTCAGATTTCCCTGCGAAGAACCTCAACTGAAATATGAAGGTTTTCAAAGAGCGTGCTCTGCCAAGCATTGCAGTTTGGGCTGGACAGACTGTCAGCCATTGGGCAGACAGAAAGCAATGCTTCCAGGAAAGTCAGAATGAAATTAAGACAGGGAGGGCTGGATGACCCAGGGGATATAAAACCTTTCATCCAGAGGTCAGCAGCAGTTTAAACCCAGCCTAGAGCACTAGTGGCTCAAGGCAGTTACCATCTGATAGCTTCTAAGTTGACAAAAGCAAAAAAAAAAAAAGCTATTTGGTGACACCTGCAGCACAAAGGCGTTGGCACTGATGGGCACCTTTGTTAGTGGTCTTTGCACAGAGTCCAAGGACTGAATGGGCCCTGGAGTCTGAAATGCCCAGGCTCTTTTAGACGTGGTTCCAGATGTCAGAGTTGTGTCATGTTGACAGACCACTCTGGGGCAGACTGCTCTGCTTCTGCCCGCGTAAAATCTATTCTGGGGATAAATGGGGAGTTTTGGTCTCCAGCCCTTTGCGAAGTGTTAACATTCCGGTGTAACAGGCACGTCTCACCAAAGGGTGGCTGTCCACAGCCCTGGGTGCTCTTGATGTGCATTTACAAATCGTACGACAATGTAGGAGTTACAAACATCAATAAGCCAAAGCAGCACCAAGTTGGTAAGAAGGGAAGGGTAGTCCTGTGGTTAGGGGTCTAGCCTGGAGCTCAGGAGATCTGCTACAAACTTTCTGTGTGGACCACAGACATAGCACTTAGGGTATGTCTATGCTGCAGCTGGAGGGGGAATTTGCAGCTAGGGAAGATGTCCACACTCTAGCTTTAATTAAGCTAGTATCCTAGTATAGCTAGGGTGACTTGGGCTAGCTGCCTGAATACATATTCAGGATCTTGGACAGTATTTTCCTGGGGCAGCTAGTTCATGCTGTGGTGGCTAGAGTGCTATTTTTAGCATGCTAGCTCAATCAAAGCTAGTGCATGTACATCTGCCTGAGCTGGAGAATACAGCTCCAGCTGCAGCGTAGGCAGGCCTATGTCTCAGTTTGCCACCTGTAAAATAGGTGTAATAGCACTTCCCTACCTCACAGGGGTGTTGGGAGGATAAATACATCAAAGATTGTGTGTAGCTCAGATAGGAGAGTAATGGGGGCCTTTATAAGTTTTAGACACTTCTTCCTGCTCTCCCGTACTCCACTATGCCTTTTTTAATCACAAGTCATGTGACCAATGCATCTTAAAATGAAAACCAGTACTTCCTGGGTCCGAGTGATTGCCCCAAGGAATCACTAACACTGATGCACCTCGGATACCTCTCGAAGGCCTGCCGCCCGAAGGAGAGATGCTGGTGACAAGAGATAAGTTCAGACCCTGTTTCCTTCCATCACATATAGCTATTCCTATTGTTGGTATGATAGAGGCAGCCACAGAGTTCCATGGAGCTTGGGGCCTCCTTGTGCTAGGTGCTGCGCTCTCTCCCTATCTCTCGCACAGACAGACACAGCGGCAGTGCCCACCCCCAATATGTTAAAATAAAAATAGACTAAGCGTGGGAAGGGAAAACGAGGCAGACAGAGGAATAACTTGCCCCAGATCGAACAGCAGGGCAGTGGTAGAGCTGGGAAGAGACCCTGGTTCTCCTAATCTAAAGCCACGGCCACATCCACGAGAGCACAGTCCTACCTGAATCTATCTCTTACCGCTGGCAGCACGGTAGATGCACGCCACTTCCCTAAACCCGGTGCATTCAGAGGCACAGCAGCGTCCCTCTGCCTGGACGTACCTCACACTCCGCAGCCAGTGCTCTAGCTGGGACATCCATCAGTGCTGCAGGTGGGTTCTACCTGTCATATTCGGCAGCAAAGTAGTAGTTAATTTGAGCCTAATGTGCCAAGTTCTTAGCATCATCCCTTTACTTGATCTATTCTAGAACCTGTCCAGATGCTTAGATACCAAGGTGAAAGATACCGTAGAACAATGGTTCTCAAACTTTTTACTAAGGTGACCCATTGACTGCATGTTGTATTTGTTTGTGACCCATCAGGGTCCAAATTGGGAGAAGGGAGCCAAAATCATAGGTCAGCATCCTTCTCTTCCATCACTGCCACCTCCTCCTCCTGCCTTGGGGTCACTGACCACCCACAGCAGCACCCTCTGTCATGGCACAGCAACCCTAATCCTGGCCTGGGGCAGAGGGGAGGCCCCAGGGCTGGGGGAGAGGTTGGAGGGTGAGTCTGCCCCACACTCACTCTATAGTAGTGGTTACCATCCCACCGGCTCCCCTCTCCAGATGTTGCAACCTGGCATACAGAGTCACAGCCCCACTCAGGTCTCCGTGTGCCAGGTTGCAACACCCAGAGTGGGGAGCTAGGCAGTGGGTCCAGCCCCACAGATCAGGAGCCACCACTGGAGGCAGAGTGTGGGGCAGGCTCTCTTTCCAATACCCAGCCCCAAGTGCCTCCCCTCAGCACTGGGCCCACAACCCACCTACAGCCTTCGCACAATCCATTGGTGGGTGGTGACCCACCGTTTGGGAATGACTGCTTTAGGCCTAGAATAGATAGATGGATGCATAAAGTACCTACGCGTATGTGAAAAAGTACAGCAAAGCCCTCTATCCATGTAACTTGCTAGATTACTACAGCATGGGGTGTTATTTCCCTATCTGGATACATGCCACGCATGCCTTTATTTCCTTTTCAGTGTGTAATGGGATGCAACTCACTGAATTGCCTTGGAGACGAAAATGTGTCTGACAGTTGACTGGAGACCAAGAGCAAGCCAGGTTAACTAGCATCTGAAAACCAGAACAGCAGCTTGGAGCACAGAAAGTCAGATCCGTCTTACTGAGTAGTATTAATAGTAACAACTCATGCTTACATAGCACTTTTCAGCAGCAGATCTCAAAGTACTCTATGAAGGAGGTCGGTGTCTTTATACCAATGGAAAAACCGAGACATGGGGAGTTGAAGTCACTTGCCCATCACCACCCAGCTGGCCTGCAGCAGAGATGGGACTAGAACCCAGTCCACCCTCTCTTCCCTAGGCCACACTCAGAGTGGGAGCCATCAAAAACATCAGTTAAATTAAAAAAAAACACAAGACAGCAAAAATAGTCAGCAAAATATTTTAGCCGTTTTTCAACCAGGGGCGGCACTACCAATTTTGCCGCCCCAAGCAGTCACCGCCGAATTGCCACTGCGGGACACGGACGGCCGCCCCATTCTGAATGCCGCCCCAAGCACCTGCTTGGAAAGCTGGTGCCTGGAGCCGGCCCTGTTTTCAACCAGCCCTAGCTCTGAGAGACCTGACCTGTATAAGCACGAGGTGTTATAATTAATCATACTCAGTAAGGTGGCTATGACTTTCTCTGCTTTGAGCTGCTGAGTCAGTCCAAGAGAGAGCATTAGCCTGTTCTGAGGTGCCAAAGATGGCCACTGCAGAGCACCTTGTTGAGGTCACAGGGTGATGTAGAAAGTCCACCATGCCCTCTGCTCCTCACCTTTCAGAAGCCAGGAGACACAATGTTACCATGGCCAGCAGAATGGAATGGCATTGAAAGAATACACCATATGCTCCATGTAGGCTATTCCCAGGAATGCATACTCCCACCAGTCTCTCTGGGACCTTGCACAATGGCATCAGGAACCACAGTGGAAGGAAGAAGATTGGGACTGTCCTGGACCATGTACACCCTGGCAGAGAAGGGGTTAAGGTAGAGCTTGAGGGGGAAAGGAAATATTCCTGCAGGAGCCAGTTACTAAGTTGCATCCGATGAAGTGAGCTGTAGCTCACGAAAGCTTATGCTCAAATAAATTGGTTAGTCTCTAAGGTGCCACAAGTACTCCTTTTCTACTTACTAAGTTGTTTCTCAAAAGGGAATTGTATTGGGCAGGGGCAGGAGGCTTTCACTGAGAGACTGAGCAGCAGGGCTGAGGCTAGTGGGGTTTTGAAAAGTGTGCACCAGACAAAGCAGTTAGGTAGTGCAGAGAACACAGATTTTCTCTTTAGGATCAAACTGAATGCAATAAGGGGTGGCTGGAGTAAGCCATTTCCTGGCCTTTGTTACTTAACTGGGCTGAAAGGAGCCAGATAGTTTACTTCAAATTTTGGACAGGACATTCTGGGAGGGAAATTTGGTTCGTCCCAACGAGGTGCATAATGGGAGACTCTAAGATAAAAGGAGTTTAACACCCAACATCTCCCACTCTTCTCAAAAGCAGCTCTTGGATGCTATGCTCCTTTGCAAATCTGACCTTTGAGGCCTACTTTGAGAGTCAGAGTGGATGGGAGGAGGAATGCTAAGCTCTTAAAGGGCAATTCTGGCCAGGCAGGAGAAGATTATGGGATGTCGGTAGACAAGCATTCAGTCCCACATGCAGTAGATGTAGCTCTTGTTTGCCCACAGCCCTGTGGGATGGGAGCCATGCCTGAAAGTACACTGTCCCTGCATCCCTCTGTGATGAAAAGGATTAGGCTGCATTTCCACGGCTCAGACTGTCTCCTGATAGATTGTTTAAAGTTGCAGCTTTTAAACGCTAGTTTTCTTCAAAGGATTAATTTGTCTTTTGATCCAATGAACACTCTGACGAATGCTTCTTTCCCTATCACATTTAAACACACACCCCTGTAGAAGTTAGTAAACCCATTTGCTGCCAAACAACAGGTTTTTCCAATATTGTTCTATCAGGATGATAAGAGGTTTAATGTCTTTGGGTTTTTTTCCCCTTCTTCTTTCAGCAGCTAAATCAGGTGTTACTATCGCATCAAAGAGGAGCACTTTTCCCTGTTATATAACTATTATTCTCAGTTCCTTTACAGAGTCTTTCTACCAGCCCATGCTGACTATAACAATCCGTTTGCTATTAATATGGATGATCTAAAAGGAGATATTTCCATCTGCCATTTCATCCAGTTATCAGAGACGACAGAACAATGCAAATGATTAAAGCTGAAGCATCTCCTTTTTCATAGCTGTATCCTAAATAATAATATCTTAGATTTATGTATCTTATGCCCATATGCTACTTTTCACACTGAAGGATTCCAAAGCACAATACATTCGTGGTAAAAACTACATACAGAGGCACTTCACCCTTCACTGATATGCAGCCACCTCTGGGGTGGAAAGCTGCAGCTGATGAACAATGCATAGTAACACCGCACAACATTCTAGGACCGGAATAGTATATGCAATTGTGATGGCCATCATTTTGGCCCACACACCAGGAACTGAAATGGGCCCTTCCCCAGCTAAAAACATGAGCTGCTACAGCATCAGCTAAAGAGCCATTGGTCCTTAACTGTGGGCATAACAAACTGCTATCCTCTGAATTGGGCACAGAGGGGGACCTATAACACACACGCACCAGTGGGTTACACAGTATAAGCTGCGTGAGAAATGTATCAAGACAGAATATAATTATCCAGATTAGAATCTGGCCAGGACCCCTGAGCTATCACTTTTACTCTGACAGGGCTTGATTCTCATGTGCACAAAGGACCTATTACACTACTGTGCCAGTACCAAAGGGGCTGAATATGGGTTTAAAGACCTCGGCCTTTTGCATCTTGGTTTTTAGAGTCCATCTCAAAGTCAGCACCACCGGTAGCACATGCTGCCATCATACTGAAGAATTGTCTCCATGCTGACACTGGTGAAAAGGTGGCACCAAGTTCATCAGTAGCATCATTTGCTTAAATCAGTTTCAGTCCCTGGGAAAGAACACAATGGGACTAGGGAAGGAGGTGGGGTGTATGTGCATTGTGTGTACTGCATATATTCTCCTTTCATTGTATTGATGTAAATTAGAGGTGACTTAGGCCTCGGCTACCCTGAGGTAGGTGTTGTGTTTCAAACTAAGATACGCAACTTCAGCTATGCTATTCGCGTAGGTGCAGTCGAAGTATCTTAATTCAACTTACCTGGCTGTCCTCATGGTGGCGAGTCGACCGCGGCGGCGCCCCCGTCAACTCCGCTTACTCCTCCTACTGAGGTGGAGTACAGGCGTCGATTTGGAGATCGATTTATTGCATCTAGACAAGACGCGATAAATCAATCTCCAGATAGATCGATCACTACCTGCCAATCCGGCAGGTAGTGAAGACGTAGAGAATCAGCCTCCTATAGCATGTTATGAATGATCTGGTTATGATGACAGAACTCTTTACTCCAGAGGATGCTGCGTTTGCAGTGTTCGCTGATCTTGGGCCTTGGGCCACCTGATGCTGCATCTGCAGTTTGTTAGAGGGAAGGTGCTAAATAATTAACCTTGAACTGGATGTGAATTTCATTGTTGACCCATCAGCAATGATATTGCATCCAACAAGATGGGGCTCTCAAATTCTATGCCCCCCCCCACCAACCAGACCCGGTTGAATGGGCAACCTCTGTTGTGCTAGAACCTGATTGGTTGGGTGCTAGAAACTGAGTTTTGTTCTAGGTCTGCTCCTAGAGACTACAGTGATTATCATCCATAGAAAACCCTGCAATTAGGAAAATGAGCCACATAGACTTGTAACTTAGGGTTATTTCAAACAAACAGCCAAACAGATGCTCCTGCGTACCCTTGTGAAGTTATTTGTATCACATTAATCTACAAAACTGGGCTAGAAACACCATGAACACTTGCATTATTGTGCCATTTCAAGCCCTTCTATCTACTTCTATTCCAAGTTGAAAACACCCCTAGCACTGGCTTTCTGCTGGTACTCTGAACTTTCCAGTTCTGTTCAGAAACCAGCACTACCTGCATGTATGGTGAAAGAGCACTCTACCACATCAGAATCTCAGCAAAGCATTGGGTTTGAGTTGGTTCTAAAAATGGGAAAGGGATGAACACAATTTTCATCCCTTACAACGAACCTGGGACAGTTCCACGGTTTGGCGTTGTCTCTAAACTACTGGAGCAGCCAAAGGGTTGGATTCTGATTTACCCCAATGTAAAGACAGATTAACTCAACTGTAAATAATTGGCTTGCTCCATAATTGCACCTATGTAAATGAGAGCAGAATGTGACACAAAAAGGCCTCTTTTAGGGGCCTAAACCAAAGCTAATGGAATCTGATGAAAAAACTCCCATTGACTTTAGCAGGCTTTGGATCAGTCCCTAAATGTAAACAATGTAACTAATTAGATGAGCATGGGGAAAAAATATGGTTGAAGGCAGGGAAAAGACTAGGACCCAGGGCTATAAAACCCGAGAGCCTTCTAATCGCGAATGCTCCGTAACCTTAAACCACAACCTGGCATCTGGATACAGCATCTTCTCTCTCCAGCGAGAGCTCGGTTTCCCAAGTGTATGATTCTCTGTTTTTCCCTTGCCAATTTCGTTCCAGCATGCACAGCCTTCTCGTTTTTCATCTGATGCATGTGATGAATCCTAAAGCAGTAATCTCTTTTTGCATGGTTCGTTTCCAAATTCATAACTCTGAAACCATTTCAGTTGTCTGCAGAAAGATCAGTCAGCCACTTGGAATAGCAGAGCTGAGTTGCACTGTAATTGGGATCTGTTCTCATCATTTGAATGCATCAGTGGTTACACAAGGAAGTTTTGACTAAAATATATATACACACACACTCTCTCTCTCTCATATCCTTTAAGCTAATTTTAATCTTCCTTTTTCACTCGCAGCTTTGTTGTTCTCAAAGCAGGGCTTTTGCTTGTGCATTTGAGCCGAATGCATTAAAGAGAAGGCAGATAATGAGACCTAATAATTCTCTTCATCAGGAAATAAATAAAAGAACAACCCTTCCATTTAGGTGCTGCAGATATAATTGAATGTTCCTTTGAAAACACTTTGATCAACGTAACTTGTTAAACTTTTGCTTTTGTCTCAAATTTAGCTTCTGTTCTTTTCATGCTGGATGAAAAGCTCAGTTACTCCAGCTGGCTTTATCTTGAAATGATTAGTGGGGCGGTTTTGCTGCTGATGGTTTCTCCGTGCTTTGCGGGGACTGATAGCTAAATTCTGCAGAGCTGAGAAAAGGTTTTGCACTGAAAAAGGGAGTGGGCATCATGTGGGCTGTTGCACCAAATTTCAGAGAGCCCGGGTCAATTGACTCAGGCTCATGGGGTTTGGGGTGCAGGGCTAAAACTTGCAGTGTAGGCATTCAGGTTCTGGCTGGAGCCTGGGTTCTGAAATCCTGCAAAGGGGGTGGGTTTTAGAGCCTGGGCTCCAGCCTGAGACGTAACGTCTACACTGCGGTTTTTAGCAATGCAGCCCAAGCCTGAGTCAGCTGACCCGGGTCAGCCACAGCCATGCCGCAGGTCTTTCACTGATGTGTGTACACACACACACACACACACTTTCCAAACACAGACACACACATGCTTTCACAGGTAAAGATTTGTGGCAATTTTACCATTAGGGAAAATGTTGCAAAAATCAGAATTTGGCAATAAAAAGAGGGGGGAAAAAAGCATCAGTATAATTTGCAGTGACTACGTATATTGCTAAATAACAGGAAATATAGGAATTGCCAGACTAGATCAAACCCTGGGTCATCCAATCCAGTATCCTGTCCATGACAGGGCCAGTGCCAGATGCTTCTGAGAAAGGTGCCAGAAATACAACATGGACAATAATGTATTTAATTACATTTGTACAAAGTGTACCAAATGAATGTCCATCCAGTGATCTGGGGTACTTTGATAGCTTTTAAAAAGTACACAGAAATAAACAGTCTCATCAATTCCCCAAGTAGAGAAAACGCACATATGCCTGAAATGCATCGACTCCACATGCAATCCCCAAAGTCCCACACCCAGCCCTCCCAGTCACCCACTTCCTCCTGTGCCAGGTGGAGAAGGTAGATCTTGCAGTGGTGCTGGAAGGTTAAGGCTTTCAGGGTACGTGTACGCTGCAAAGAGAGACCTGCGGCAGCAAATCTCAGAGCCTGGGACAACTGATGAGGGCTCGTAGGCAGATATCTGGACTTGGGCTGGAGCCTAGATCTGAGATCACAGCTATTTTTATCCATTTAGGAAAAGTCTAATTCAATTAACCCCAGTTCTGAGACTCAGTGCTGGGGGGCGGGAGGGGGTTGTGTTTTGGGGGGGGTGGGGTTGCACTGTGTAGACATACCCTCAGGCAGTTACAACCCTAGGAATAACCTTTCTGAAGTAACCTTCTGAACCCCAGGCAGTTAGAGGTGACTTATATCCTACCGCATGATGGCTTATACCCCTTATAAATCTTTAAACTCCTTAGATTGTACACTCCTTGGGGAAGGGATCATCCCTTCATTATATATGTGCACTGTGACTAGTACAAGGGGTCCCAGACCCTGACCAAGATCTCTAGATGTTACTGCAACAAAACAGTATTTTTAATAGTAATAATAATGTATGTAACTGTGTATGTTCTTATTAGCCATATAAATATCTAATCATTTTTTTCTGAATCTTGCTGAGCTCTTGGCCTCATTCATATCTTGTGGCAATGAGTTCCACAGGTTAGTTACCCATTGCCTAAAAAGTAACTTTGATAAATTTAAAATGTGTAGTCTTTCTGTCTCCTTGTTCTTGTATAAAATCACGACTAGTGTGGACAAAGTAAATAAGGAAGTGTTATTTACTCCTTCTCATAACACAAGAACTAGGGGTCACCAAATGAAAGTAATAGGCAGCAGCTTTAAAATAAACAAAAGGAAGTATTTCTTTACACAACACACAGTCAACCTGCGGAACTCTTTGCCAGAGGATGTTGTGAAGGTCAAGACATAACAGGGTTCAAAAAAGAATTAGATAAACTCATGGAGGATAGGTCAATTACTATTAGCCAGGATGGTCAGGGATGGTGTCCCCAGCCAGAAGCAGGGAACAGGTGACAGGGGATGGGTCACTTGATGATTACCTGTTCTGTTCATTCCCTCTCAGGCACCTGGGATTGGCCATTGTTGGAAGACAGGATGCTGGATTGGATGGACCTTTGGTCTGAACCAATATGGCTGTTCTTACGTTCCAATGTTCTTATGTATTATGATGAAGGGTAAATAAGAGGGCACACTTTACCTTCTTTATCCCTTTCATTATTTGGTATCCCTCTATCATGTCCCCCATGTCATGCTATCTGGAGTGACTCACGAGTGAAAATCCCAACCTCAGGGCAGACTGTGAAGAAGCAAGGCACAAACCCCAAATTGGTTGTGAGTTCTAAACTTAGGTTTCGCCAACCAAGTACCAAGTGTAAACTCCTCAGGCACTATACAGCCTTAACCCCATTTCCGTCCATCAAATATAGCTATTCCTTAACATGGAGTCACAGACAGTCCCCTCAGGCATTCCTCTGTTGTGCCACCCAGGCAAGCTTGACTCTATGACAGATGGTCACTTTACATCAAAGATCACAAAATATTCAGATTATTCCCGGTCCCAGAGGGCCAGTCACTTACCCAGGTCAGTTTGGTAAGTTATAGAGATTCAGAACAAACGTTTTACAGTTATAGAGCAATCTCTTAAGTATTACCTCGTAGCATGGGATGTAAATATTATAAATCGGATTAATACATGCAGCATCCTATCAGAATTCCATAAAGTCTAAACACTAAACAAATTCTTACAATACTATTAGCTATTTTAACTATACTAACTCACAGATGGGCCAGACTGGTTTCCAGCTATGCATTTGTCAGTGTTCAGTGTGGCCCATGGCCTTGGTACGTGCTGGCACCTGGTCTGCCAACATCACACCCTCTTATTCATCTCTACCCTCAATTTAAAAATCTTAGCTATGTTTCTCCCTTCGCCCCAAAGTTTGACAGGTTTTGGAAATTAAAGTGGTGGACAATGTGCATCTTCGTGAGACTGGTTGTGAAATGATCTTGCAAAATTACTCAAACTGGTCACAAGCTTCATTTTAGGTGCCTGACATTTCTCTTAGACCTAAATGTGATAAATATTTAAATGAGAAGAAATCTGCAAATCAGTGGAACACTTCCCTTCCCCTCTCTGTGCGAAGAATTTGTAATGAGGACACTCACACATAAGAGCATCATTGCTAAAGGTGAAGACCAGCAATGGATCTGAATGTAGGGAATGTTCAAAATCCAATGTCAGATCCAGGTCCAGATTTCTCAAATGCTCCTTAAGTCTATAATGGATTGAACCAAAACTCCAGATCCAGACACTCCCGCATCTGAAGCCATATCCACATTTTGTAAACAGCCCCTATCCATATATTGGGCCAAACTAGAGGTGCACAACTTTGTAACCAGATCTGAAGTTTTCAACTTGAGCCCTTCTCTGCTATTAACAAGTATTGCAGGTCTGCTCTGAGAGCTCCACATTACAGTCACTCCGCTAGAAGGAAATGTGATCTAATAGTCTGAACATGAGACTGGGAGCCAACTAGGACCGGAGTGCCAGTACCATTACTGGGACTAACTCTTGTGGCTCTTGGCACAGTTTCACCATCTGTACAATGGGGATCATATAGCTCACATCTCCTTCACAAGGACAGTTGTGAAGGTTGATTTGCTCAAGTGCCAAGCATTATTATTGTAGATGTTCGTACCAAAACTGCTGGCTCTCACAGCAAGTCAGTGTCAGCACCCAAACTTCTTCGATATACAGGGGCATCTGGGTGCAAGGACTGGTTCAGAGTCACTCTGACAGAGAAGAAATTGGAGTAAGAGAGAAGGTGCAGCCATCAGATATATGCCATGGAACAAAGCTCAACCAAGGGCCATCCATCCAAGATTGCCGACTCTTTGATTTTTGGTGTTTTACTCAGAGCTCCAGCCCCCAGAATCATGCAAGAATTTTAATTTTCATTAAAAAGAAGTTTCTAGCCCTCATGCCTGCAGAGAGAGTCTTGAAAAACTTGACCTCAAAAAATGGAAAGCAAAGATTTTTACGCCTTGATTTTTGAATGTTTGGAGCCGGCAATAATGGAATATAGACGCAATTAGCTTACACAGCAGCATCTACAGGCCTGCAACCCCAGTCAGGGCCCTGTTGTGCGAGGGTCTGTACAAATAGATAGACAACCTCTCCTCCAAAGACCTTACAGTCTAACTAGACAAGGCACAGAGACATAAAGCAACTTGCCTATGGTCACAGAGTAGGTCAGACCTGACCTGGAAACCAGGTCTCTTGGAGTCTCACACCAGAACCCTGTCCACTAGACCACACTGCCTCTCTCCTAAGAAGTGGATTCTGTGTCTTAGTGCTTAGTACAGGAAAGTGTTACCTGCTAGAGAAAGATGTAGACCTTTATACGGAGGAAGTGGGAAGTGGTTAGTTTTAGCCCAGCACAGGATGGTTCTTGTTAATCTGCCCTGTTACTTGAGCAGAGCGGTCAGGAGGACGACAATTCCATCTCATGGCAACTTTAGAAGCTTCAGGGTTGGCTTTTGTTCCGCACTGAATCAAATACAGGACCCTTTGAAGGTTTTTGTGAAAACAGAATTGTGTTGAGATGTTGGTTTTCAGATCAAAACCTGAGCTTTTCAGCCAGGAATAGCAAGAATACTTGTGTCAGATGCTCTATAGCCTGGTGGTTTGGGCACTAGCTGGGGATATTAAAGACAAGCTCCTATTCTGTCTGATTCATCCCAGATTACTGACAATCAGACAGAGCATGGACTTGAACCTGGTTTCTCACACCCAGGCTAGTACCAGAACCACTGGGCTATAAAACACAATAGAACTGCTCTTTAAAAGACTTTATTGAAACATGTATCTGCAAGAAACGTTTCCAATTTGATGAATTTCATTTAATCAACAATGTTCCTAGCAGTTCTATTAGTGAGTTTATCACCCAGTCAGACCACGCCAGGAACAGAAGCCATTTGCTAAAGATACATTGTCCTTAGATGCCACATGGTCTCAGGACTTGCTACACTGGCTCAGAGCTTTAAAAGGCTCTTTCCTCTTTCATCCATGCCTTTAGATATTTGCACACAAACTGGGAACCTAATAATTGGCTCAATGGTGTTTTCAGAGCCCATGTAATGAACAATTTGGGTTCAACCAAGATACCAGGTCTCATCTGGTTTCCATTCTCAGTGGATGCACGGAAGAGCAGATTACCAGGGAAACAAAGGCAATTGTAGCTCTGTCGTTACAGGCATGACAACATGGGGTCAGTCTGACGGATGGAACTTACCCTGTTTGCAATAAACTGCAGTGGAAACAAGGTTTGGCTTCACGTTCTGGATCAGGTTTTATCCATAGCTTACTCAGGCAATGGGAGTTTGAGTTAAAACTAGGCAAGGACCATAAAACCTGGCCCAATCCGATTTTAATTTCTGTGCTAAATTAAAGCATCAGGGAACAATTTACAACTCTGAGACTTTGTGAACACTAGCTGCCAATGTTCGTGTTTACAAATGGGGCCCCCGTTCAACGACTCATGGTTTATATGGGCTGGACTGTGCTTTCTGACACAGCGCCAGTCACGTGTGGTGCACTTGGAAACTTGAACAGCTGTTTCACAGTTTCCTTTTTTGCATTTGTGATGATGCCAAGGCTGGACAAAAAGTCCTCAGTAGAAGATTTTTCAGAAATAACCATTTAAAAATTATGTGCAGAGGGTATTACCGGTTTAAGGTCCAAAGCTGGGAGCTAGGAGACCTGGGTTCTGGTCTTAGTTCTGGCATGGACTCACTTTGTGACCTTACTCAAGTCACCTAATCCACTTCTCTGTGCTTCAGTTTCGTCCTTTGTAAAATGGGGAAGATGATATATCACTCTTTGGGGTGAGGTGAGACTCACTTAGTTAACGCTTATAAAGTGGACTGGGCAAAAGGTACCACAGAAATGTAAAGTAGCACAAAAAGAGAATATATTCAATGATCTTTTTATGAGTAGTTTTGCTCTCCTGCCTGCTTTCTGCATGTTAACTCGGGGAAGCTTACACATGGGTGAACTCTTACCTTGAACAGTGCCTCTGTCAATACATGCAGCGGGGCTCTATGATTCCAGCTCAGATTTGCTACATTTATAAATAAAATGTGGTTTTCATCCTGACTGCCAAGCCTGGAGGGGATCAGCCTTGGACAGATTATGTTCAGGCAGGGGTTAGGAGACAATTCTTTTTGTTTGGTCCAGGGTATGCTGCGCACTATGAATCTCCCAAGGTAAGGCTATCTGTGTGCACAGCCAAAGGCTAATTAAAAGATCACAAGGCCAAGAAGAGAGGAAGGCCACAGTGAAGAACAATCAGGCCCAAGTGTCCTGTTTATGAATACAGATCAGAGGACTGTTGTGATATCTCTGGGACTGCACAAGAGACACGGGGGATCTTTCCACTGAGGAGGCAAATGGACAGTACGATTTGTCTCATGAATGGATACGATGGAAGAACTTTGGGTGAGCTTTAGCTCTATCTGACATGACAATGTCTTGTTAGTTAAATTTAGACTCTAGAAAGCGAGTTATGATTTTATGTTATGTGTCATCCTTTTGTTTCTATTAGTTCTACTTGCTTAAATATACTTCTCCTTGTTTTTACTATAAACCTGTCTCAGCGCTATGTTGAGCAGAATGGTGAGCCTGAGGCATAGCCAGTAAACTGGTGTGAACTATTCCTTGGGGAGTAGTGGGTCTGTGAATTCTATGAGGGTCCACGGGATCAGGGCACTCCAGGTGGGCTATTATGGTTGCCTCCTCCTACCCCGCCGAGACAGGCTCTGAGAGAGCTGAGGTAGGCCAGGCAGGCCCAAATAAGCTGCAGGGGGGGGGACGGATAGCTCCGTGGTTTAAGCATTGGCCTGCTAAACCCAGGGTTGTGAGTTCAATCCTTGAGGGGGCCATTTAGGGATCTGGGACAAAAATTGGGGATTGGTCCTGCTTTGAGCAGGGGGTGGACTAGATGACCTCCTGAGGTCCCTTACAACCCTGATATTCTATGATTCTATGAAGTGTGTTTGGGGCTGTAGAGAGTAGTCTTCAGTTACTCCCTGGGAGGAGGGAGTTTGGACTGGCAAACCCAGAGAGTGGGGAAATCCAGAATGGTGGAAAGGCTCGGGGGAAAAAACAGCAAAGAATAGGAGTGCAGACCTTGGCTGCAGATTAGAGGGCACCTAAAATGGAACCCGGAGTAGAGGGTGGGCCTGTGTTCTCCTACTAGCCACTGAGGAAATGGCACCAGATGGGCAGTGAGCGGGAAGACTGCCTGAGCCCATTTGTCAAGAGAGACTCTGGTAGCTCACATGGGGGAAACATGGAGAGTGACCCGGCCATAGGGCCAGTTCACAAAGAGGAGGCTGCAGTGCCTGGAGTGAGAGAGGGGCTGCAGAGAGAGAGGGAGAACAGCAACACAGTGTGCAGTAAGCAGCAGAAGGGGTCCCAGACATGGAAGGAGCGGATCCCCCAGAGGGGCCAGGAGGTGGCGCCTCTAGCAGTAAGTGGATCCCATGACAGGGATGCTCTGAGGGCTCAGGGCCTGGTGTGTGCCTATTGTCAACCTGTACAGAGAGAGCAGGGCCTGCAGAGGCCTGGAAGGCAGGGCTTGTATTACCGGGGGCCAATGGGGTTAGGGAGCTGACCTTCAGCTGACCCACAGGCCAGGGTTTCTGATGATAAGGACAGATGGTAGCGAGGTGCCTCACAACCCTGGGAACCCCTGGGAAATGCCACACCTTCTCCAAGAGGACAAAGGACCAAATGCAGAGGCAAGTCTAAGGCCCCACCCTGGTCCTTCCTCTTCTCCAGCCTTTTTGGTGTGGCTAGTGTCCACAAGGGCAATAGCAGAGAACAGTCCTTGCAGCGCATGCCAGAGAGCAGAGGGACCATAAATGATGCTGGATATTTGCACTCTCACTACAGTTTGCCCTTAAAGGGATACCAGATCAGTGTAGTGAGAACGATGAAGATATCACCCACCATAAGAACGGCCATACTGGGTCAGATCAGTGGTCCATCTAACCCAGCATCATGTCTTCTGACAGTGGTCAATGCCAGGTGCTTCAGAGGGAATGAACAGAACAGGACAATTTCAAGTGATCCTTCCCCTATCCTCCAGTCCCAGCTTCTGGCAGTTGCAGATTTAGGGACACCCAGAGCATGGGACTGCATCCCTAACTATCTTGGCTAATAGCTATTGATAAACTTATCCTCCATGAATTTCATAGAATCATAGGACTGGAAGGGACCTCGAGAGGTCATCTAGTCCAGTCCCCTGCACTCATGGCAGGACTAAGTATTATCTAGACCATCACTGACATAAAAATCTCCAATGATGCAGATACCACAACCTCCCTAGGCAATTTATTCCAGTGCTTAACCACCCTGACAGTTAGGAAGTTGTTCCTAATGTCCAACCTAAACCTCCCTTGCTGCAATTTAAGCCCATTGCTTCTTGTCCTGTCCTCAGAGGTTAAGAAGAACAATTTTTCTCCCTCCTCCTTGTAACAACCTTTTATGTACTTGAAAACTGTTATGTCCCCTCCCAGTCTTCTCTTTTGCAGACTAAACAAACCGATTTTTTTCAATTTATCTAACTCGTTTTTGAACCCAGTTCTACTTTTGGCCTTCACATCATCTCCAGTTTGCCTGTGCATTGTGTGAAGTACTTCTTCCTTTTGCTTGTTTTAATTGTGCTGCCTATTAATTTCATTGGGTGCTTCTTGTGTTATGTGAAGAGGTAGATAACATTTCCCTGTTCACCTTCTCCATAACATTCATGATTTTATAGACCTCTATCATATTTCTCCTCAGTTGTTTGTTTTTTAAGGTGAATAGTCCCAGTCTTTATAATCTCTTCTCATATGGAAGCTGTACTACACCTCCTAATCATTTTTGTTGCCTTTCTAATATATGCATTTTGAGATGGGGCAACCAGAACTGCACACTGTATTCAAGATGTGGGCATACCATGGATTTTATATGTGAGACTCACATATCATGGATTTTATATATGGCATTATGATATTTTTTGTCTTATTATCTATCCCTTTTCTTATGGTTCCTAACATTGTTAGCTGTTCTGATTGCTGCTGAACATTGAGTGGATGTTTTCAGAAAACTATCCAGAATGACTCCAAGATCTCTTTCTTAAGTGATGACAGCTAATTTAGACCCAATCATTTTGTATGTAGTTGGGATTATCTTTTCCAAAATGAACTACTTTGCTTTTAGCAACATTGAATTTCATCTGCCATTTTGTTGTCCAGTCACCCAGTTTACTGAGATCCCTTTATAACTCTTCACAGTTACCTTTGGACTTAACTATCTTGTGAAATTTTGTATCATGTGCAAATTTTGCCACTTCACTGTTCACCCCCTTTCTCAAGTCATTTATGAATGTTGGACAGAACAGGTCCCAAAACAAACAGAGCAGGTCCCAAAACACAGAAACCTTCAGACAGCTACTCCCATGCTGCCAAAAAAAAAAAAAAATCTTCAGCATGAAATCTCCTAACCATGTCCCAAACCTGCTCCTACGCCATCCTGAGCTCAGATGATGACAAAGAATTCTTTGAAGAGAAACAGCCCTTTGATGACTGAAACTCTTTAAAGAGAGGATGATCAACCCGTATCTTCAGGGAAGGACTAAATCTTGGCACACTCTGCTTTCAAAGCAATGGCATATATGCTCTTAACTATGTAAACAGAGTTCATTAGCCAAGGTGGTGTAAAGAATGGAGACAAGGACCATGGTTGGGGTCTGGTGGGGATGTGGCTGGCTCATAAAACAAACACCTAATTTTTCGAGGAAGGGATGCTAAATCTTACAGGAAGAGTGCCCAGAAATAGCCCAGCCTCCTTTACATGCATAGTCTGGGTCTGCGCTGTAGAACCACAGCCATTCTCCAGGAGGGAACCTTATAAGCCCTGTTGCAAGGTTTTATAAACAAATCCACACATTTTGTGGTCTGACAAGAATTTACAGGGCAACTTCTTCTGGAGGAAATTAAGACAAATCTAAGGAAGTACACGTCAATTATTCTCCTGTAGCTGCACACAAACGTTAAGTGAATGCAAAGAAAAGGATCTTAAAACCCTAACTTATTCTAACACCAACTTCAACTCTTGCTCCCTCAAATCAGTAACTGTCTCCTATACTAGCTGTCTGTACTGTATTAAATGCAACACACTCTTTTCTCACCTGCTGCGTCCTCTGATTTAGGATCTGGCAAAATTCCAGATATGAATTTTATAACTGTAGTGTCATCCCACATTTTTCCCAGGGATTTTTGTCTCTGTAAAGCTACAGAAAATATAGTGTTTCCCAAGAACGGTCCTTGTTTGTATGCACTGGGCAACAGGGCAGCAAAAGCAGCGTTGCGTCTAGGTCGACATTTTAGATGGGACAGTGGAATGCACCATTGGCCCAATTTCCCATTACCGGGCCTTCACCTTATGCAGTCATTTACACTAGTGCACGGTGCATGTAGAACACTATCTTTCTGCTTTGGCATCATTTCACACCATTTTGCACTGTCATTGGACAAGGTTTGGGGCAACAGAGAATCAGACCTCATAGGTTAAAATGCATTCAAGGGCCTGTTCCTGCTTCTACTCTTGTCAATGGCAAAACTCCCATTGATTGCATTCATGCAGGATCTGCCGCAAAATAAGAGCAAATCTGAAATAATAATACCAACACCTAGTTCTTATAATGCTCTTTTAATCTATAGAGGTCAAGGCGCTTTACAGAGCAGGTCAGTAGCATCATCCTCATTTTACAGATAGGGAAACGGAGGCTGAAGTAACTTGCCCAAGTTCACCCAGCAGACCAGTGGCAGAGCTGAGAATACCCACATCGCTCGGACTCCACCCCAGTGCACTATCCACTAGGGCACACTGCCCCCCCAGTGAAACCCTCAGTGCTGAGCTTTGGTCACCAAGCGGTTAATGAGCTCCCATTGCTGCTTTTAGAGCCCCTTGTGCAATGTGCACTGTACGGGTTGAGTCACCAGAGCAGTTGTCTCAAGTGAAACCTGCCTATCTGGATCAAATATTCCACCAAACTTACAGCTGTGAATAGATGTGGGAGGAAAGTAAGTTTGTTTTGCTCTGATTATATTTACCAATTTTTCTGAATGGAGCTAGGCCTTGGCTGACCCCAGGGCAGAATGACTACTGAGTGTAATCAATGGGAACACCTTATTGTCATGTAATTATACTAGCACTGTGAAAGTATATTGGGGAAGTACACCAAAGGAGGAACAAGTCCATGCCCCGAGGAGTTGCCATTCCAAAGGCACAAGCAGGCGGGGTGCAAGACAGAAAGAACAATTGATTTTTTAAAATAAATGTCAGAAATGTCGGGCTGGAAGGGATCCTGAGAGGTCATCTAGTTCAACTCCCTGCACTGAAGCAGGACCAAGTACACCTAAAACATCCCTGGCAGGTGTATGTGCAACCTGTTCTTGAAAAGTTCTATTTCTATGTCATCTCTGTTTGCTCTTGCTAACATAGGTCTATTGTTACCCACACAAGGAGAAGGTGCTGGATTCTAGAGGGCTCTTTGAAACAGCAGAGCAAGGTGCAATAAAGTCAGCAAAATTGAAGCAGGAAATATGATTCAAATTTTAAATGAGGGTAATTAGCCACTGGAAGAGCTTACCATGGGATGTGGTAAATTCTTTAGCATATGGAATATTTCAATCAAAGCTGAAGCTGTTTCTAAAAAATATGCTCTGGCTCAACGACAAATCGTTGGGGGTAAATGCAGATATTCCTAGGTGAAATTCTCTGGCTTGTTTTATGCCAGCAGTTTGAATAGATGATCATAGCAGTCCCTTCTGGCCTTACAAAGCTATGAAAAATATTGCCACTCTTCTCTGGCTGAAAGTTTCAAAAAGCCTTTCACAGAATTTTTCAAGCTCTAACAAAACCTTCTGCACCCAGGTCACAGTTTAGGTCAGAGGCTCAGTAACTGAAACCTGCTACCACTTGGTGGCTGTTTGCTGACTTATGTGGAATGAGCTGGTCTCAGCCCGCTTCCTAACGGACGCATGGCCACAATCACAAAACCCACTACCACAGTGGACACTCCTTGGCCTCCCTGCTGGCAATCTTAGCAAAGAGGCCAATGACCAGGGAGAAATAATTTCCCTTTTATCTGTCAAGGGGGCATTCCAATTCCTTCTAGAGGCAGGTTGTTGGGGTAGGGGGCCAAAGCTTTTATTATTCTGTATTACTGTGTTAGTGCCTGGGAGACTGCAGTCCTGGACCAGGATCCCACTGTGCTAGGTGCTGCACAAACATAGACCTAGAAGGCAGTCGCTGCTCCACAGAGCTTACAAGCCGAGTATTAACAATATCGCTCTTCTATAGCGCTGTTTTTCAGTAGATCTCAAAGCACTTCACAACCTTCAGGGTATTTATCCTCATGACACCCTTGGGAGGTAGGGAAGTGCTGCATCCCCATTGTTACCTATGGAAACTGAGGCACAGAGAGGCTAAGTGACTTACACAAGGTCACACTGGGAGCCTGTGGTGGAGCAGAGAATTGAATCTGGGTCACCCAACTCATGGGATAGCGCCCTAGCCACTTCCTTAGCCCACCCTTCCCCTGGGAGTAGTTTTCTACTGCTAATCCTGTAACTTATTCATAAACCCACAGGCCAATCTGAGTTGGGGGCTCACAGATGGAATGGCAGAGGGTGTTAGAGGTCAGGATGTGTGTGTGTTGGCAGAGGTACTGTAGGTTGTGATCACCATGCACTGGGAAACCTGCACGTGGCGCTCAGAGCTGGAATAGCACCTGGCATTTCAGGTCTCGGCTACGACTCAGAGAGACTCTAATCGCACAGATAATGCAGATCCAATGTGAGAGGCAGTTGGCAAGCTGGGGCCAGGGAGAGGGAAGTCTACCCAGCCCAGTGCTATTCGTGTCTCACTCCTGTGAACTTTTTTAAAAAGGGCGACACCCTTCATGTAAAAAAAAAACGAGTTTCACTGAGCTGTGGGCACGCTCAGCCAGCAGAGAAAGGACACTGCGGGAAACCGTATGACAATTGCAACTAGTCCATATACATCTGTGTGAGTGTGACTCACCAGCCGGTGTGTCCCCTCGTGGCAAGAGGATGGCAGGGCAGGCTTCCCTTCCTTGGTGCCCCCTGCCCCAGCTCTGCGGTGATCCGCTTCCCTCTTGTAGCTCAACCCTCTGGCCAAGTCACACGGAGTCCCACCCCTTGGGGAGTAAACTAGTAGTCCAACAAACAGTCCATCCATCTCACATCAGGCCCAACTCTGGACTCATTAATCCTTACCCCCTGATTTTGGGGTTTCTACCCCACCTTCCTCAGTGGGCCACCTGTAGGGGATCTCAGGCCACCCTTTCCATGGGGTTCCTGTCTAGGGGCCCTTTAATCAGCAGTCGAGCCCATACTACCTTCCTGGACTACTTACCTTGCCCAGCCTCGGGTCTTTGCCACAGCCACTTCCCAGGCTCACGGCTCGTTGCGGAGCTTCTTAGCACTTCCTGCCATCCCACTGGCTCTGCTGCTGGCAAGTTCTCTCTAGTCCCCTGGCAGGGCAGCCCCTGACTCAGCAGGAGTCTTCCTGCTCCCTGCAGGTCCTTCCACTAGCGCAGGGGACCCTAGGCAGATTCCCCTCCTGCTGTGTTCCTTCCCAAGCCTCCTGGGCTCTCAGTCACAAGTCTGCCTGCCTTCAGCCCACGCTTCCCTCACTGCCTGAGAATCAGAGATCTGCTCTCCTTCCTCATCAGCCCGCACCTGAGCTGGGTTCAGCCCTTTGACACCTCCCTCCAGGCTTGACCCCCACTGCAGGTGTAGCAGGGTGGGGCAGATTGAGCCCACAGGCTCTCATTAACTCCTTCTGGCCCAGTGTGGGGTTGAAGCCCCCATCACAATGTCACTTTATAAATAGTTCTCCAGCTATTACTTGTAAAGCAAACCCGAGGGGTAAGTGCTGTGCTGCTGTCATCCAGACCCCAGGCTGAAACAGCCCCCAGTGTCCTACAGAACAAACCCCCAGGGATGGCTCTAACTTTTAACTGCCTCCCCCAGGCTGCCTATGAACTGCCCAGCAGCGCAGCATCCCACATTGAACTCAGCACAATGTGTGCACCCCTCCCACTCCCTGCTGCCCCCACAGAGGAGCTTGTGAGGGGGTGTGGCGTAAGTATGCTTACCTCAGCTCTATACTGCTCCTGCTTTTACCCTATTTATCACTTTATTACCATAGCATCTCAGTGCCCCAGTCATGGAGCAGGAGCCCACTGTTTGTCCACTGCCTAACACAAAGAGACAGCAGACAATCTAAGTACCAGACAAGAGAGAATGGAAAGGTACAGACAGACGGGGGAGTACAAGGAAACAACAAGGCAGTATGGGCCAGCATGATGGGCAATGGCCTAGGCACGCCAGCAGCCTAAGTACTGTCGAGATTTTTGTAGGCCTCGTGGCAAAGGAGAGTTTTAAAGAGGGATTTGAAGGAGGATAATGAGGCGGTTTTGCTAATGATTATGGGGAGCTCCTCCCAAGCCTGAGGGGCAGCAGGGGAGAAAGCCCAAAGGTGCTTGTATGAAAATGTAAAAAGTGGGCAATAGAAGCTGGCATCATGGGCCCCAACATGCTGATCCTGCAGCAGCATACAGGGACAGGAGCTGGGGCCAGAATCATCCCCCAAATCTCTTCCTTCCTTCACCAAAGTTAGAGGCCCACAGCCCTGGTTCCCTACCATCCACTGTCTTGGCTTAAGGGGAGTGGCAGGCAACAGTGCATCTTAACAAAGGAAGTCTAGTCAGCCAGGACCTCAGAGAAAGGTCTCCAATCAGAGAAAGTATTTCTGGTGACAGCATAATACTGCAGCAAGATGACACCGTCCCAACTCATGTTTCCACTGGTGGCTGTGATACACCTTCAGAATAGAACTAAATTATACTCCAAGTTGAGCTTATTATAGCATTTCTGGTTAGCTTCAAAGGCCAAGTGTTTGAGGCTACTTTAGTTAAGGGTTTAGTTAAGGTGATCAGTCTTTCTCTGTATTGCTTCAGGTACCAAACGTCAGGTACCTCAGCAACAGGATGTAGCAGCCCTGTGCTAAGTTATGGGTGGGCGAAGGGGAAACGAAGGTTTCGTACTTAGACTTCTGGGGAATGGGATTGGCAGAGAGCACTCCTCAGGTTATGAATGGCTAGGCGGGGGCTTTCCGACTCTGTTCTGAGTCAGATGCAACACAATCTTTATTAGACATGGCAGGGAAATGGCAATTGTTTTCTTTGGGGAAAAAAAATCAAAGAAAACAAAATAATTTTTATGTCCCAAATTTTCTCTGAAATTTCATCAGAAAGAAATGTTTGCTATCGACTAAGCTCAAAACAAAACCACTGATTTGCTTAAAACTGAAATGAAATATTTTCTGCTTTCATTTTTGCCCTCACCCTGCTGTGGGTGTGTTTGTTTTTAAACACAAAATGGCTCTGTTGTCAAAATGGAAGTTTCCATGGAAAGTTTTCATTTTTGACAAAAACATTGTGTCTTTGTTAAAAAAGCAAAACAAAGTAACAACGTCTGAAAAAATATCAACATTTTTTTTTGGTTTTCAACAACTAAAAACCAAAAAAATTCAGCCTCAAGCCAACAATGTGGTGAGTTTCAGCCAAAAATGGTCAGTTGTTGAAAACTTGGGGAGGGGAGGGGGAGGGGAATTTTGTAGGTTTTTGGTTTTTCAACAAGAATTTGAAAATATTCTAAAAAATATTTTGATGAAAATGAACTTTTTTTGCTTTCATCAAAATTTTTCACAGCTAAAAAATCTGTTTCCCAACTAGCTGTAATTCTGATCCAGAGTTTGCAAGCGGTCAGCAAATAGTTTATGTGAATAAATTTCAAGCTATGGACTATTGGTGAAATATTTGTTTTGCCTTTGTTTTGGTGTGTGATTGGTCACCTAGGTCACATGGTATTGTTTCTGCTTCCTGATTGGATGACTGAGAATAATAAATAAATATCAAATAATGAAGTTAATGTGCTCTGCCAGATTTGGAGCAGGGACTTGAACGTGACTCTTTCATATCTGAGGCTAGTGATCTATCTGAGGCTAGTGATCTAATCATGAGTTTACAGTGTCAGTCTCTTTTTTGCCAAGACTTTCAAAAGGTCTTCATTCCACATCAGAATGAAAACAATGGAATGGTGGTTTTCCGGCCAACCTTAATTACATGTTTGTTGTTCATGGGTCTTCATACAACCGGTGGATTATTTGTGAAAATGTTGACAAATTCAAAAACATTTCTCAAATTTTAGCCTAAATGATATCTGGCAGTTGATAACAGAAGGTGCTTTATCAACTAACCATTACCACCAGACTACAGAAAGTCTCTGTCTCTCTTTCCTGGACCTGAGAAACTTTCCTATGCATCCGATGAAGTGAGCTGTAGCTCACGAAAGCTTCTGCTCAGATAAATTTGTTAGTTTCTAAGGTGCCACAAGTACTCCTTTGCTTTTTGCGGATACAGACTAACACGGCTGCTACTCTGAAACTTTTCCGAACTAAGTCATCATCAAAACCGGTATGTTTCTGTGAATCATTTCACATTTGATAGCAAAGAAATCAAAAATGTTTTGACCAGCTCTAATTTATCACCCACTGTGAATACCCATGGAGTGGACTCATCCTATTTATTTAACAAACTTTTCACCAATCATGTTTTTGTCCTGGTAGATCATCTTTAAATCAAATTGCTTTAGTCTGTGTAAATTAGATCCCTAGTGAGCATGAGGGACTCTATCAAGTCTACATGCAGACTGTAGCCCTTGAGAAGCTTAGCCTGTATTTTCAGAAATCTACGAGTAAATAAGACATTTTGGAAATACAGTTTAAGGTGCCAATCCATTAAACACTCAATCACATACGTAATGTTGCTTATGTGAGTAGTCCCACTGAAATGAACAGCAATTATTCATATGAATAAAATTATGCACATGCTTCAGTGTTTGCACAATCAGGGCATAAATGAGGTTTCAGGTGGAAAACCGGCACAGAACTTATACCTGAGAAAACTCAATAAATAGCTGCAAATGGTAAACAGACGTTGAGGATAAGACTCTTCTAGAGCTGGTCAGGAAATTTTCGATCAAACCTTTTTTGTTGAGAAATGCCAATTTGTTGAAACCAAAACTTTTTTCACAGGAAACGGGCAGATTCAACAAATTTCTTGACTCAAAAAAAATGTTGAAAAAATTTCAAAATTGTCAAAATTTAAGCTACCTGCAGTTTTTTTAAAAAATGGCTGAAATCACAGTGTAGTGTTACACAATTATTGAAACGAAACATTTTGATTGAACCCCCATTTTTTTTCAGATGTTCAGTTCATGAAAGTTTTCAAGATTTTGACTTTTCTAATATGGGACAGGAAAAGCTTCTGTAATCTCAAAAATGTTTGTGGGCCAGGAAACCAATTGCTACCCAGCTCTTGTCTCTTTTCATTTAGCCCATTGTAAATGAGGAGGAAGCTTAACCTTTTATTTTTGGTTTTGGTTTGGATGGGTTTGACCCAGAGTTTCAAATGAGGCCAAACTCTTAGAGTGAAATTCATCTGAAATTAACGAGTTTCACAGCTATTATCTCATAATACAAAATAACATTAGTATTAATTTGTGTCCACAATCATACATCCCTGACAGGTTTATATCTCCAGGGACGTGTGACATGCAACTGACACTTTTGAGGTAGACGCAGTCTCGCCTTTCACAAGCTCATTACTGTAGCAATCAAAGCTGATATCACATCACTGTATCCTTGCTGCTAATCACCCTACGCTCCACTGCACCATGTGATGAGGTACAGAACATCACTCCCTTGGATCCAAATTCACCACTGTTCCCCACAAATCTCCTCTGATCTCTGATTTCCCTGTAAAATGTTTGACATCCGAAATAATGAGACATACTTTCAAGAGTCATTCTTTTTTATATTGCGAGCCTTAATTTGGGTCCCAATCACTCATTAAAAAGGACAGTGTCACATCTTTGGTCCTTGAAGGGTTGAGAGCTACATTACTGATCCTCGGATCAAAGCCTTGGAGAACATAAGGAGTGGGACTATCTTGCATATCGCAAAAGATGGGGCCGAATCAGAATCTTGGATCCAGACAGTCTTGAGATTTGGAGTGATCAAAAGCTGGCTCCGAAGCTGAAATTTGCCTCTTGACCCACTTCTAACAACATGTTCAGGTTGATGAATCGCAAGAGCTTTGAAGTGTTTTGATTTATCTAAGCACCCCACAGTTCCGAAATGTCTCAACTCCTGGGTCTGCAGAAATGGACTGGCAACCTCATAAGGAAAGGCTCTCCTGAAAAATTTCTGGCCATTTTTTTTTCTGGTCCAGTTGGAAATGCCATGTGAAGAGAACATCTCACAGTATTTAATCACTTTTGCTTCTGCTCCTGGCTGCAACTACAATGTGCAGAGAGATGGGAAAATATCAGAAGTTACTTTAACTTTCTTGACCCAAACCCCAGATTCACTTGGGGTTGGTGGAAAGTTTGAGTCAGTTCTTATGTTAGTGGAACCAGCTGACCATCAATACAGTAAACTACATTCTTACATTAATTAACCTTTCATTATTTGGATGCCTAGAAACCAAGAAAATCGCATTGTTTATTCATAGGCTTAAAGAATTCCTTTCATTGGATAAACAACATTTGATGGCCATCTGTGATGAAGTCCTCCTGCGCTCTGTCAGATGGTTTACTGCTCATCATCCTCCTTGTTCAACCTCTGCCACTACAAAAAACTCTGCCAACTATTTTCCACTCTGATTGATACTTGCAGCTTCACAAGAAGGGGACAATTCCTCCCTATGAATAAAAACTGAAAATAGTGGGTGGCATTAAACCCTGCTGTGGAGAGGTCCTTCACCAGCTTGCTGCTGCCCAGGCTGCCGGGGCTACACTACTATTTTTAGCACGCTAGTTCAAAGGGAGCTAGTGCAAGTGTGTTTACATGAGCTGGGAATCACACCTCTCACTGCAAGTGTAGATGGAGCCTATATAAAGCTGAATTCTCTGTGTTAGCTGGTGGAGCCTCAAGACAGGATCAGGCAGCATTTCCCAAAGGACTGGAGACGGACTCCCCGAATGCACCTCAGGACTCTGGGACTATGCTACCCACTGACCCCAAACCATGAGTGGAGGTTAGTGGATGGAGAAAGGGGAAGGGAGGTATTAAAGGGCACTTGCCTACTGCACATTCACATGAATGGATGGGGGACCGAGTTAACCGACTGCAGCCAAAGTTACCATGGGGAAGTAGTTTACTTATTCATGTAGACATAATTGCTGTGTTTTCCGAAGCTGCATTCCCTTTTCTCCTGAGAAGTTTTTCCTTGTTTCATACACCGGCTCATTGCTTGTGAGGGTGGAAGTACTGCCTGTTAAGGGCACACAGAGAAAGTAGTTAGTGATCCTAGAATTCTGGGTGGGCGCTTGAACTGATCATTTTAAGAGGGACCCTGCGGCATTTGAACCTGGCCCTTGTTGCTTCCAACAACACCTGGCAGAAGGGTAATGTGAGCATTTGCTTATTTTTATCTTCTGGCTTTTAGAGAGATGAGAGAAACGTTCCGTGGCAGTGATTTGCCTAGACTCCTACATACCCAGAGCTATCTCTGGTCTCAATTTAGGCAGCCGAGGTTCTGGAGAAGCCAACCACCACATCTGAATGTTGATGGGTGCATAACTTCAAACATCTTCCAGAGCTCCCTGGAAGTTCAAGCCGGGATGTTCCAGTGTCTCCTCTGGCAGGACAGTAAAGGTGATCTGTCTTGCAATTAGGGGAACGTAGCCTGTAATGAACTCCAATTTATGGCTGTGTCATGTGACAGGCTGCCTGACTCTACTGGAACAATATAGCTGGGCTTCTTCCCTCTGTCCAAAAGCACAGAGCAGACTTCAGCAAGCAGACATCCAGCGCACACGACAAAATGCCACACTGCTATTTTTATGAGGGTTCATCAAATAGTTGCATTGTTTGTTACAATATTTTGTTACTACATTTTTATGAACCTAAAATAGCAGCTTGCAGTTATTACAAGGGATAAATTGCTGCCATATTTGCCAATCGCTTTAATACCAACCAACTAAACAGCTGCTGCTAAATGCAAGAAAGTTATATTTTTACTCTCCTTCAAAGTTAGAGAAGAAGATGGTGTTTATCATTTAATGTTTCATTTATTATATACATTTGTGGAGAATGTCCAGTCCTCTGGAAGAAGAGCATGGTGAGGGTCATTGACATTCTGCAATTAATTTAAATATTTAAATGGCTGTATTAAATTAATGGACAGCACTGCCAACTTCAAGCATTCAAAAATCATTCAGGCCCTGCCAAAATCATGAGATTTTTAAAAATAATAAAACTGGGGATTCTCTTCTGAGCCTTTTGGATGCACTTGAGTCACAGTTGCAAGCTTTTCTCCAAACACGAGGGCTAGAAACTTGCTAAAGAAACAAAAACAAATCAAAGCTGAGATCCTTATGTATTCACAGGACTCCAGGAGCTCGGGCTTCAACTAAATATCCATGAGACTCATGTTAAAAAGCACAAGAGCTGGCAACACTGACTATACGTGCTTTTCAATGGGCTTTTGCTTCACTATAAGAGAAGCAACGCTGTCCATTGACTTTAATAGACTATGGATCAGGCTTGTAATGAAGTTTTACCTTGCTTTATGCAGCAATTATCACCTACCAATAAAGCATTAAAGTCAAGCACCTTGAACAAGGCATTTTATGATCTTTAGTTGGAAGATGCCATATAAATACTCAGTATGAGGATGACAGCGACTATAAGCTATTAAAGTGCTGGCGCATGGTTGAAATGGAGCTGAAATTAACCAGGTTTATTTCTTGTGCTTTCTTTTACATTTAGTTTTAGTTTCCAATTTTGATGATGCTTGTGCACCAACAGAACATGCCCTCTCTAAAGCCTTTTACAGCCAGTACCAATTCTACCTCCATAAATTTTTTTTCATACTTCAAAAAACTGCCCTGGAGAAAGAGTAGATCTAAACATATTTATGAACAACATCTGCAAAGCACACCTGCCTCCAGAAGGGTCCCTGAATGTCAATCCCAAAAGCAGAGCTTGTCAGGAAGAGATTGTTTTTCCCAGCCAAAAATTCCAATGAAGATTGCAATGCATTTTGTTTTTGTCTAACTTTTTCTATGAAATGTTCTGGGTTTTAATAACCTTCCCCCCCCCCGCCCCAAAACCTGGAAACCAATATTGTTTTTAGTAACCAAATCCAAAAAAATGTTGGTTGCTGAAAATTAAAAAAAACAAAACACAAAAACACAAAACACACAAAACCCCCACAAAAGCCTGGAAAGTTTGGATTAAAAAGGGGATTTTAGTGAAAATCTCATTGAATCAAATAGCCAGTTTTGGAGGAAAAAAAAGTTTAGACAAAAAATGTCAACCTATGTTACCCAAAAGCAATGGAGCCAAATGCGGACTTCAATTACATTAATTTAAACTCAATAATTCCATTGGCTTCAGGGTAGTCCTCCTGTGTTTACTCTGGTGTAACAATGATATTTTTGCCTTTATCATTGCCAGCGTCTTTGCACACTTCGCATCTGGTGGTGTCATAAAGATCATGCACATTGGCCCAGCTTCAAGAACAAATCCATGCATGGCTAACCACATGAGGTCTGACTCCCCAGCTTCTTCATCCCTGCCATTAAAGCCAGTGCTGCAGGAGACACGTGAAATGGCCAATTCTCTCCTGGGTCGTGATTTGCTCTCCATCTGAATCTATTGGCAATGCATTCTGCTTGAGAATATTATTAAACATTGGCAGATGCTTGCAAAAAAATCTGACCTCATTCCAGTCATTGTGTAAAGGGCAAGAAAGCCATTAAGGGTGAAGTGAAGAACTTTTTTTTTAAAAAAAGAGAAAATAATGAAAAACTTCTCAAGATTTCAAATCGGTAGGGTGGGATACACAAAGGTACTTAGATGCATAGGTGTAGATTCCGTGGGTGCTGCTGGGCTACAGCACCAATGGAAAACAATCAGTGGGTGCTCAGCACCCTCCGGCAGCCTCCCCCATCCGCTCCTCGCTCCACCCCCTTCCCCCCACCGCCTCTCACCCACCACAGGATCAGCTGTACAGCAGCGTTCAGGAAGCGCTGAGGGGGAGGGGGAGGAGTGAGGGCGGGGCGCACTCAGGGGAGGGGGCGGAACAGTGTGGTGGTGGAGCGGTGGCAGGAAGAGGCAGGGCAGGAGTGGGGCTTTGGGGGAAAGGGTGGAGTAGGGGGCGGGGCCTGAGGCAGAGTGGGGGTGGAGCACCCCCTGGCAAGTCATAAAGACGGTGCCCATGCTTAGGTGCCTAAGTGTCAGGTTTAGGCACTTGTCCTCAGCATCTCCCACTGGCTAGCTCAGTGGCTCCCCACCTAATGTGCTAGCTTTTGTGGAGCGCAGTCTCAGGCACCTAGCTCTTCACATTCATTGTACCAAGAGCCTGGCCACCCAGTTCTGCTTTGTGGATCCCAGTGCTGTTTCTGTGGTTTTCTAGGTGCTTAAAAGTTAGCCACTGTGATGCTCAGCATTGAAACACCTTTGGGAGTCCCAGCCTGGACTATTGGCCAATTTCTGGTGTCAATTATTCCAGTGTAAATCCAGGGTAACTCCATTGATTGAAACTGAATTACTGCTTATTTACTCTGGTGCAACTGAGATCAGAATTGGGGTAGCTTTGAAAATAGAATATGACATTTTAGGGCAGAATAATTGATAGTCCACTTCTCCTTCACTTAACCGCCAAGACCAGAGTAGCCGTCTAGAGGTGCATTGGGGACTAGTGGATAGGGTACTGGCACGGCAGTTAGGAGAGCTGCATTTTATTCTTACTTCTACCACCACTAGCCTGCTGTGTGATCTAGGGCAAGTCACTTTCCTTCTGTTTCCCCTCCCACGCTTTGTCTGTCTTGTCCTATTTAGATTGGAAACTCTTTGGAGCTACTTTGGGCAATGCATATGTCACCTTCTTGGTGTGGTGCTCTGTTCCCCTCTAGTGGTGGCTAAGCCACAGGTATGGATTAGTCTGCTACAGCCTTGGCTAACACAGTCAGGTATTTTGGCTCATGCGGCAGAAGACACAATGCTGGACACAACATCAAAGCAGACCCTGCCCCAGGAGCACTTTCCTTGATGACTTTCTCATCCCCACTAATTCACCCCGGTACAGAAAAGAAAAGGGAGCTGTAACTGGAATCCAAAGGGCTTGCCTTGCAGCTTTTCTCCCTCTTCCCTGCATTTACCAGCATGCATTTTTAAATGAAATTGAGCACGTTTTTGAACACTTCCTCCTGAGCAAGTTTGATTCTTCACTCACTTGCTACGACGTCACAGCTAACCGGGACCATGTTATCAAGAGCAGAAGCAAACCCAGCCTGCGTCAGTGGAGTAACCGTGCAGGACTACCTGGCTCCTATCACTGCAGTAGCGGAGCACCTCTCAATCTTTATCTTCACAACATCCCTGAGAGGTGGGCTAGTGCTATGGTCTCCATTTTACAGGGCCAGAACAGGGGCACAGAGAGGCTAAGTGATTTGCCCAAGGTCACACAGGAAGCCTGTGGCAGAGCAGGAAGTTGACGCAGGTGCTAGTCTAGTACCCTAACCCCTGGACCAGCCGGCCTCACTCCTAGTGATTACAGATCAGCTCCTCCCAATAACCACACACAGCCCCCCACATCCAGTCCCCTTGCCTTGCCTTAGTAGAGCAGAAAGGCAAATATATAGAAGGAGAAGCTGGAAGAGAAGAGAACATTGTTTCCATTAAGATCTTCTGGAGTCCAGCCCCCTGCTCCCCATTATTTCTCTCCCCTCTCCTTCTTCCACAGGCTTGGTGCGCTAGGGAGGTGTTTTTCAACATAACCATCCATAGCGTCAGCACCGCGGAGAAGAGATTCCTTTAAAGGCAGGGACCAGCGAGTGAGAAGAACATGGTGTGATTGGCATTTCCAAAGGTGACTCCAGAGACAATGCCTCTCAGAGGCAATGCTGCTGCTTCCACTGGAGCATCTGGTATGGACAGTGACAAGCTGCCTGTCATGTCAACTGGAGATGAGAGGCTGTAAAGTCAAAAGGAATCTTCTGTACGCCAGCTCCCCGGCATAAAAGCAGCAGATCAAAGCCCCAGCTCTCCTCATGGGCAGAGAGGCTGCCTGGGTTTGACAGTAATTTATTGTTGGATGTTTTCCGTTTTTTTACATTACAGTCGGAGATGTTTGTCTTTGAGTCTGTTTGGCTAGATCAACAATGACATTAACTTTCTCTCTGCTGGACCAAGAGAAACCAAAGAGCCTCTAGAGCAAAGCTTGAACTTTGTGACTTCTTTGCTCTTATAGTAATGGGCCAAATTCTTGCCTACTGTAACTCCATTGACTTTGCAAATGAATTGGACCCCTCAGAGCAGATCCCTAGCTTGTGTAGATCCAGAGAGCTCCATGGAATTCATGGAGCTATGCCAATTTACATCAGCTAAAGATCTAGTCTAAGGTTTATCTTGGTGAAGAGGGTGTATTTTAATCATGGCTGGACCAGGGATTGGAAATTCTAAGGGAATCCAGCATCACAGACAGCACTGCAGAGCAGGTCAATACAACTGGTCTCCCTGCCACTCAGATTAGACATTTGATGCACTTGTTCCAATTAATGGAAAATCTCCAGTTGGCTTCAGTGGAGGCTGAATTGGCCCTAATTGCTTGAGAACTGTTTTCCAGGTATGTTTTGTTCTATACCAATTGCAGTGAGTTTAATCCACCTTCTTCCAAGTCATTTCAATGTAACTTTGTCATGACTGTCTTGACCGTTGATACGTCCCATTGCTTACACCATAAGACCCTACTCTCTTGGCCCCGCAGCCCAGAATTCTAACATTTACTACAGTGTTACTTCTCTGGGGTTTTACCCTGACTTCACAAATTATCCATGGACTTGATTTGGATGCACAAGCCTACTTGGGGGGAACTGCATGAGCTGAGCGATTAGCAACAGGCTAGTGTCTTTCACCTGTAGGTCACCAGTTGAAATCTGGTTGTTTGGTGGCCTATATGAAAAAGATTGGTGGTCTCATTCCATTTCCCAGAGGATATGTCCATCCCACAAAACCACTACTAGTAATGGACTTCTTTGTGGCAGCCTCAGAAGAGACCAAGGATTTAATGGATAGAGAAATTAACATACCTACCCAATCATCCAGTAGAGTACCTTGGCAGGACAGCATGTGGGAGACGTGTACAGCGCTCCTGTCCATGCTGTCCCTGTTCTGCAGACAAAGACTTCGCTCAGCCTGGATTTCAGAAGCACTACATTCAGGTAATTTGAATGAAAGAGATTCGTGAACCTGCAACACCCGAGTAAACTGAAACACTCCTCCCCGGGACAGATATCCAGTTCATGTCAATGGGCTGAGTTCCAGTGGGCCACAGCCATTGCCACAAACTGCGGATCTGGCGTCTAGCTTCTAAGTTCCCCCCAGCACTAATCAAGCTCTCTCCATTCTAGCCTCATAAGTAGATTTTCCTCTCCCACGAAAATTTGAGATTTTGAATTTTTTTCCTATTCTGCATTGGAATGAAATCAAAACTTTTTTTTTGGGGGGGGGGGAGTGACTGAGAGACAGAGAGATGCACTTCCAGGTTCCAGTCCCTTTTCTGTCTGATTCAGCCCAGGGACAAGGTCTCACACAGTCCAGGTGATCACCCTAATCACCAGCCTATTGGCTAGAATGGCATAGGTTGCTCATTCTCCACTGTGGAAGCTGTTTCACTTGGTATAAATAATTAAATATTCAGCAGACCAGCAAGAGGTGATTCTATAGCCCAGTGGTTAGGGCAGCCACCTAGACTGTAGAAGATGCAGGGTCAATGCCTGGCTGATACCCAGACAGAGCAGGGACTTGAAATGATGTGTCTCACTTCCCAGGTAAGTCCCTTGGCCTTTCTGGGGTAGGTCTCTGTCCAGAAATCAATTTGTGGACCTGAAAAACTACAATGTTCTCATGAAAAATTCCTGTCCCTCTCTACTCATATGTCAAAATGCACTTGACTGACTGCTGTAGAAAGGGGTGGGGCTGGGGCGAAACAATGATCTCAACAACAGGCTGTTCTTAATCCAGGACAGGTGGCATTCACCCTTGTGCACAGGGGCCAGCACAAGGCCTAGCCAACAGGTAGGTGTTATTTTGAGGGCTTGAGGGCCACTTAAGAGATGCATAGGTCTGTGCCAAGAGGGGTCGGCCCATGGATAGATTCCTTCACTGGGGAACACCCATAAACACCTTACTAATGTCAATGCAAAATATGTGTAAAGGATTCTTCAAATAAACCATTGACACTAACAACCAGTGAGTGAACGTCAGAAGGTCCAGAGACAGGGCTTGGATGCTCCTCCACATGCCAGAGTAGACTGAGGCTTGGAAGGATTCTGCTGGGATAAGGTGGTAGCAAGTTTGCCTGAGGGAGGTGGGAGCAGTGCAAAGTGGCTGCTATTTCCCTTCCTCAGGAAGCCCTGTTGTTGGCCTTCAGAACTCCAAGAGTGAGCGGATTCAGCACATCCTATGTCAGGCTTAAAATAAAGTGCAAAATTCTTTAGCCGTGAGGGTGATTAACCATTGGGACAATTTACCAAGGACATGGTGGGTTCTCCATCACTGGATGGCTTTTGGAAAGAGTTGCTGAGTTCAAATGGCAGTTTTGGGCTTGATGCGGAAAAGATTGTGTTAGGTTCTCTGGCCTGCGTCATGAAGGAGGTCAGACTAGAAGGTCCTTTCTGGGAATTCCCAGTGCAGCTTCTGCCTGTTTCTATGCAGCCCTAAGGGGCCTTATTGAAAAAAAAAAAAAAAGCTTTTCAAGCCTGGTAAAAATCACAGGTGTACATAGCTATGTGATTGGTTAGACCTGATGTAAAGAGCTGCTAGAGGAACCCATGTGTCGTACACAACAAATATTTTGTTCCTACAAAACCCAGGATCTATGCTATTTTTTCTCAAGCATCATCTACTGGCCCCTGGTCTATTAACTATTTAGAGCGCTACAATAATAGTAACTATGATGGTGTTTTCTATGAATAAGATATTTAAGAGACAGAGTAGGTCCCCATGGCTCTTTGTGGGGCACTGCCTCTGAGTTTGTTCCAGATGGCTACAGTTCTTTCTCATTCTTCAGCTCCTAGCACAACCTGTGCTGTCCCCACACAAGGTCTCCTGTTGGCCTGGCTTAGGCAGTCCTGGACAGTGGTGCTATGTTATGTTACAGTGGTGCTGCCACCTCTGGACTTGCCAAAAACTGGAAGTTAAGCAGCATGAAAGTGACACATAACATTCACCACAGTGATCCATATATTTCACACACTGCTGGCCCATTCCTACTTCAAAGCCTGGCCGTTTTCAGCTTGCCAATCAAAGGGATACTTAGTTGGGAATCTCTCTCTTTCTCTCCCTCCATCCGTCTGTGATTTCCAAAGGGTTACTGGAATTTCCTTCCCAGCTGACATCTCAGCCTGATGTTATTGTTTATCCATATTACCCTGCTTGTGTTTAAATATTGTAATGACTCTCATAATGTGTTTCCAGCTGCTTACCACCCTGGGTAGCTGGTTATTAAAAATAAACTTGTGTAAACATGACATTTCTCTTGCATAGCTCAGCCAATTCGCCTGCATGCTCATGCTAAGAGATCACAAAGCTCTGTTTGTCACATCATTGGTCATTCCTACAGGAATGGCTGCAATGCCACCAGCGGAGGATTATAACCTATTAGTGTGGCTGGTTTGCAGACAATGCAGGAGGGAGGGTGAAGAGGAAGGTAATACACTAGAGGACCCTTTGTGTACAGATATTTCCTTTGTATCGGTTTGAGGGACATGTTTTCTTTCCCCGCAGGTACATCATGCTTGATTTGATGTATTTTATCAGTTACTCTGCTGCCTTGTGAACTTAAAAGTTCTTTGGGTGGGTGGCTGGGGTGGGGGAAGATTAATTAAAGCGTGATCAGACTGGTTATTCCCCAGGGAAGAATTGTGTGTGCCATGTTGTGTTTTGGTTTTTCAGTGTCCATGCTGTTTGTTGTCAATGTCAGAAAAGGCAAAATGGAAGGAGTGCACCTGGCACTTGGAGCAGAAGGTGGGGAGATTTGGGATAGATGGAGTTGTACAGCAATAGATCATTACTCAGGAAAGGTCAGTTATGAAGAAATATTGATTTCTGATGGTCGATCTGGTTACACAGCAGTAAAGTGTTACATTGAAAGCCTGGCCACTCATGTCTTTGGATTGGGGATCCAAGGAGAATGTGTGTTTTTTTTAAAAAAAGAAAAGAAAATGGAGAAAGTACTTCCAAAAACATTAACCATCCTGAGTAAGTTGATTTCACCAGGGCTGAGTGAAGAGCGTGGGTGGTTAATATCCATTTAAGACAGCTAACCAACTTGACAGTATCACTTTAGGCCCAGCATTTATAATCTAGCTGGCGGAATCTCCTGATGTGTCACGAGAAGATATTTATTCACAGAGGGCCCAATCCACTACCTGTTGAAATCCACTGGGCTCCACCCACTGATTTCACTGGGCATTAGATCTGGCCTATGATGTCTTCTGGAACTGGTTTAAGTTTTGTGAATTTAGAAGTGTTGATGCAATTTCGAATTTCCAAAATGTCAAGGAAACATTTGTGTTTTACCCTCCCTGTTTCCCAGCCAGTTCTGTTGTCTTTCATGTACAAGGGTCACAAAATGGCATAATAATTGGGGACCAATCTGAAAATTTAAACAAAACCCAAGTAAGAGGGTGTTGCTCATTTGAAACTCGAAGAGCAATCTCACCCTGGAAACAGAACTAAGGACCATCCCAAATCTCTCCACCTTCTACTCCAAGTGCCAGGCGCACTGCTTCACTTTTGCCTCTAATATTAACACAGAGCAGCATGGACATTTAAAACCAAAACACAACACTGCACACACAATTCTCCCCTGGGGAGAAGATGAGAGCGAGAATGAACTTCATGTAACTGATGTTAGCCATGTCACTGAATATGTGACTGGAAGGTACTCATACTAAGGTGATGACCATGGTATTAAAGCCTATATAATAAAATTGAGGCAGTATGGCCTAGTGATAGAGCAATGGTGTTCAGGAGACCTGGGTTTTATTTCTGGCTCTGCCACTGGCCTGCTGGGTGACCTTGGGCAAGTCACTTATCTCGGTGCCTCAGTTTCCTCCTCTGTAAAATGGGTATAATGATGCTGATCTACTTTGTAGAGCGCATTGAGATCTCCTGGTAAAAAGTGCTAGGTATGATTAGAATAGCAAAGGGGAGTGAGGCCCAGGAGATTTGAGTGACAGACTCTTCACGGATGTCCAGTGGGTAAGGCACAGACATACATGTTACTGGCTGCTGCCAGCGGGCACTGTGAGGCAAGTAAAGGATGCAGCTCACTGTGCCCCACCTCCAAGTCAGTTTGAACTGTAGTGAGTTTGTGCAGCAAGTGGACCAGCTGGCCATGTGCCCCTCATGCCTCTCTCTCCCCCTCTGCATTAGGCTTGTGCAGAGATCTCCAAAGCAGAAGGAGAAGGGGGTAGGGGCATATAGGGGTCTGGAATCCCCCTGTGTGGGATCATCATTATTGTGTCTACCAGTGCATCTTGAATTTCACCTGGCAAATTGGGAGCAAGGACGGAACATAGAGCACGACATAATATAAACACATCATCAATCTGATTAGTATCAGTGAGACCAGAGAGAATATCTAGGGCAACGACAAATCTAGGGAGCCTTTATGAAAGGCCCAATTCTGAAAGTTGTCCCTGGAGGTGCTGGCACAGATGTGACTATAAAGAGGTTTGTGAACATGGCTGCACTGGAGTGCAAGATAGAATTGGTGAAATGCTCTCAAGGAATTCTTCCCACTAGTTCTAATGATGAGACATTCCTTGGGGTTAAGTGAGAAAAATCCACCCCAGCCCTCAGGTGCCTTTAGGGTAGGTAGGCTGGGGTTTTGAATGGAACTCAAAAGGAACTACCACTAGGAGCTACCAGATCCCAATGGATTTCAAAGAGAGTTGGGCACCTAACTCATTTAGGCTCCTTTGAAAACCCCAGCCACAGTGAGAAGCATTGTGGGCCAACTCCATGCCCGGGGTAATCCACTGGAGTCACAGGAGTTAAACACCAAGCTGAAATTTGGCCCTGTGTGTTTTCAAAATGGCAATGCTGACTTTCCCTTTGTTTTTTGCATTGCTTTGCTCACATAACATTCTAGATCTCCTGCAAGAGATACGTAAAACAGCCAATATTACCAGTCCTCAAGATTGGCTTTATAGTTCTCCCCTTTGCTGTGCAAACCTAACTGCTTATAACATGTATTTTGCGTTGTGCTCAGCTGCATTAAAAGGCTACTGGGGCTTATTTTTAGGTTTTTCTCTCTACACTGAATTACCTAGCTTGTAACAGTCAAGGTTTTGTTTTGTCACCTCAAGGCCTAATCATAGTGGGATTTGCTGACATTCAGAGTCAGCAAATATATCTACAGACATCAGCTCTGTAGAAATGCTTTCAACTGACAAGCAGTGCATAAAGGGAAAGGAACGAAGGAGAGTTCCCAACTGGTGCAAATGTTAAGAGAGGCATAATTATCCCACGTCAACATCCTAATTCCCAGCACTTTGATCAGAATGCTTTGAATTGTGAATATGGCAAAAAAGTGTCATCTATCAGTTTTAATGAAAGGGATCTTTGCCCACAGAATGCCATGCAGTAAGTAGGAGAGGCCTGAAGTCATTTTCCGAATGGCCCCGGGAGACTTAATATTCCTTCAAAGCAGGTGATGTCGTCAAAGGGACCACAGGAGGAGTGCGTGGAGCGCCTCCCTCCAGAGCAGACACACTGATCGTGCATGTGCTGAAATTCATCTCTGGTCAGCAAAGCACTTGTGCACATGTTTACCTTTGAGCAGGCATTTCAGGGCCATTGCCACCATCTGGTGCTTTGCTGAATAGGGCTCGTCTGCTCAACTGGGGCCAGGGAGCACCAAGCTGCCAAGAAACAATGTACCATGTTAGCTCAGCAGAGGGGTGGATGGAATATTTGCAACCAAACCCTTAGTGTTGTGAGGTTTTTCTGTATTTTACTTGGATTGTCAGCTTTTTGGGGCAGGGCCCATCCTTTGATTCTATGTTGGTTCCAGCACCTAGAGTACTGGGGTCCTGGTCCGTGACTGGCGATCCTAGGTGCTAGTGCACTACAAATAATACTTTTGTTTCAGCCTTGGGAATTGGGTTCACTGTCATGAAACCACATCTATGTATCCCGAGATCATCAGGGCTGTAGGGGCCTCACTTCATGATTTTTTAATGGGCAATCTCCTCTCTGGGATCTCTGGGAGAGGGAACTGAGGCACAGAGACACTAAGCGATTTGCTCAAGATGGAGGAGCAGGGAGTTGAACCTGGATCTCCCACATCCCAGGCCAACCACAAGGCATCCGTCTTCCCTACTTTCATGAAACACAGTGATATTTCAGTTTTTCTGCCTTTAAAAAAACAAGCAATAGGGCCATTTCTGAGCAAAAGCATCAGTTGTGTAGCCTAGTGCCTAGAGCACTAGGCCATGATTCAGGAGACCTGGGTTCTATGCCCAGCTCTACCATTGGCCTGGTGGGTGACCTTGGGCAAGTCACTTCCCTGCTCTGTGACTCAGTTTCCTCATCTGTAAAATGGGGATAATGCTACTGACCTCCTTTGTAAAGTGCTTTGAGATCTACTGATAACAAGCCCTATCTAAGGGTATGTCTTCACTACCCGCTGGATCGGCGGGCAGCGATTGATCCCCGAGCGCTCTCCCATCGACTCCAGTACTCCAGCGCTGCGAGAGGCGCAGGCAGAGTTGACGGGGGAGCGGCAGCAGGCGACGCACCGCAGTGGAGACGCCACAGTAAGTCTATCTAAGTACGTCGCCTTCAACTACGTTATTCACATAGCTGACATTGCGTAACCTAGATAGATCCCCCCCACCGCAGTGTAGACCAGGGCTAAGAGCTGCATATTATGATTTATCCATGTGCAGATACTTAAAAGATATCCAGCTGCAAAACTTTGGATGCTTTGAGACAATAAAATGGCAAAAATGTCATAAAAGGTTTTTTAAAAAGGCTGCAAAATGAGTCAGAATTTTCAGGGTTTTTTTTTTTTTTAAATCACATAAAATTCAGTGGAAAACATCTCTCTTCACACGCTGCTGGCCGTGAAGGTTGTAGTACAGGCTTTGCAGGCTGGCAGAGAGGCCTCTGCAATACTATGGGCAAGGCGCTGGGGGCAGTATAGAGACAATGAGCTCAGCCCATCACAGAAGGGAATGCAAGGGTGTTGGCTGTGCAGGAACTAAACCAGCTGACCTTAGGGCTACAGTGAGGGGCTCTGAAAGGAGGCATACTCCAGATCCCGTGCATGCCAGGGGGTGGCGTTGGCTGCAAGGAGAGCTCTGAGGGGTAGGGCAGTTAAACAAAATGTTTCCATAGAGGGTAAGTAAAATAAATAGATAAATAAGCTAGAGATAGGCGCAAACCAAAATCTGACAGCCAAACGCCTCTGAACGTTAGGGTTGTTTGAAATCTGAACCTGTATCCGTATCAGAATTTTGCGGTGGACCAGCCCCAAAGCCCAGCTCCGCACCCTTCTGAACTTGAGCAAGGCTAGAAACCCATTAACCCCGCCGTTAGAGCTGGGGACCAGGAAATTAATGAATTCACGTTTTCCTCCAAATACTTTATCTGCTCTAAAAATATCCCATAGAGCTGTATGGCAGGGTAACCGCCTCCTGAGTGCCCCCACATGGCCAGGGGTGGCTCTGGAGTACCCCTGCCTCAGTTTCCCCCCTTCTCAGGGCTCCCTGAGAATTTCCACAGCCTGGTTTGGCTGCTGCAGTGACTAGGCCCTCTGGTTAAGCCCTTAACAAAAGTCCACCCCTTTCCAGGAGACAGAGGTCCTTAGTCCAAAGTCAAAGCAAACAAAGTACAAAGTCTTTGCCCTAGTCTAAGACTGGGCCCAGACCCTCCTTCCCAAGGGGGGTATCATCTCTAATTCTGCCCGTAGTCTGTGCTAAGCTTTCAGCACCTCCTGGGCTCCTTTGGGTTGCCCCCTGTTATGCCTTGAGGAGGCTTTCCCAGGCCTGCTTTCTACCTGGAGTCTTCCACAGGCTTCTGCCTGCCTTGTGCTCTCATCCAGCTCCTCACAGTCTTTCTGCACCCATCAACCACCACCATCTCTCTCAGGCTCCAAGAGGTCACCTGACCCTCCGCTGGCTTCTCTGGGCCCCTGCAGACACCTTGACACAGGCTTATCCAGGCATTTGCTGACATCTCATTTTCCCTGGACCCAGCCCTCTCCCTTATTTATCCCAGCAGGCCTAACTGAATCACATAACCCATCTTTTGACACGGCAAAGCTTTTGACACGGTCTCCCACAGTATTCTTGCCAGCAAGTTAAAGAAGTATGGGCTGGATGAATGGACTATAAGGTGGATAGAAAGCTGGCTAGATTGTCTGGCTCAACGGGTAGTGATCAATGGCTCCATGTCTAGTTGGCAGCCGGTATCAAGTGGAGTGCCCCAAGGGTCGGTCCTGGGGCCGGTTTTGTTCAATATCTTGTTATTTTGTTTTGTTCAATATCTTCATAAATGATCTGGAGGATGGTGTGGATTGCACCCTCAGCAAGTTTGCAGATGACATTAAACTGGGAGATGAGGTAGATACGCTGGAGGGTAGGGATAGGATACAGAGGGACCTAGACAAATTGGAGGATTGGGCCAAAAGAAATCTGATGAGGTTCAACAAGGACAAGTACAGAGTCCTGCACTTAGGATGGAAGAAGCCAATGCACCGCTACAGACTAGGGACCGGATGGCTAGGCAGCAGTTCTGCAGAAAAGGACCTAGGGGTTACAGTGGACGAGAAGCTGGATATGAGTCAACAGTGTGCCCTTGTTGCCAAGAAGGCCAATGGCATTTTGGGATGTATAAGTAGGGGCATTGCCAGCAGATCGAGGAACGTGATCGTTCCCCTCTATTTGACACTGGTGAGGCCTCATCTGGAGTACTGTGTCCAGTTTTGGGCCGCACACTACAAGAAGGATGTGGAAAAATTGGAAAGAGTCCAGGGGAGGGTAACAAAAATGATTAGGGGACTGGAACACATGACTTATGAGGAGAGGCTGAGGGAACTGGGGATGTTTAGTCTACGGAAGAGAAGAATGAGGGGGGATTTGATAGCTGCTTTCAACTACCTGAACGGGGTTCCAAAGAGGATGGCTCTAGACTGTTCTCAGTGGTAGCAGATGACAGAACAAGGAGTAATGGTCTCAAGTTGCAGTGGGGGAGATTTAGGTTGGATATTAGGAAAAACTTTTTCACTATGAGGGTGGTGAAACACTGGAATGCGTTACCTAGGGAGGTGGTGGAATCTCCTTCCCTAGAGGTTTTTAAGGTCAGGCTTGACAAAGCCCTGGCTGGGATGATTTAGTCAGGGATCGGTCCTGCTTTGAGCAGGGGGTTGGACTAGATGACCTCCTGAGGTCCCTTCCAACCCTGATATTCTATGATTCTATGATCTTCATTTTCCTCACCTGGGGAGGTGAGTTGAGAATGCCTTACATGGGACTGAGACCCATTTCCCATGAAAGGGCCAGCCACATTCTGACAAGCTGCTTTCTCCTATTACTGAAGTGGCCTGTAGCTTCCAAGATACAGTTCCTTCTTTTGCTTAGCAAGGATTTCCTTTTCTCAATATTTTCTAGTTGTCATAAATATAAAGGGAAGGGTAACCACCTTTCTGCATACAGTGCTATAAAATCCCTCCTGGCCAGAGGCAAAGTCCTTTTACCTGTAAAGGGTTAAGAAGCTAAGATAACCTCGCTGGCACCTGACCAAAATGACCAATGAGGAGACAAGATACTTTCAAAGATGGAGGGGGTTGGGGAAAATAAAGCATCTGTCTGTGTGTGTGATGCTTTTGCTGGGAACAGAAAAGGAACGGAGTCTTAGAACTTAGTAAGTAATCTAGCTAGGAAGGTGTTAGATTTCTGTTTTGTTTAAATGGCTGGTAAATAAGTTGTGCTGAATGGAATGTATATTCTGTTTTTGTGTCTTTTTGTAATTTAAGGTTTTGCCTAGAGGGATTCTCTATGTTTTGAATCTGATTAGCCTGTAAGGTATTTACCATCCTGATTTTACAGAGGTGATTCTTTTACTTTTTCTTGAATTAAAATTCTTCTTTTAAGATCCTGATTGCTTTTTCATTGTTGTTAAGATCTAAGGGTTTGGGTCTGTGTTCACCTATGCAAATTGGTGAGGATTTTTATCAAGCCTTCTCGAGGAAAGGGGGTGTAGGGCTTGGGGGGGATATTTTGGGGGGAAGATGTCTCCAAGTGGGCTCTTTCCCTGTTCTTTGTTTAACATGCTTGGTGGTAGCAGCATAGGGTTCAAGGACAAGGCAAAGTTTGTACCTTGAGGAAGTTTTTAACTTAAGCTGGTAAGAATAAGCTTACGGGGTCTTTCATGGAGGTCCCCACATCTGTACCCTAGAGTTCAGAGTGGGGAAGGAACCTTGACACTAGTCTTGAGAGGGGTTAGGGGTATATGCAGAGCAGTTCCCTTTCTTCAAGGTTGCCTTGGTGGTCATGTTTTGGAGGATCTCAGGCCAGATCCTCAGCTGGCCTAAAGCAGCATGGCCTGTGAGATCATGACAGCTGACACCTAACATGGTTTTAAACACAGATGGCCCTGCCTACGTTAACCGCAATATCATGTTTAGCATCATGGTCAGTAAAACATGTTACTTAGCAAGTTTTCCCAATGTAGACATGGCCAAAGAGCTGTATACCACCTGGTACCCGCGGCAGCACCTGAGGGATGTTTAATCTGGCATACCAATTACATGAGCTGGCACAGATGCAGCTAATGGATATTAAACCAACTTCTCCTTGCTGCTAGGGAAGCTCTTGATATTCCACTCTCATCGTGGGGTGTCTCTGGGCTTCCGCTGTAACTCTCTAACGTGGGGCTTACCTAGAGTGGGCCTAACGTTCCTTTCATTAACCCGGGCGTCAATCAGGAGTAGCGCTTGAGATGTAAAACAGCTGTAAGCAAGATGAGAATCATGCCCCTAAATAAATAAATAAATGAAAGCCATGTGTTAAAACACTGGGCAACTGGTACAGCCCCCAGCCCCCACCTCCTTTGCATGACCAAGAAGAGTTAATAACGGACATCAGTCCCAGAAGACTGTGAAAATTATCATCTCAGAGCCATTAAGATGGCAGTTTTTTTAACAGAGCATATAGCACTAAACCCCTAGCTGGATATTAAGGAGATTTCTCAACCTGCAAAAGTATCGAGTTGTGGGGGATGGGGGAACCTTAATTAAAAATCCATGCTTCGCTGGCACAGCACTGTACTTAAGGGCTACAGAAGTGGCAATTTAAACAGGTAAAATACTACACACAATACAGAGATGTCTCCTGGATAAAGGGACCCTTTGTATCTTTGATGTCCTGGAAGTGCCATTCTCTTTAATTTTCTCTTTCCTAACAGCCATAAAGGATATTTAAATGCATGAGGGATTGTTAAACTGGCAGAGGCTGTGATACCAGAAGGAGTCAGGTGCTAAATATATTGCAAGAACAGAATCATAAGTCTCCAGACACAAAGGATTGTGGGGTCCAAAAGTCAAAGGGTGTATGTAGATTCCAGATTTCCAAAGTGTTATAACTAGGGCTGTCGAGTGATTAAAAAAATTAATCACAATTAATCATGCTCTTAAACAATAATAGAATACCATTTATTTAAATATTTTTGGATGTTTTCTACATTTTCAAATATATTGATTTCAATTACAACACAGAATACAGTGTACAGTACTCACTTTATTTTTTATTACAGATATTTTCACAGTAAAAACCAAAAGAAATAGTATTTTTCAATTCATCTAATACAAGTACTATAGTGCAATCTCTTTATCATGAAAGTTGAACTTACAAATGTAGAATTATGTACAAAAAGTAACTGCATTCAAAAATAAACCGTGTAAAACTTTAGAGTCTACAAGTCCATTCGGTGCTACTTCAGCCAATCTCTCAGACAAACAACTTTGGTTACGATTTGCAGGAGATAAGGCTGCCTGCTTCTTGTTTACAATGTCACCTGAAAGTGAGAACAGGCATTTGCATGGCACTGTTGTAGCCGGTGTCACAAGATATTTATGTGCCGGATACGCTAAAGATTCATATGTCCCTTCATGCTTCAACCACCATTCTAGAGAACATGCGTCCATGCTAATGACGGGCTTTGCTCGATTATGATCCAAAGTAGAGAGGACCAATGTCCTCATTTTCATCATCTGCGTCAGATGCCACCAGAAGGTTGATTTTCTTTTTTTTGGTGGTTTGGGTTCTGCAGTTTGCGTATTGGAGTGTTGCTCTTTTAAGACTTCTGAAAGCATGCTCCACATCGTGTCCCAATCAGATTTTGGAAGGCACTTCAGATTCTTAAACTTTGGGTCGAGTGCTGTAACTATTTTTAGAAATCTCACATTGGTACCTTCTTTGTGTTTTGTCAAATAAATCTGCTGTGAAAGTGTTCTTAAAATGAACAACATGTGCTGGATCATCATCCGAGACTGCTATAACATGAAATATATGGCAGAATGCGGGTAAAACAGAACAGGAGACATACAATTCTCACCCAAGGAATTCAGTCACAAATTTAATCATTGCGCTATTTTTTTAAGGAGCATCATCTGCATGGAAGCATGTCCTCTGGAATGGTGGCCGAAGCATGAAGGGGGCATACGAATGTTTAGCATATCTGGCACGTAAATACCTTGCAACACCGGCTACAAAAGTGCCATGCGAACGCCTGTTCTCACTTTCAGGTGACATTGTAAATAAGAAGCAAGCAGCATATCTCCCATAAATGTAAACAAACTTGTCTGTCTTAGCGATTGGCTGAACAAGAAGTAGGACTCAGTGGACCTGTAGGCTCAAAAGTTTTAGATTGTTTTGTTTTTGAGTGCAGCTATATAACAAAAAAAATCTACATTTGTAAGTTACACTTTCACAATAAAGAGATTGCACTGCAGTAATTGTATGAGATAAATTGAAAAATACTATTTCTTTTGTTTATCATTTTTACACTGCAAATATTTCTAATAAAAAATAATAATATAAAATGAGCACTGTATACTTTGTATTCTATGTTGCAATAGAAATCAATATATTTCAAAATGTAGAAAAATATCCAAAAATATTTAATAAATTTCAATTGGTATTCTATTGTTTAACAGTGCGATTAATCATGATTCGTTTTTTTAATCACAATTCATTTTTTTAGTTAATTGCGTGAGTTAACTGTGACTAATCGACAGCCGCAGTTATAACTACTTATTATGTGCATGGCAGTAGCTCATATGAGTCCCCACCATGGACCAGGACCCCATTGCGCTAGGTGCTGCACAAAACAGAACAAAAAGACAGTCCCTGACTTAAAGCGCTCACAATCTAAATAAAAGACAAAAGATGGATACAGACAGAGAAGGACAAGGAAACACTATTGATGTCAAAGTTGCCTGGTAACCAGTAACATCGGCAGCAGGTGCACTGGGGCACAAGAATGTGTGTCAGGGGGGCAGGGAGCCATGGCCCCATCACTTTTTATCAGCCTTAAAGGTGGGGGAGAGGAGCGAGTGGGAGGGAGGGGCCTCAGGGGGAAGAGGCGGTGTGGGGGTATAGGCTCAAGGAAGGGGGTCGGCAGGGAGCGGGGCCACTTCTAGGGAGCTTCCGGCACTCCTGGAAGTATGTGACCTGGGCCAGATCTTCAGCTGGTATAAATCAGCCTCACTCCACTGAGATCAGTGGAATTTACTGTGCTTGTTACAACCCATGAACCTGGACCTGCAAGGTTCATGGGAGCAGCCATGTTCCAATCCGCTGTCTGGCAGCCTGCTAGCACTAGCTTACCCCAGTGTGAGGCTTTGCCCCTCAAGTCCCATTGGCGAAGCCCCAGAGCAACTGATTGGCCCACTGACCCTATGTAAGCCAGCAGCGGGAACAGGCAGTTGTCTGAAAACCTGGGCTTCGCTCTGCTCCCCTGGCATCTGACTTGTAGTTCCTGCCCCCACTTTGCTTCCTGCCTCTGACCTCCAGGTATCCTGACCTGGTCTGGCTCTGGTTCCCTGCTTGTGGTTCTGACCTCCCTATCCTGACCCACTTCACTCGACACCTGTCTCGTGACTGCAGTCACTGCTCTAACTACTTGGTCTGGCCACCCAGGACCTGGCCATGACACAGCTGAAGATTTGGTGCAGCTGCCGCTAAGGGTATGTCTACACTGCAGCTGGGAGGATGCTTCCCAGCATGGGTTGACAGACACATGTGTGCTCTGCTTGAGCTATCACACTCGGTGGGGGGGGGCGGTGCGCGGGGCGGGGTTAGAACACAGGCAGTGGCTCGGGCTAGCCACCCAAGGATGTATCTAGGGGATCCAGGTGGATTTGTACTCGGGTAGTTAGCCTGAGGTTCTTCCTGTACTACCCATGATACCCTGCTCGCTTGAGCAGAGCTAGCACATCTGTCTACCTGTGCTGGGAAGCATGGCCACAGCTGTAGTGTAGATGCACCATAATAGAGGCACTTGCACATGAGACCTGTTTCTGACCATGACAAAAGGCCCCTTATTAACTATCGTTTGGCAGTGTAGCCAAAATGTGAATGATCTGCTGAACTTACCAAATGAGATGATATAAGGTGGGGAACCAGCCTAGACCCCAGCAAAGATGCCGATAAACCTAGGGCAGTGACACTCAGGCTATGGCTGCATCCACACTAGGAGGGTGTGCCGGTACAGCTCTACTACATGGTCTTGTTGGATAATCTTGGGGAAATCATTCAATCTCTCTGTGCTTCGTTTTCCCATTCTCTAAAATGGGCACAACAATAGCCTTCGGAGGTGTTCAGGGACAATGCCGGTGGAAGCCACGTAAGTCCCCAGATAAGTAGAGCTTCTCTCACCAGTCTTGTTCTCAACAAAATATCATACAACAAAGGGTTGCTTGTGTAGGGCTTTTTCATTGAAATGCCACTGGCATCTTGTTCCTTGTGAGAAAGTCATCAGCACTTACCTTTTCAGGGCAGAGACCAACCAGGAATATTAGCTGAGTCTTTTGGAGGAAGCTCTCAGATACACGTAAAGCTTTTGGCTCTGTCAAGGACAGTTTGTGCATATCAATAATACAGGAAACATAGCAGGGAAAATATCATCAGACAAAATATTGCACATGTCAAGTTATTAGAAATCCTGGGGAAAGAAATCCTGATAGGTTGAGAGGCAGGCTGGCAGGAGTTATCTGTTTGTGTTTTTCAGGCATGACTGGACTATAAATACAGCCTGCAAAGGCTCAGAACACAGGGAGCTGTAGATTGTTCTCTTTTCTGACGTGTCACTTTTGACATTGGCAGACGATGCCTTTATAAACCTGACGCCGCTGTCACAAGCCGCGTCGGTGTTCGGCAAAGTGCAGCAGGAATGGGCAGAGGATAAAAGGCAGCGGTTTGCTGGATAGCTAGGGGGAAGATGCTGGGATTAAGGTGTTGCGTATGTGCTTTGCCTGCATTAGATTTTACACCAGGAGCTAAACAGGGTAAATTTGTGCCATTAAGCACAACCCCTGTTGCCAACACAAGCAATTTCATGAGGTTACGACACAACCGATGCATCTCAGATGTTCAGAGGATTCATCTTTTGCTCTGCAGCCCACATGCCTATTTTTATGCTGAACTACAGGAGAGATTTTCAAAAGCACCTAGTGGATTTAGGAGCACAAGCCACATTGAAATTAGTTTTGCCCCCATAACGCAACAGCCAGCACGGGGTTGTTGTAATGTGCTGCTTGTATTGTTAGTCAATGAAACGCGTGCTATTGAAAGTCAAAGGGACTTGCGCTCCTAAATCCCATAGGCACTTCGGGAAGTCTTCCCCCTACGCATTAGGCCTCAATCCTCCAATCAGATCCCTGTTAACAGCCCCTACTGGGGTGGTACCTGGGCTCAGTTTTCCACCAGTCCAAATCTGGTTTCAGGATTGGGGCGTTAGTTAATTAAGGAAGTTTGCACTCCTTATCTAGTCAACAATATAGGACAGCGAGTATGTGAGTGACTGCTGAGGAGCAGGTGACCTCACCATAGCTCACCTGCTAATGGTCAAGTCATGAATAATTTAGCCACAGCTTTTGAACACCCTCCCCCCCCCAGCCCTACTTCAGTTATCAATTTTGCAGGAGATATTCTGCAGCTTTAACAGTGAAGTAGAGTTACCTAAAGGAGGGAGAGCTAGAGTAGATGGATAGATAGATAGTACATACAGAAAAAGATGAAACTGATTATTAATTGACCATGTCACTTTGGAATAATATACTCAACAATCTTACTATTACTTCCAAAAGATGGACGGACGGCTATATGCCTTTACTCCACACACTAATATCTCCCACAGTTATTGTGAGGCAAAGACATGGAGATCTAGAAAGAGCCACCCATGGAAGAACTAGGTTGGTTTACAGAAGACGAGGAGCTGGCCCAATGCGATTATCATAGCCCCTTCACACCCTGCTGCATGCATTGCCTGCATCCTAAAAGAGATGAACCCTGCCTGTCTCCTGAATGCCTGAGTTTTCCAAGATCACTCTGGACTGGGAGGGGGAGAGCCTGTTCTGATAATCCTCGAAATACCTAATTCAGAGACAGAAAACTAAGGAGAATACCTCTAGGGCTAAAGAAAAATATAGCAGCCCCCATGGAAGGTGAAGGTATGATAAAACACCACCTACCTAAATGGAGGTCTCTTTAAGCATCTAGAGGACAACAGAGTAACAACTAATAGCCACCATGGATTTGTCAAGAACAACAGATCATGCCAAACCAACCTATATTTCCTGCTTTTACCGGGTTACTGGCCTAGTGCAGTGGTTTTCAAAGTTCGGGTCGTGACCCAGCACTGGGTCGCGGCATCTAAGGCATTGGGTCGCCTTGCTCAGCACCCAGAGACTCCAGAGATGTTAAAAGTCCCGTCAGCGATGCCTACCTGTTCCAACACCACGCTGCACCCCGGAAGCAGCCAGCAGCGGATCTGGCTTCTAAGGAGGGGGACCACATGGCTTCGCGTGCTGCCCCCACCCTGAGCACCGGCTCTGCACTACCATTGGCTGAGTACATAAAAGATTGTTACAAGAAGGAGGGAGAAACACTGTTCTTAATCTCTGAGAATAGGACAAGAGGCAATGGTCTTAAATTGCAGCAAGGGCGGTGTACGTTGGACATTAGGAAAAACTTCCTAGCTGTCAGGGTGGTTAAGCACTGGAATAAATTGCCTAGGGAGTTTGTGGAATCTCCATCATTGGAGATTTTTAAGAGCAGGTTAGATAAACACCTGCCAGGGATGGTCTAGATAATACTTAGTCCTGCCATGAGTGTGGGGGACTAGACTAGATAACCTCTCGAGGTCCCTTCCAGTCCTACGATTCTATAATCTTCTCCATTGGGTTTTTCATGAGACATTTATTTGTGACTTCTTGTCAGTTTCATCAAGGTTGAAGTTGCATTGTTGAAGGTTAAAGGTGAATTCAGAATGACCGTGATTAGACTGGAGAATTGCTCTGAAATCAACAAGATGAAATTCAGTAAGGAGAAGTGCACAGTACTACACTTAGGAAGGAAAAATCCAATATGCAAATACAAAATGGGGATAACTGGCTAGGTGGCAGTAGTGCGGTAAAGAGTCTGGGGATTACAGTGGATCACAAATTGAATATGAGCCAAAAATGTGATGCAGTTTCAAAAAAGGCTAATATCATCCTGGGGTGTATTAACAGGAGTGTCATATGTAAGACAACCCTACTCAGCAGTGGTGAGGCCTCAGCTGGAGTAGTGTGTCCAGTTTGAGGTGCTACATTTTAAGAAAGATATAGCCAAATGGGAGAGAGTCCAGTGGAGAACAACAAAAATGAGAAAAGGTTTAGAAAACCTCACCTATGAGGAAAGGTTAAAAAAACCCGGGCTTGTTTAATCAGGAAAAAAGAAGACTGAGGAGGGACCTGAAAATAATCTTCAAATATGTTAGGAGCTGTCACCTGGATACAGTTGTCAATTGTTCTCCATGTCTGCTGAAGGTAGGACAAGAAGTAATCCATTTAATCTGCAGCAAAAGAGATTTAGATTAGAGATTATAAACAATTTTCCAACTAGAAGAATAGTCAAGTTCTGGAAACGCTTTCAAGGGAGCTTGTAGCATCCCCACTGCTGGAGGTGTTTAGGAACAGGTTGGAGAAACATCTGCCAGGGTTGGTCTATGCAGTATTGTTGTAGCGGTATGTATGCAGTGGTCTAGGTTTTCTTGGTCCTTCCTCAGCGCAGGGGGCCAGACTTGGTGACCTCTTGTGGTCCTTTCCAGACCTACATTTTCTATGACTCTATATGCAGAATTACCTGCTCACTGTTGAACCAGTTTGGCTCATTCCGACTCCGTGGTGTCCATCCCAGTCATGGCCCATGTCCTCTATAAAATGAAATCCTGCCTGGCTACCAAAGTAGAATTACCTAGGTACAGAGCTGGGTGAACCAGCTCAGAGCATAATGTTCTAGATTTCAGCACATCCCCAAACCCTGTTTCATTTCACATGAAATCCTACCTGGAAACAAGCACTCTGCCAGACAGCTCAAAGTCACAAGGAGACCCTTGTCCAGTTTAATCAGATGGAGGCCCCAAGAGCTCTGTGATAGGGCCTGGTGATCATAGCAAGAGATCTGATGCCACCACATAGCCAGAGAGAAAATCCAGGTACCAAATGCCCCTTTGTTTGACTTTCATTAATACTGTTTGTTTTTGCGACCACAAGGCAAGAATTCCCATTTGTTGGCAACTGGGGAAGTACTTATGGTGATTATATTGTTCTATTTGGGTGGCCTGTGCCTGAAGGTAATCTTTCAAAAGCAGCTGCTTTAAGTGTTAGTTAAATGGTACCTAGGGATTTGCTTGACACAGGTGTCATGTTTAATCTCATTCATATATCAATAAAACTGGTACCATATGTGCAGGTTGGTTTGGCAGCCGTGAACCTCTGAGACAATCAATATTTCCATTAACTGACTCATCTTCTCTGGTTAAATCCACTGCAGTGCTCTGAACTTCAAGGCTTTCCCACTCCAGCTGCTTCTAACCTCTTTGTTTTTCAATAGACTCCTCAAATGGTTGCTCTCTGGAGACTACAATGCAGACATTAATATCAATATTTTAGAGTGTTTGGCATTTGTTTGCACTGTGAAACCCCACTGTAATGCATTAATATTTATGGAGGGTCAGGGCTCTTTTAAACATACGTTAATAATACTTTGCACTGCTCTAGCGCCTTTCCTCTGAGGATCACAAAGTATTTTATAAGCATTAATTAACCCTTGCAACAAACCTGTGAGGCAGGTAGTATTGTACTATACCCAACATAGAGATGGGTTAATCATGGCATGGAAAGGTTAAGTAAATTCCCTGAGGTTATACAGCATAGCTAGGAACAGAAACCAGAAGTAGAGCTGGACAAATTATTTTGACTAAAAAAATTTTTCAGGGAAATATGCAGATTTGGCCACACCAAAATGGCTGTAGGTTTTGAAATTCCCTGGCGTTTTAATACAAAACATTTTAAAACATAAAAAATGCACAAAAATCAAACTTAAACATTTAGTTTCAGGTTGAGCAAAATGTTGCGTTTGGCCCAACGTAGTTTTTTCTCCCAGTTTTTTTGGAATTGCCTGTGAACTGAAAAATTCATTATTCACCCAGTCCTTACCCATGAGTCCCCATTTTTAGTCTCCTGCTGTAACCAGTAAACCCATTTCCTCTATGTAATCATTCCTAATGGCACATTATGTCCCATTATTGAAGGATAAGGTCTAGACTCAGAACTCAGAAAGCCCCAGGGGAGTTTTTAAGGATTTATCTGGATAAATCAATGTGAATTCATCTCTTCTAACCCACTATAACCAGTTTAAAAATATTGGTGGCAGTTTCAGTCTTATTTTGAATTCTACTTTTATTTGACAGAAGAACAATTAAGTTCCTCACAGGCATTTTGGTGGTGCTGTTTGTGTGTGAATCACAGGTGTATTACTGCATCTTTGTAAGTGCTTGTTACCAGCATAATTAATTTACAAGGACCTTGGCCCAGATCCCATTGAGTTCAGTGGGAGTTAGGCACCCAAATACTTCTGAGGTTCTGGGCCCTTGTATTTTTGTCTTTCACAATTAAGTGACTCTTTTCTTCGCTGCTTCTCCAGCCCCGAGAGGAAGGGCTCCTCCTTTGTCTCAGCAGAAGACCTCTGAACCTCTTCACCTGCTATGGCAGGGCCCGGTCATGATCTTAAAACTCCCATTGAATTCAAAACCTGGTTGCAGTTAGCTGGCCTACTCATTGCACATGGTTCAGGCCCAAAGCTAAACACTATGCATCTGAGCTGCATTCAGAATAGGGATTGCACTTACAAGAGGAGTGACTGCCAGGTACAAGAGGAGGTTTTGCATGTGCAGCTCAGATGCATTTTTTGTCCCAAATCCTCCACAGCCTTGTAATCATGAGCAAATTCTGCTCTCCCCTACACCATGACAAGACCATTGACTTCAGTGGGTTTGTGATGGTGCAGCTGAGGGCAATATTTGGTCCAAGCTTGTTTGTTTTTCCTTGCTGGGAAGACATTAATATTTTATACATGGTCTTATTTTCTTTAGCTACGGGTAGGTTGGATTTAGGTTTCTTTTTCACTACTGGACTCCAGAACATCTACGAGGGGCACATGACAGCATTCCTTCAGGCCAGGGCTAATGTTAAAGATAGGCCAGAGCTGCACATTTCTGCTCCAGAGCCAAATTTTCCCAGCATTCAGAAGTGTCTGCTCCAGGGCTTTGGTAGTGGTCTTTATAGAGATGAGGGTCAGCCCCAAAGTTCAGATCCACATCTGAACTTCCACAGTTTTCAAAGGAGTTTGGATCCAGAGTTTTGGCTTGGGCCATCTCTAATTTCTATCATGCTTGAGATGAGCTATCCCCAGTCAGTCTTACAGGCAGCTCTCTTTAATCCTGCGTTGTCAGAGAATTGTGAATTACTTCTCGCTGGGTTAGAGGGCTGGGTTTCAAGAGGACTTAACAGCTATGAAAGAGGACCTGCTGGGGAGCAGTTGTGGGGAAGGTTCATCAATGGGGAATGAAATTGGTTAGCAGTTCTTGTGGGGACAGTGTCATGGTTCGCTAATCGGGAGCAGCAAAATTGTTGGGTTGGAAAGGTCAGCACTTCGAAAGGATTGCCTTTGTCAATCTTCAGCAAGCGTTTATTTCCAGTGGGAATAACGATTCAGGGGTTGAGACCAGGTCATTCACAGTCATACATGATTATCCTCTGGCAAGAACTCCTGCTGGGTGTGAAACAAGCCTGCAATTGCACTGCATCCTGGGCTGGAAGGGATCTCCACCTCTGCCATGTTTTTCCTGTTTGAGATTTGGTGAGGAAGAACATATAGTGCTAGAAGTTGAGACTTATTCCTGGTTCTCCCACAGACTCACTGATTGACCGTGGGGTAAGTCACTAACCTTTCCGTGCCTCAGTCTCCCCGTTTGTACAACAGAGATAATAACTGATCTTCCAGACAGAGCTCCTTTGAGCTTAAGTTCCTGAAGATGCTGTGGAAGTGCATGGTATTGCTACTATCATTTTCATTCATTACTTATCTAAACGTAGGCGTGGTAAATTTTCCAAAGGAGAACCCAGTCTAGTGCTCTTTTGGTGAATCTCTGAGAAGACCTGCTTCATTTGCATTCTCTCCCATGAAGGAGGCAGCTCTGTGTTGGAACCCAGGACTGAAATGGCAGAGACTGCTGATGGAAGTGCGTTGGCAGAGCTGTGTGTACTGGAGATGCTCACACAGACTGTGCTTTTCTCTAGCTGGGATTATTTGCATCTCTCTGCCATGACCACAGAAATTTACAGCTTCAAAATGAATTTTACAAGGTTATTCACCTTTGCACATTCCTCCCATCTCAGAGAAAGGTGAACAAGGAAACGGCCGGGCAGAGGAATGCTAAGTCATGGATGGGATTCATCTTTGGACAAGTCGTCTGACAAAACCAATCCCTGATTTACCGGGAGAGACAGATTTAACACTCCCAAATGAAACCTTAATGCAGGAACAATCCCCTATAACGTCTGCAATGTAAATAATTTACTTTCCTTCCCAGCCAGGAGCAAGATTAATGGATGATCACAAAACAAAACAAAACAAAAATCAAGTTAAAACATTTCGGGGCCCAGTGTCATTACAGTAATAGGCAGCCTGGGTAAACATCACAGGGTCTGCATCCATTTAGGAAGGGCTCCAAGACCACACAGCGCACTGGTGTTGCCGATCAGCAGGCCCGTCCGGTCTATTAGGAGCCATTTGTTGTTTCCATCTGCAGTGGGAAGGGGGCTCTTCTGGCTAGGGTTAAGTCACCTAGTTATTTGTTATGATGAACTCTCTGAAAGGAAGAGATTAAAATAAGTCCTAAGTGTTTCTGTGACAAATGTTTAATGTCACCCCCAAGATTTATAGCACTTCTGTTCGCCCTCCGAAAGCTTTTAGTTCAGTGACAGAGGTTACTGAGGGCTTGTCCACTGGCTGCTGGCTTTATGGTTTTAGCACTGGCCAGAGAATAATCCAAAGTTTCAATAATGAGTAATAGCACTTTCGGCTCCCCATCATCATTTGTTCTACATCTATTATTGTCCTGAGAGACCAATCTGGCTGATGTAAATGGCCCTGGCAGCTGGTGTGTCAGCATTTCACACCTCCACTGCTGTTAGGCCTGCACTGACAGGCAGCTCTCCTTCCGAATCCCAGCGCAAGCCCTGCAGCCTTTGCAAAGGTTTGTAGGTACTGCCCATGGGCAGGATGGGTCCCATGCCTTGTGTGCAAAGAAGCTGTGTCAATGCAATGCTGTGGTTGAGATTTTACATGCACACAAATCCTGCAGTGATTGTAACTCAGCCCCTGGACTGTGACCCTGATGCAAATGCGGCGCTTTGTGCTCCTTCAACACTATCTGCAATATGGTTGCAGTGAAAAGGATTGCTTTTGATTTCCTGGCTTTGGTGCATTTAAAAATCTCAAGACAAATGCTGCCCCCCCTGCACTGGTGCCTAAAGCACGATAGGTGGTGGACCCGGGCAGCTCAGCTGTGGGGAGTCTGCACAGGGGATCTGTGAGCTATGCATGGTGCAGGTCTGCTCAGGAGGTATGGGTTCACTCTGCCTTAGTGGACAGGAATGAACTGGTGGGATGGGATGGCGGAGTCATGACCCCAAGGCTGCAGTAGTGGCTCCCTTTTTTTTCCTCTGTGGCCCGGGACACGCGGCTTTGAATCCCCAACTCCAGCAGAACTCCCCTGAGCATAGCCCATGTACTCAGCCTAGGGGCAGCTTCCAGGATCTGGCCCTTTATTAATATTAATCACATTGCCTTAATGTACCTCTGTGCATTTCATTTCCTTGTAATGATTTTTTTTAAGGAAAAGGAAACTGTGGCTGTTAGCATGTGATATTTGAAACTGTTATTATTTCTGTGACACTATGCTCCCCAAACAGTACTGCAGCCAAATGACCTTCCAGACTCATCCAAGGGATGGTAATGGGAGAGAACCCAGGGGATCTGTAGGATATGGTGTGAGTGACTTGCCAGGTTGAGGGGAGAGCTTCTCCAGGCACGTGTCAGGTTTGTGCATTATCCAAGCCAACATGGGAGCCTGTATATCTCTGAATATATATGTCCTCCTGTCAAGTAATCACGTCCAGGAGGCCATTTTGAAATTTCTTTGCTCTTTTCCCTGTTTATAAAATTTCCAGTCACCCAATCAGGGTGCAGAAACCACAGCTCATGAGTTAGTTGGACCTGTGGCAAGCACCATGACTGATGAGCAGCAATTGCAAATCATCCAAGACATAGTGCACTACTTGGGCCGAGATACGTTCACATGAAACAATTTCAAATGATGAACCAATCTCCCAAAATCTTAAAAAAGGAACCCCCCCCCCAAATCATGAAAAAGGAAAACACACAACACAGTCCTACTCAGTTATCTGATGCTATGCAGTAAATAGGGGGAGGGGGAAACCAATGGATGAAGGAACAATCAGCCAGTTATATATCTGAAAACATGGGATTGGCATGAATAAAAGTGCAAACTGGCACTTGCATGAATAACTACAAAAATTATGAGTGATGCTATTTTCCATCCCTTTTAAAATTTGGCCACAATATTTGACTCGCCAACCTGTCATTGCTGTGAATAGCACAGATTGGCTGCACACTGCAGTAGGTAGATTTTTTTTCAACGAGATTTGCTATCAGAAATCGTAAATCAGGTGATCACCTAGCTCTTCATTCAAAGCCCTGATTTCAGTAAGCTTTGGAGCAAGCCCCTGTATCCATTAGTGCCAACCCCAAGTCTTAAAAAAGCATGAGTGAGGCCTTAAAAACTGGTATTTTTAAAAAAATATTAATGATTAATTATTATTATAGTTTTGGAGTGGGGTTGTTTGTCCTCTATTTTCTCAGCTTTCAGCATGTATTTGGGTCACGTTATCAAGCTTTTCTCCACAACCATGAGTAGTAGACTTATTTTTTTTAAAATGAAAACTGAGATTCTCATGTAATCATGGGACTCCAGGAGATGGAGCTCTGTGTGTGTGTGTGTGTAAAACATTAAAAAGGACTCATGAGGCTACACTCATCAAGGGTAAAAATGTGACAAGCCACCAGGAAGTATGTTAAATGAAGATATCCTGGAATCTGGCTGTGATGGGGTGTATACCCCGCAGTGACTGAGAAAGAATTAATTGTACCCAGAAAGCAATTAGGGTACCCAACTGCACCTGAAGGGTGGGCCAGGCCCCAGTTAGGATTAGACCCAGGTGGGGAGGAGCTGGGTGATTGAATTAAGGATGAAGTTGCAGCTGAGAGAAGCTGGGTGACTAATAAAGGAGGGTAGGCCTTAGGAGCTGCTTGCTAAGCAGGAGCACTGGCAAAGGAGAGAGACCATGCAAGGACAGGAGCGGAGCGAGCGAGATCCTGTGATCAGCCTGGACAAATGGTCTAAAAACCAGGGTTCCAGATTCCAGAGGTGCTCTGCCTCTTCGGGCCACAAGGAGGCACTTCAGTGTTGAATCCCATGGTACATGGAGTGAGCCCAGGCAGGGGATGGGCAAAGGGGCCTAGAGACAGGTCGAGGTAGGAAGTGGTCCAGAGATGCAGCAAGGAGCCAAGGGAACAGATCTTAGCTGCTTGTTACAGGGTCCCTGGGCTGGAAAACAAAGTAGAGGGAGAGCTTGGATTTCCTCTTCTGGCCATGGCGGAAGGTGGCATGAAAGACTCCTGATATAAGGACCATTGAGCCCACAGCTGGGGGCTGAAGACTTGGCGTAAAATCATTGGACTCTTTTGTGGATTCCTTTGTTACCCCAGAAGGGTGGGACTGGACATGACCTGGCCGGAGGGCTGAGTCACAACAAAAAGCAGATCACTGCGGGGCCAGAGCAGCTGTTGGAGGAGTGCTACAGGAGGAGAGCCTGATCTGCCATGATGGGACATGCTGGCCAGTGAGTCACTTTTCTACAATGGAATATGTTCCCCACTGCTTTGAGCCCCTGGGGGCTGTGTCTGAAATGCTCAGATGCCTGGATATATACATATATATATATGTGTGTGGGTGTATTTTTAAGCTTTTTTTTTTTTTTGGTGCCCAACTTGCAATATGCTAAAGGGGCCTGATTTTCACACCATCAGGTCTCTTTAAGGTGTCATGAGTTGGGCACCCAAATTTACTAGTCACTTCTGAACACATTTAGTGATTATATTGATTTTTTTTAAATTGTAAAGCCCATTATTTCTCCTGACAAGGTGATTTTTAAAAAAAAGAAGGAAGCAAAGCTACCACTGTACTGAAATCTTCTTTAAAACAGAATATTCACAAAATAAGAGCCCCCTTTGTCCAAAGCTCTCTGGTAGGTGGAGATAACAGACTGTAACCCCATTATATACCGTCACGTTTGGCTGAAGAGGACTGACTCCGTTGTAGTTAGTCATCTCCCTGTGGATTTCCTTCACCAAGGACTTGTGGGTAGCATAGGGGAAACGGAGCTAGAACTTTTTTGGTGATAAATGCACATTTGGTTGGACCAACACGTCTGGAATTTGTACAGATTTTGACAGACTGTTTCCATTGTGGGGCGGGGGGACCTAAAGGAAAAAATCTGAAAGTGCACAAAATGTTTTGTGCTGACACTTTTGAAACAAAACACTTTGACTTTTTGAAACAACTTGTTAAGAAACTAACAAATTTTGTGCTTAAAATATTTATAAGAGGTTGGGGTGGGGGGGAGGAAGCTCAATCAAAATGAAATGGTTTGTTCAATTCAAAACAATTTTTTTAAATTGTCAGCAAACTGAAAAAATCCTTTATCCACAGCTTTACTTGGGGGAGTTTGTGTGGGGGTGCACATGTGCATATCTAGCTATCATAACTGTCTTGGCATCTTAGTTACCTATCCTGGAAGCATAACCAGCCATGCTTTCCAGGACTGCTCAGTGCAGGTCAGACCACAGAAAGTCCTTGTAACTCTGTGCAACACAGGCTGTTAATCTGGAGCTAGACAAAACCATAGCAGCTGTTGGTGACCAAGAGCCTCAATGCAGAATCCTTGATATGGTCCACAACCAGGTTGTATCCCTTCACTCCAGTGAGAGACGCAGCAGCATCTCACAGTAGGTAGGAACCTAGATAAGCACAGACACTGAGACCCTAGGACACAATGCACTGTAGTGCAGGCCCGAGCCTGTAGATTTGCTGCTGCAAGGAGTTTTTACATAGACCTACACTGCATGTGTGTTGGTGGGTATGCTGCCCCCTGGGCAGCTAAGCCCATGTTGCTTGGCTTCGGTCCCTTTCCCATTGCTTATTTCGGTTTCAAGCTGGAGTTGCATGCCTCTTGCTTTCCTTTTCTTCCTATTTCCAAGTGGCCGCTCTATTCCTCCACAGCACCTAGGCAGCTGTTCCTGGCCAAGCCATCCATTAAGGCTCATCATAAGGCCCCAGGTGCTGCCAAAGAGCCCTTGATTTGGAAGCCGTGTCAGAAGTGAACCTCTGCCTCAGCTGTCTGTTCCGTTCCAGTGTAAACTCTGCATGTTGCTGTCGGGAGATGGTGAGATGTTTGGAGGTTGTTTAAACATTCCCAAAGCCTGGTGTTTCAGGCTGCATCCTGCTGAACAAACTCAGAACTTGCTTAGATAGAAGCTGATAGGGCAAGAATGTATCAGCAAATGGAAGTGATAGTGCATTTTTGGGTGCTTATTTAGCACCTTGGATGGGAATAAAGCACCAGGACAACCCGAGTGACTTCAAACACAGAAGGAGAACAGTCAAATAAACTCTCGAAAGACAGGGTACCAGATCCTTAGCTGGTGTAAATCAGTGTAGTCCTATTGACTTCCGTAGGGCTATACTGATTTACGCCAGCTGAGTGGCTGACTTCCTGCCTGGAGTGTTTTATCAATGTTTGGCAATCGAATTGATACATTTTAAAAAAGGAAAACAGTCCATCAGCAGCCCTTCAATTCTACAGGGCTGTTTCCCAACCAGTGTAACATCGAGGGCCAATGCAAATTTTCCAGTGGGCTAAAGCAGTGGTTTTCAACCTGTGGTCTGCAGACTAAGATTTCCAAAGAGGTCCGCACCTCCATTTGAAACGTTTTAGGTGTCCACAATGGAAAAAAGGCTTTATCATTAATGAGTCGTTATTGAACAGCAATATTTCAGGGACCAAATCCATGTGTCCTTACTGATATTGTAATTCAGGCAAGACTCCCACTACCTTCATCAGGAATTTGCCTGACAAGTGAAAACTAAGGACCTCTGGGCGGTTACATCTGTGCTGTGAATTCAGGGATCAGTACCTCTTCAAGATGGCCAGTTCCCCGCTCTCCTTTTCTGTACCAACCCCTCAGATCAGTTTAAATCCATTTAGCATACACAGGTTGAGCCAATGTGGTGTCAAAACACAGCTGCATTGGTCTAAAAGCGTGCTTCAAAGGGATGCTGGATTCTGCCCCTCAGAGCGCATGGCGGAAAGGGAGGGCAGGATGCTCCAGTGCTAGCCTGGGACTTAGGATGCCAAGCACCAATTCCCTGCTCTGCTGCAGACTCCTTGGGTGACCTTGAGCAAGTCACCTATTTGCTCTGTGCCTCGCTTCCTCATCTACACCATGGGGATAGCCACATCTCCGTCCCTCACTGGGGTGTCCTGAGACGCTCAGACATCTGGCCCCTATTGCCATTGGAAGGATAATAGGTAGAATTAGGTGAACAATGACGCTACTCCCACCCTAAGAATCAACCTTTGAAGCTGGCTGAGTGAAGGAGCGTATAGCATCCTTTCCTGTAGCATTTGGCACATTCTGCCATGCAGTGGGTGACTCTGAGCGACATTCCCATAATGCTGCTGATGCTCTCTGGGGTGACACAGCACTACAATGCAGGGCTGTGGCTAGTCGGTGCATAAGAGTCCTGCGGCAGGGACCAGGCCGTTCAGCGTTGGCTTCGTGGGCCAGGGTCCTTACCAGAAGTTAGAACATGTGGTAGGGTTCTGGGTCAAGAGTGAGGGTCAGAATCCAAGTCAGAGCCAAAGTCAATGCCAGGAGTTTGGGAGCAGGGTCTGTCCTGGAAGCTCACTGGGGATCCACATTGTGGCCTGGGAGCTTCCTGGGGATGCCCTCTGGCCTTATAGGGCTTTGCAGGCCATATAGAGCAGCCGGTTAACAGCTGTGGCTGGGTAGTGGTGTGTCTATTGACTGGTAGCTCTGTTGACCTGGGTTTGAGTCCTGCCAATCCTTACGCAGTCTGATCCAAGCCTGTATAAAAGTGAAGCCCTGCTAGATAAAGCCAGAATGGCTAGGATACTCACTGCCTACTCATTTCAATAAAGAAAGATTATTGCACACCATGGCCATGCATTTCCAGGTGCACGTGATGACACAATGCAAAGGCAAGTTACCCTTTGAAGTAAATGAAGTTTAAATTAAATCACATGAGAGCTCCATAATGTGATAGGAGAGCAGATTGCAAACCATGCTACATAACTGCCTATGCTTTTCCCAGTAGATCCATTATAAATCCTACCAGACATCAATCAGCCTTTCTCCTGCCTGGAGAAATCTAATCTAGAGTCAAAGTCCTTCCCTGCTTCCTTCCATTGTCCAGGCTCTTTTTTACATCAAGTGAGACAAATTCTTCCCTGCGGTAATATTGGTGAAGCCTATGAAGTTACCCAGGGGATGAGTTTTGCCCCTGAGGGTATCACATGTTTCTTTGTCAGTATGTTATAAAGGAGAAATTTTTCCTTTTTATTTCAAATGACTCCCTTTTCCCTACCTCCGTTGGCAGGACTTGGAGAAGTAGCTAGAATAAATGATTTTGGAGGGGCAGTGACTGAGCCTAGACAGCTCAGAGGTTAATCTAAGCATTCAGATAGATAGATGTTGATCTAAACTCATCTAAATTTGTTCTACTTAGAATTTCTCTGCTGCCATCCCATCAATCTCACAAGCTTGGAAGCCTTAGGCTGGGCAAGTGGTTGGCAGAGGGACCTCCAAGGTGGGGCTACAGGGGCCGTGCCAATGGTTCAGTGAATGGCGCCCTTTGTTCTGAGTGATATTGAATCATTGACCCGCCGTGGTGTTAAGGTGCACTCTGACGGTAAAGGTGCCATCTCTGGGGTTAGATGCAGAACCAAGGTCCTGACCAGTCATGATCACGTAGCAGAGGTGAGTGATGTTTTTCATCCATGGGTCCTGGCCATTGATACTGACATGTCTTCTCCTGGTGAAAATGAGCCAAGTTCTTGGAAAGTAGGTGTGGTGTGTCCAGTCCAGTTCTCAGCTCATTGTTCCTGGTGGCCTTAGATGCGAGTGATCATCTCTGTGAAATAAGGTAACCTCTCACGGTGAGAGGGGCCAAGTTCTATGGTTGGGTGGAGGCATTCTAGACTTAGGAAGCAATTGACCATAGAGATAAGGTCTGTATGTCGTGACTCTACTGCCAGAGAAGCAATACAGAAGTCTGATTTCCTTGCCTTCTTCAAAGTGGCATAGGAATGTGGAATATCCAAGTCTGTCAGTATCGCAAATTTTCCAACACTGCTATGCAAGTATTTTTTCTTAGTCACGTGTTGTCCAAGAGCCATGGTAATCTATGGTTGATGGGACAGATGTGGTGGTGGGAAAGAGGGTTTGGTGCTGGGAGTCTATGATGGTAGCTAATGGTTGTAATGTTGCACTGATTCTCCTACCCTTTTGGCCTCTTGTTTCGGTAGAGTTTAGCTTCATTGTGGAAAGCTTAAAGAATCTTTGTTCCAATTTTAAAATGGATAAATACTTATTACACAATGGATAATTAGCCCATGGAACTCCTTGCCAAAGGATATCATGGAGGCCAAGAGTGGTAGATCTCTCTATGGATGGAATCCCCACTTCCATTAGAAACAATACCTAAAAAAGCAACCCCCATACAAGTTAGGAAGGGATCTGCCCCTCATGCATCATGATATAAGCCTTACTGATAGGGGTTCGTATGTTCTTGTGAGTTGGGGAAGGAATTTCCCCTGCGGGCAGCTTATTCCATAATTGTCCACTGCAGGGTTTCTTGCACCTTCCTCTGAAACAGCTGGTATCAGCCACTCAGTTACTATAAGTAGCTTCATGGATGTGGCTAAATGCTAGAACTTTCAAGGGTGGATCGTAGTAATAGTTTCTCCTTGCTGTGTAACTGGTGAGAAGTGGTGGTGTCTCGTGGAGGGCCCACTTGGACTTGGAAGACCTGGGTTCAGTTCCTGGATCTGCCACTCACCTGGTGACTGCCATTGGTCATGTTGCTTCTGCCTCCATTTCCCCTCAGTATCATTAACCCCATTTTACAGACCTCAAGGTGTTTCGCAAAGGAGAGCTGCTGATGAAAAGTGCTATATAAGAGCTGTTATTATTTTGTCTCAAGGAGGAAGTGGCCTGAGAGAACCAGGGAGAGAGACTTTGCATTCTTTATGCTCACATCCACCTTGAGGATCCACTTCAGGGTGTGGCCAGCTGGTGGTTTGAGTCCATACATTTCCTGTGAGAAAATTAAAATAGAAACCTGCCTCCATAGATGATTATCTGGGATAGCTCCCCAGTCCTCCCACACAGCACCCAAGAACCGGCCTCTGCAGCTAAAGAAGTGACTCCATTAGTTAGTAACAGTGGAAGGCTCTTACTGTCTCTGTGGACCAGCCACTAGAGGGAGACATAGCACACTAGCAAAGTGTGCCATTCACTCCCGCCTGGGACGTTTACCCCGCGTGATCAGGCATTCAAACCACACTACGACTGGTGGGGGATGGGACACGCTTATCCAGTTACTCTTGATTCTCACTGGAGAAAGTGAGATGAGAATCAGGCCAAGAGGCTCAAATGAGCAGCCCCATGGTGGGGAATGTGGCACCACTTCACACAATGGCATGTCTTGATCCTCCTTTCCCCACCCCACTGCATTCCAGCTGCTGCGTCTTTGTCAGCATGTACTCTGAGATCGGTCCCAGGTGTGCATCAGCGTCCCCACCCCATTCCAAGCAGGGGAGAAAGCATTGTTAGCTCCTCACCAGGCTGCGTGGGTTCATCCAGTCCCATTGTTTTCCCCTTTATACCACACCTGCTTCAGCAAAACGTGGAACTCCCTTCCAAGGGACATCAACCATGCATCCGTTCATGCCCTGCTCCTTTGTGCTGGCATCGCAGGCCAGGGAGAGAGGAAAATAAACTGAAAGGGGAGGAGGAGGAGAGTGTCTGGTAGATTTATATACCTGCCAGCTGATTTAATAACCCCCAATACATAACAGTCAAGACTAATGGAAAGTTATCAATGCTGCTATTGAACCAGTGGCTGAGCCACTAATAAACTGAAAGTGGAAAGTGTCAAAACAAAGAGGCTGGATTTGGAGGGGTGTGTGGGGGTGGATGTTATGTGCTTTTAATGTTACACTCCATGTAATAACTTAAGCAAACACGGTAGTGCACAGCATGGACATAGTGAACATGCCTTTCATATGGTCTGTGTTCACCCTGGTAATGCTGTGAAATAATAAGAACTTGCACCTTTCACTGAAGCAGCATCTTGTATCCAGGGGCTTAGATACCGTGGTGATGAGTGTGGTAGAGACCTCGAAGGCAGAAGGCTAGATTAGGTGTCCATAATATTTAGCCTTTGCCTTCCTGTGCCCTTCCACAGACATGAATCCTTCTCTCCTTCCTGTGAGTGTAAAGAAGTGTTATCAGCGGCAGCTCATGGGTGGAAATGGGTACACGGAGAGGTCAGGACTAAAGCCGAGCAAAATTTTTCACTCGGGGGTGGGGGGGGGGGAATAATGCAGGTTTGGTGACACCTCACTGTCTTTTGAATTCATGCTGGTTTGGGGAAATAATTCATCTGGGGGAAGGGAGGAAACAAATTCTAGATCAATCAAAATGGTTTGGGGCTTTGCTTTTTTTTTTCTTTTTTCTTTTTGGGCAGGGGACAGTGTGTCAAAACTGCTTTTATTGGGCAGGGTTTTTTTTTTCAATTTTTATTTTAAATACAAGACCATAAAATACTCAATCAAAATGAAACATTTAATTTGACCCCAAACAATTCCCCCCCCCCCCCCGAACTACCTGTGAAACGAAAAATCCATTCAATGCCCGACTCAAGACCCACATATTTTTTTTCCCCACAAGTGGCCACTGATTCTCGGTTCCTCACTTTTTAGGTGCCCAGTTCTCAGAGATGTTGAGTATCCATATTTTTACGAATACAGACTAACACGGCTGTTACTCTGAAACCTGCTGGTGTTCAGTATCTCAGCTTCCAAGATGACCAAACCCAGAGGCCATTTAGTTGGGATTGTTACTCCAGACTTCACCTGAACTGCATGTTCCTTTAATACTATATGGCAGTCTGGGACAGAAGAGAAATAGCTGGAATGCTCTGAGTCCTGCAGAGAATCTGGACTGGCTTATCTATGGAATGGTTAAGTCTCCCACCTGGAGTCTACCTGAATTTACTACAGCTTAGTTACATGAATTGGGGGTGGGTGGGTGTGGTTGTGTGTTGGGCCTCCAGGTATAACAGCTTCAATAGTGCACTGAAAAAAATGTACACCAGAAGCTCCAAGGTGTGGTGGGTTGATGTCCTGGCTGTTGATACCTGGAGTCACAAAATCCAGTCTCGGCTCAGATCACAGGGGAAAATCACTTTGTTCACATCACCATAGCCCCCCACCAGGTTTAGCACAAGGTTGAGAGTGTCTGCTCAGCAGAAAGCGAAGACTGCAATAATGGGACCTTTATGCAGTGCCGGAAGGAAGGTGCCTTGGCAGAGCTGTGTGAAAAGGGGGCCGAGGGGGAGGACAGGACTGCAACAAGGGCTGTCAGTGTTAGGACTGAAGTGCAGATGAAGGATGCAGGATTGTTGCAGCACTGGGATGAAGGTATCTTGGTAGATGTTTGCATGTGTGAGTTATTGCAGGATCAGAATTTAGGAGCATTAGCTGAGTTGTGTGGATAGGCAGCTAACTAGACTGCAATAGCAGGGGCCCTTTGCATAGTCAGCATATTGATGCCCTGGCAGAGCTGTGTGCCTGGGGGTGTAGCTTGTACACAACGTTTTGGCACCATGTCCAACCCGAACCACTGCTCCCTTTCCTGTGCTCTTAACTTCAGGTATTGGCCCCTGAGGTGTAAGGGGAGGGTCACCTGGGGAAATGTCCTGGCCATCAAAGGCTCCCTAGAAAAAAAACATTTCTCCCAGCCATCTCATGAGACAACTCAACAGATTAGATCCCCTCAGGCTGATTCTCCTCTGCTTTGCACCTTGTGTCATGATTCACATGTGCAGAGCAGGTGTAGAAATCTGCCAGACCATCATTTTTCACTCATTTAGGTCACAATTCAAGGCAACTGCACCAGTGTTCCCACTCGAGGCTCCTGGCTCCTCAGCTGTCACCTCTCTTGTACAGGGACCCATGTCTCCCTCTCCTGACCAGGGGTTTTTCCAGGCTGAACTGTTCCCTGCCTATACTGTGATATCCCCAGCAAGCCAGACTGTCTAAACAGGCCAGTGTCAGTGCATTGCTTTCTCTTTGAAGGCTATGGACGGCTGTAAGTGCTAGCAGTCGCAAGTTACCACACAACTCATTATAAGCAAGCACATGTATTCTTAAGGTTAAAGCACTATAGAGAAAATATAAAGCAATAAAGTTCCTATATGCATGCTAAAAGCTTCCCAGATATCATCCATCAGTCTTAGGGAGGCTCAGTAGGCCAAAGTCGTTCCAGCCCTTCCCAGGAAGGATGGGCCCCCTCCTGCACAGAAGGTCCTGTCTGTTTGCAGGATCAGGAAAAAGGCCTGAGTCAGTTTCAACTCAGGCTGTTTATCCAAAAGTCCTTTCGTTGTCTGTTCGTCTCCGAAGAATCCTGCTTGAACCAATACATGCAACCACCTGCTGATGGTGCTGCGTCTTGGGAGATGTTACAACTTTAGTGAATTTGCCTAATCACACCCCTCTTCTCCCCCGCCCCCCCCCCTCCCGACTATTGTTCTGAGTTCCTGGAGGAGTTGTGGTCCCCTTCCCCCACAGAGTTACATGCAATCCTCAGCTCACAGTCAAGCCTGGGGCTCCTAAATGGGACAGCGTGCTGAAGTGCTGCTCAGCTGTTTGCCTTCTCAGGGCGGTTCTGTTTTGCACAGCGGTTTTATTGTCTCTGCTAGCAGATGCCATGAGGCACACTCGAGCCAGTGAAGGCAGGCGGAGGAGAAATAAGTGGTGTTAACCTCTTTAAATGTGTATTATTCAAAAGGGCAATATTAAAAGCCTGGCATCCCAGTGGAAATAAATCTTCCCCTAATAATTCTCCCCGGTGGATGGAGTTCCAATGAGATTCTGCACTTCCAGGAAACACTTGTCCACAGGTTCTCTTTTTATGTTTCTGGCTAACTTTTGGATTTTCCCATCATTACTTCCCCATAAAGAACATGGTGGGCTACAAAAAGGCAGCAGAGTGAGGGTTTTAATGCTTAACTCTCAAGCCTCTCTTGGGTTTGACTGTGGTGCCTGAAGGGATGTAACAAAGCCCCAGAGGGCCCTGCTGCAAGAATATGTTAGAGGCCTCCATCCTAATTCTAAAATCTAAAATTTTGCTTACTTTTACTAACTGGGAAAATCAGAACAGCTTCATCTTAGCCTGGATATTGCATGCATGGATATCTACACCCAGGAACGTGCTATTGACACTATTATACAAAATGCTCACTGGCAGTGATGTTGTGCTAAATTTTATAGTGCAGGAGACCTGCAGAAATGATCTCAAGTTGCTAATTCTGTCCCTCATGTGAGAGTCTCCAAGATCTATCTTGTGTGTGACATCATCATAAGCTAAAGCACCCATATTCAAAGGCTAACTAACATTTTACCAGGAAATTTGATCTAATTGAAGATCTGTGCAACAGGAATCATGAGACTTCCCACACCAGTAATAAACACATAGCGTATCAACATAAAACATGTGTAACTCAGCTTTTATATGCCAAACTTTACACTAAGTAGCAAGGCACATTCAAAGCACACATGTAATTAGTCAAAAAGCCCAAGGCTTGATTCACCATTGTGTTACTCCAGTTTTATGTTGGTGCAAATCTTCTGGAACTGAATAAATGGAGTTACACCACTGTAAAAGAGGAGTAATGCAATGGGGAATCAGGCCCCCGATCTTTTATATCTGAACCTACCCATGGAAACACTTGCAATTGGAGCACAAACAGCATTTGCTTTGCATTCACCACTCGTGTCTGGGCACCAGCTGCAAACAAGTGTTGTCACAAATATACTGACTGCTCTTGAAAATGTGGGCTCGGTGTCAAGGAAACAAAACACAAGGATTCATACTGCCGTGCAATTAAAATAACAAAACACAAAACCCCAACCAACTCTGCCATCAGCACTTGTCAAAGATCATGCCATCTAGTCCATTTTCCATCTGTCTAAGTCAGGCACTTATTGTCTATCTGCTTCCACAGCACAGACATGTTTAGGTGACCTCGATTTAACAAGCCAGCCCTCACCAACAGCTGGAACACATTCTAATAGAGTAAAGAGATTAATTCTGTTCAGGGGCTGCTCCCCATCTATCCCCTCCGCTGGCCTCCTCCTCCTCCACCCTCCAAGGCTGGGGACCTTGGCCCCTCATAACACTTCCCCTGGAACTTCTCAGCTCAACCACAACAGGACTTGGGCATCCAATGCCTGGCTCACCACACCCCCAGCCCACATCCCTCCCCTGGCCTCCTCATTCTCCATCACAGCCCTTCCCCGGAGCTGCTCAGGTCAACCACAATGGGACCCCCACAGTGGGCTCCTCACAATCCCAGTCCATCCCAGCTTGCACCTCCTCTCTGCCCTTGGCAGCCCTCCCTGAGCCTCTGCCCCCCGGGCTTGGGACCCCTGCCTCTGGCAACCCTTCCTGTGGAGCTGCTCAGCTCAAGCACCACAGGACTCTGGCATCCCCAGCAGCATCTGTCTGTAGAGCCAGTGTAGGGGAATTTGCTGGTGGCATAGAACGAGCGGCTCCTATGCCCACTCTCTCATTCCCACTCTGCTATTGGCTGGATGTGATGAGAGCTCAGTAAATCCCAGCAATGCCGTGCTGTCATATCCGCTTGTGGCCATCAGCAGCTGGCAGCCTGTTTAAATACAAGGCGTAATTCTCTATTCAATGTCATATAAAAAAATTGCATGAAGAAAACATCACAGCTGAGAACTCAAAAGTCACATGCCACCTAATGTTGACCTCTTGTGCATGCATATACATTACAATGCAGAACTTAATTTTGCAGCGTAAACCACTTATGTCAGTGTAATCCAGAATAACTCCTTTGGAGTCAGTCACTCTGGATTTACACTGGTGTATACAAGATGGGCATCTGGCTGACAGTCATTAATTACATGTTACATGCTGCTAAAAACTGTGGCTCTCTGTCTCCCCTATAGTGACTAGACAGTTTTGAACAGGCTTAGGAGTCAGCTACTGCCTTTGACTTAACTGCTGCAGTTCTTTAGCTCAGATAACACCGACTCATGCTTTTAAATCTAGAGGTTCCAGGTTCAGTCCCTGAAGATGCCTCCGTCAAAGGAGTCACTACAAATCGCATACTTTTTTCTCAGAGTCTGTATGCACTTTGAAAGGAGGACATCTCACAAGGTTAGCTATTACCATGAATCCACCTTCCCATTCCAGACGGACAGCGCCCGCATTTGCTCAGCTGGGGCAAAATTCTGTGGTGACGCAAATGCTATTGTAAGTTACACCCAAGTTGCAATTTGGTCAGAAAACAGAGGCAAAGCGGTGAAGTCATGTAACTTGCCCTGACTTGTCATTCAGTGGCCCCGGAAGTCAGTTGAAATCTCTACCTATTTGTTGTTAGAGCCAGTCAGGAAATGGTTTTTTTACCATTTAAAATTTGTAACTAACCTTTTTCATCAAACGTTTCAGTCAATGGTTTCAGATTTTCATCCCCAAACTGAAAATCCCGACACTTCCAGTTTCTCAGTAAACCTCCAACATTTTCATCAAAAACAGATACTTATTTCTCCAATTTCCACTTAGTCAAAAAACACAACAACCCTTTCCAGGGAGAGGCGGGGAGGAGGATATTCTGATGGAAAACTTCCAACCGGCTTGGTTTTGTTGTTCGGGGGGGCGGGGCAACTTCACCCCTTGCTCAAGGTTTATGCCCCAAGCTGCATTTGGCAGAATTAGGCCTAAGGACATAGCTCAGCATATTGCCCTTTAAGAATCCACCGGGCTGATAGCCCTGCCACATGCTCTCTATCCCAGAGAAAATAAATGACATTTAAAATAGATCTCATTTTAGATCCTGAGTCTCTGCCACCCTTAGCCTGTGGGATATAACTGGTCTGTTACTCCTCAAACTGCTTATCAGATTCATAGCAACAGGGATTTTATTTTTCACAAACAAATTTATATCCTCATTGGGAAGCTGACAAGCCTCATTTGCTAATGTTTTACTAAATTGAAGAAGTCATAAACCACTACACAAAATGATAGTTTAAGACAGAGGGTTCAGAGGCAAGCAACTGAAATTTCAGAGAAGATCATCACCAGGGAAATGAAAGATCAGGAGCTTGGGAATGGCTGAAACCTAGAGTATGTGAAAACAATAGGAAGCTGAGAACTCGGAGTGGTATTGGAGATTAATTTATTATGAAGATAAAGAACAACTCCTTGCAGACTTCTGAAATGTGCAAGGGATGAAATAAAAAGTTGCAAGATTGAGTGAGACAGAAAGAGGAGGAAGGTGCAGTTTCATCCTGTAGGTACTGGGGACCTGGTTCAGGGGGGAAAAATGCGTTACCTTTTTCCCCCAAATGAAAGCTGAGCTTCTCCTGCAATCCCATGATTCCAACAAGTGGGACTTTAAGGAAGACATAAGATATTTCAAGACTCATGATACAAGCATGACTGTTGGCAACACTGCTGCAATTTAATGGTGCAGTGATCCAAGAAACACCTGGAGAAATAGAACTTGGATCCCCAGAGCTCTTAAGGCACAGACAGCTGCTGTCTGAGCTATATGATAGCTGAAGCAATAAGGGCCCAGGATGCCCAGTTGAGCAGTTTTGATTCCATCCAGCAAAGGGGAGCGTCATGTACACATACACTGATACACATGCTAGCTGGTTCATTACCGTAATCTGAGTCCTCTGTAGCAGATGTGAACGTTCAGTCTGCATTTGCAAGGACAATATGAAAGACAAACTGCTCTCGGTATTCAGCTATAATATTTGCCCTCCTTCCCTGTTGGTATTGACTTTCTTCCATAAACGAGGAAAGAGATTATTGTAAAAAGTTTTGATAAAGCAACAAGGGAAGAATCTGCTGACTGATAGCAGGCATCAGAGTGAGGCGTTTTGAACTGCACATAAAGATGGATTAGCCATTTTGGATGCTGTAGATATTTGCTTCTGCTCGTGCCTTCTAAATTCAAAAATACTATAATGTTCTGCAGTAATGGAGAGGAAATGACAAGGAAATGAAGGCTCCAGCAGGCTATGTGACTTACACAAGCTGACAGAGTCAATGATAGTCAGGAATAGAATCCAGACCTATTTAGCTGGTCTTTAACCCCTAAACTCATTTGCTGTATAACAAGCTGACAACAGGTCAGGAGTAGAGAGTAATGACAAATGATACTGAAGCCTGGTCTCCAAGTCCCATACTAGTGCCCTAACCAGTGGGCCATTCTTCTCTATGGCTTGTCATGCCAGTAAGTCTTGTTGCACTTAATCGAACTGCTGCCACCATGCCTCATCCCTCATTGTTTCCGTGTACTTCTGTCGGTCTGTTTTGCTCGGTTATCTCTAGTTAGATGGTGAGCTCTTTGGGGCATGGGCTGCCTTTATTCTGATTGTACAGCACCTAGCACAATGCGGTCCCGGTCCATGAATGGGGCTCCTAGGTGCTACTGTAATACAGCTAATAAATAGCAATCATGATGCACAGAACCTAGCACAATGGGGTCCTGGTCCATGCCTGGTGCTCATAGGGGCTACCACAATGCCAACAATGCCTGTCCCAGTGCAGAGCTCTGCTACCTCTCAGCAGTGGGGTCAGACTAAGGGGCAACATTCTCATTGTTGCTGCTGTTTGCATCACTGTGTCTGGAGACTCTTTTCTGGAGCACTTGTTACTTAAAGCTCATTCCCACAAGTCAAAACAGGGCAATGATGCAGCAGGACCCCATCTGCTCTGTAGACCTGTTAGCTGGAGGGACAAAGAGACTAAGTGATGTGTCCAAGGTTACGCATCAGGTGTGTGGAGGGACAGAGAATTAAACTGAACTATCTCATCACGTCCCAGGCTCGTGCCCTAACCACTGGGCCAGCCATCGTCTCCTCAATGACTAGTCAACCTTTCGCCTTGCTCCACCTATGCACAACAGAGGGCGCTACTGTCCAACCCTCCAGCCTCTGTTCTTTCTGCTGCTTATATTGAGGTTCCAGTACTGAATTCACCCTGTGTTTTCTCTCTGCATTAATAACGGCTTGTATCCCTTACAAATAAATACATACATAAACTAAACTAAACAGCTTTCCTGTTTGTAAATGCAAGTGTCAGGGAGTATTTTGTCAGCATCAGTTCACTGTTTAGATGGGAATCATTAGTGACAGAGCAAGTGCCACTTAGGCTCGGCACTGATGATTAAAGCAGCAAACAGGGATGTACTTAATGCTGTCAGGATTCCTCATGGATAGTGGAAGAAGGAAATCTCCCCGGTGAAGGGTAATTAGCATGTTTCTATCTCGAACAAGAGAGCCTCGCTGTAGAATTCAAAGGGGCCACAGCGGGGACTGTGTTATTTATCATATCAATCTTCTTCTATACACACACCTCACCCTTTAAGAATATGATGTTGTATATTAATTGCGTGGCTAGAGTGCTGTGGGCTCGTGTGATTTCCTCAGCAAATTGTTCTAACCAGGGCAGGTTTTCCGATGGGCTCGTGATCCTTGTTCATCAGTGTGGTGGAAATGTAGCACCAGACCCGCAGCTGGTGTAAATGGACACCGCTCCGCTACTGTCTCTGCAGTGGCACCAGTGCAGACATCCCTAATGTAGACAAGGCCTTCATCTAATCCCACTGACATCAGTGGTGCTAGTCCTCATTTGGCATCAGCGTAGAGGTGACAGCAGAGCCAGGATCTAAACACACACAAGGAGGTGTAGGGACTGAGGGAGCGAAACGGCTGGAATGCCAGCATTTACACTGCTGAACACTGAAGGGGGAATGAGCATGCTATTTGCAGCATTCTAATGTCCCTTCTGCTCGGCCGTGCGTTGCACATGAGTGCTAGATAAATACCTTGCAGTGCAGTCTTCATCTCATTCCCCGCTTTGCTAGCTGCTGCCCCCTGCCAGCTGCCCCATCTCTATCCAGGAGACCTCAGTGGATCATCTCAGGGAAAGGTTAGATCATTCATAATTGCACCAGATGAGCCCTGGAAGAGGTTCTCCCTCCTGTCCCCCTGGTTTTTGTTTCCATAGGAAATAAAGTTAAATCTGCTATTGGCACATTCAGACTCTGCACCTGCTGCTGTGTAACATACGCCAGCTTCATCTATGTGCTGGCAGAAGCTTCCTGCGCTCTGACTTTGCCTAGGGTCGAGTGAGAACAGGGGGTTAATCCTGAGATCACTTCTATTGTGCAGAGAAAGTGGATGGTTAGGAGGAGCTAGGCACATGCATTCCGATCTCGCTTTCCCCAGTGTAAAAGTGAGATTGATCGCCCTACACTTATTGGTCGTTAATTTTGATGTTCATAATGCAAAGATCTATTAGTTGGGTCCTACCAAATTCACGGCCCTGAAAAACACATCACGGACCGTGAAATGGTCTCCCCCGTGAAATCTGGTCTTTTGTGTGCTTTTACACTATATTATACAGATTTCACGGGGGAGACCAGAATTTTTCTCAAATTGGGGGTCCTGACCCAAAAGGGAATTGCAGGGGGTTTGCAAGGTTATTTTAGGGGGGGTTGCAATATTGCCACCCTTACTTCTGCGCTGCCTTCAGAGCTGGGCAGCTGGAGAGGGGCGGCTGGTTGCCAGGCACCCAGCTCTGAAGGCAGCGCCCTGCCAACAGCAGTGCAGAAGTAAGGGTGGCAGTACCGTACCATGCCACCCTTACTTCAGCGCTGCTGCTGGCGGCAGCTCTGCCTTCAGAGCTGGGTGCCTGGCCAACAGCTGCCGCTCTCCAGCTGCCCAGAAGTAAAGGTCGTAGTACTGTAACCGCCCCTACAATAACCTTGCGACCCCGCCCCCAAATCCTTTTTGGGTCAGGACCCCTACAATTACAACACCATGAAATTTCAAATTTAAATCGCTGCAATCATGAAATTTATGATTTTTAAAGTCTTATGACAGTAAAATTGACCAAAATGGACAGTGAATTTGGTAAGGCCCTATCTATTAGTTAATAATATCTTCAAAGTGCTTTGAGATTCTTGCATGGAACGTGCTGAGGAACTGACAATATATTATGTGTAAGACCAAAGGCTGAGATCCTCAAAGGGACCTAGGGGAGTTGGGCACTTGGCTCCTATTGAAATTAAATGTACACATGTTGAGGATCTGGCCTAGAGAGTATATGTGTCATCTGGGGCCTGTTTGAATTCTTCTCATGGGCAGACGGAGGAGAGAGTCACAAAGAGCACTTTCCAAGAACACAAGCTGCTTTTTGCTGCAATACTGCAGACCTCTTGATTCCAGTGTCCAAAATATTCCTAATTTAATGCAATTGCCTCTGACGCCTTCACAGTTCATCCTAATTCACAGCTTCACAGCAACGCCCATGCCTCTGCAGGCCTAGCTGCTCACGGTTGTGACATTTCCTGTTGCACCTCCCTACACCGCCCAGTTACGTCAACTCGTGGCTCTGTGACCTTTGGGTGTGGCCCTAGCTTTGCATGTTAGGGATCCTGGCTTTGAATCCTGGGTATTCCCGGATATAGGTAGGTACATCTGACCTGCAAACGTGGTGGATTCTCCATCACTCTCAGTCTTTAAATCAAGACTGGGTATCTTTCTAAAAGACCTACTATAGCTCAAACAGAAGTTATGGGCCTGATGCATGAATCATTGAGTGAGGTTCTTTGTCTTGTGTAATGCAGAAGTTTCAACTAAGACCATCATGATGGTCCCTTCTGGCCAAAAAATCTATGTCCAGTGCAGCTCATCCAAGCTGGATTTCAGGAAACCATTCCTAACAGGCTGATCTCCTCGAATGTGCCTTCTTTCTAAGATCCCAAAGAGTAATACGCTGGCATAAGTGAACTAAAATTTGTTCCCCTAGATTTATTTATTTGTTTTGGTTAGGCCCTAGAATAAATCACCTGCTTTGACTCCCCATCCTCCCCAATGTTTTGTCATTTGAAAGGCTGTTTTGACAGCATGTTCTGAGGCAGAAAAAAAATGGATCCCCTCTTAAGTGGAGCTTAGAGCACAGCAGTTCCATGGTCTGCCATCAAAGCCACCAGGAGTTTTACATGGGGAAGGATTGCAGGATTGGTCTCTATGGGATAGGGCCCACTGCCCTTCTCCCTAGTGGTATGTGGCTCAAATTATATGTATCCCCCCAAATTAAAAAAAAAAACAGTAAGAACCAAAAAACAGCACCATGGCTAAATAACAGAGTAAAAGAGGTGGTTAGAGAGAAAAAGACGTCTTTTAAAAATTGGAAGTCAAATCCTACTGAGGAAAATAGAAAGGAACATAAACTCTGGCAAGCCAAGTGTAAAAGTAAAATTAGGCAAGCCAGAAAACAATTTGAAGAGCAACTAGCAAAAGCCACAAAAACTAAAAGCATTTTATTGTAACGTACATCAGAAGCAGGAAGCCTGCCAAACAATCAGTGGGGCCACTAGACAATTAAAGGTTTCAGAGTAGCAGCCGTGTTAGTCTGTATTCGCAAAAAGAAAAGGAGGACTTGTGGCACCTTGGAGACTAACCAATTTATTTGAGCATAAGCTTTCATGAGCTACAGCTCACTTCATCGGATGTGAGCTGTAGTTCACGAAAGCTTATGCTCAAATAAATTGGTTAGTCTCTAAGGTGCCACAAGTCCTCCTTTTCTTTTTTAGACAATTAAAGTGCTAAAGGAGCACTCAAGGAAGAGAAGCGTGTAGCTGAGAAGAGAAATGAATTCTTTGCACGGGTCTTCACTGCAGGGGATGCGAGGGAGATTCCCACATCTGAGCCATTTGGTTTAGGTGACAAATCTGAGGAACTGTCCCAGACTGAGGTGTCAATAGAGGAGGTTTAGGAACAACCTTGTAAATTAAACTAATAAGTCCTCAGGACCAGATGGGATTCACCCCGCAGTTCTGAAGGCACTCGGATATGAAATTGCAGAACTACTCACTGTGGTATGTAACCTATCGCTTAAATCAGCCTCCGTCCCAGATGACTGGAGGAGAGCTAATGTAACACCATTTTTAAAAAAAGTCTCCATAGGCGATCCTGCCAATTACAGGTAACTTCAGTACCAAATTGGTTGAAACTATAGTGAAGAACAGAATTATTAGACACTCAGGGTATGTCTACACTGCCGTTAAACACCTGCAACTAGCCTGTGTGAGCTGACTCAGGCTCACGGGGCTCAGGCTATGGGACTGTTTAATTGCAGTGTAGATGTTCGGGCTCAGGCTGGGGAGGGCTCTGAGTTACTACAGAGAATTCTTTCCCGGGTGTCTGGCTGCTGGATCTTGCTGACATGCTCAGGTTCCAACTGATCGCCATACTTGAGGTCAGGAAGGAATTTAACCAGGTCAGATTGGCAGAGACCCGGACGGGGGTGGGGGGGTGGGGGGGTTTGCCGTCCTCTGCAGTGTGAGGTGTGGGTCACTCACTGGTGTAAACTAGAGTCAATGGTGGATTCTCTGTAACTTGAAGTCTTTAAATCAGGATTTGAGGACTCCAGTAACTCAGCCAGAGGTTAGGGGTCTATTACAGGAGTGGGTGGGTGAGGTTTTGTGGCCTGCAATGTGCAGGAGGTCAGACTGTGATCACGATGGTCCCTTCTGGCCTTAAGTCTGTGAGTCTGTGGGACTGCCAGAAGCTGGGACTGGACGAGAAGGGATGGATCACTCAATAAATTGCCCTGTTCTGCTCATTCCTTCTAAAGCATCTGGCACCAGCCACTGTTCAAAGACAGGGTACTGAGCTAGATGGGCCATTGGTCTGACCCAGGATGGCCATTCTTATGTGATTAATAGTAGGACTCCTGGAGTGCAAGAGTTGCTCAGAAATGTATTGCCTGGCTTGTTTTACTAATTATCTCCTTATACACAGTGAAATCAGAGCATCCATGTGCCTGGGCACTGCACAGAGTCTGTGCAGAGAAGAGAGTCATTCCCCCTCCTCTCAGGGAAATTTGTGCAGCTTCAAATGTTGTCAGACACCATTAAACAACATAATTAATCCAAGCTTTTGATGTCAGGGCATCTGACACTCTGCACTTTCCTTCTGCTCAGCGACAAGCACAGAACAGCCATCAAGCTTAGCTCTGCAGAGCCAGCCATGCTCTGCGGATAAGCTCGGTGCCTCTGCTCAGATGGAGGGCCTGATCCTGACTCAAGCCAAACTCCCACTGATTTTGGGCTGGTGTAAGGAGTGCAAGACTGGGCCAGATTGGAAATAGCAGAGAGGCTCTTCACTGAGGCGTGCTTATAATATCTTTGTCAAGTGTAATACAGTGCTCCCCTTCCCTCCTTCAATGGCCGATGCACCCTCTTGTTGACAAAGTGAGTTGTAGAGCTCTGTGTTTTGCTGCTCAAGTTCTCAGGTTCAAGCCTCCTGATGATGCATGGAGAGGATCATTTTAAGCTGCATACTTAGGAGTCAGAGTAGCAGCCGTGTTAGTCTGTATTCGCAAAAAGAAAAGGAGTACTTGTGGCACCGTAGAGACTAACCAATTTATTTGAGCATAAGCTCTCGTGAGCTACAGCTCACTTCATCGGATGCGTCTCTAAGATGCCACAAGTATTCCTTTTCTTTATACTTAGGAGTGATGGTCCAGTGGTTCGGGGACTCCCCTACGACTTGGCGGAGCTGAGTTAAAGTCCTTACTCTGCCAGAGACTTCCTATTTGACCTTGGCCAAGTCACTTAGCTGCTCTGTGCCTCAGTTCTCTATCTGTAAAATAGGAATAATAGCATTTCCCTACCTCATGAGGATGTTGTGAGGATAAATACACTGGAAATTGCGAGGTGTGTGGATGATAGGGTAATGAGGGCCATATCAGTGTCTTAGATTCACTCATCCTAAGGAGTCCAACTACTTGGGGTGTCCTAGGCGTATGTGGTTTACAGAGGTGGGAGACTATTTCATCAGGAATAAGTTGGCGCTGAGTTTTGCTTCTCAGTGATCACAAATTCCTGGGCAAGGAATGTTTGAATTTATTGGTTGTTTGATATTATTTGCAAATGTCTCCAGACAGCAATTCTCTGTCCGAAGATCATTTTATTTAACACCTGCACTGTGCAGATTGGTGCATGAGTTGCGTTTCTGGGCCCTTATTGGGTGGAGGATTAAACTAACGGTAGATTCAAGTGTAAAATGTGACACTAGATCATGCTGGTTTTGGTTAACTTAGAATCTGCAGCCTGTGGAGGCTGGAACAGCAGCTGCAGAACTGCTACAGAGATTCTGATTCTTGCCTACGTTCTTGGGGTGGGGCACATTCCCCAGACAGTCCCTCAGCGAAAGCCCCATAATAAGGCTTAGGAAACGTCGAGTAAAACCAATCTGTAAGTTGCAAGGGGCAGATGGTTGGGGTGCTGTGCTGTGCTGCAGAGAATGGACCACCTGCTGTTTGCAACATCAGACCTACCCAAGCCCTGGGCAGGGGAGAAGGGGGCTTTCCCTTGCAGAAATTAATTCTGACTTTCGGAGTGTACTCTATCTCTAAACTGCTGGTGAGCAGAGCATGTTGGGAGTAAGGCTCCAGGTGAGCCATGCTGGGACAGAGGCGGGGGGAGAGGGACAGGTACCAGAGGGCAGGAGGTAAGAGGAAGGCAGCATGGAGGCACATGGCCTCCGTATAAAGGATGCTCACCTCTTGTGATCCCCCCAAAACTGCACATGTTAGATTACATCTGCACTGCAACCAGGGGTGTAATTTGCAGCTCATGTAGCCTGCAGGCTAGCTAGATTAAAGCTAGTGTGGGTCCATTTACATGAGCTGCAAATTGCATTCCTGGTTGTAGTGTAGACGTAGCCTGAGACCTGCAAGCTGAATCCCCTGCCAGATTGGCTGGGGAATGCAGTGCAAACCCCTCCTCTCCACGGAACAATGTGAAGGGAGCACAGCATGTACAAACTCCTGGCGTTCCCGGCACCCTGCTCAGGATTAACGCGCCCAGGACAGTGCAGCCCTGTATTCGCCGGTCTCCTAGCTTGGGGCTTTCCTTCCGCTCACACAGCCTTGGAAACCAGGATGTATCTGTCATTTCTCAACAGAAGCCCAGCAACAGGCAAACAGAGCAACCTGCTGCACAAATGGGACAGGGAGCAACAAAGCTGCTCCCTGGTTAAAGCTCCCAAGAGGTGCTTAAAAATCAGCAAGTAAAGGAATGAGCTTAAAGATTCCACACTAGGCTTCCCCCTGCATGTTTTGCTGTCACAGAGCTGTAGATGGGAGCATATGCGATCTGCCTTTGTTTCAATGTAGGCCATTCCTTGAAGCCCACTGAATTGCCTTAGCCATGCGTGAGCACAGGGGTAAAACAGACAGATGAGGGGGTAGATTGATGGCCTGGCCTTTAACCTTAAACCCATTCCAGCTCCCCGGGGAAATGTATTTCTCCATCAGCACAAGCTGAAAAACACAGGCGAAAATCATTTGGTACTAAAGACAGTTCTGACAGGAAACCTAATTTGTCCCCCGGGGCGGGGGGTGAGGGAGGTAACCCGCCACTGAATGCCCTGTGTGTGAAGCCTGCCAGCCAGCAGGTGAGCAGAGAAGTAGCGTTAACCGTTTTTTTAGGGGACTTGTTGCCCTCCCCAGTCCTGGCAAGTGAAAATGTTCTGGGGAGCTGCTGCCAGAGGGGACAGGCCTCGGGGAAAATCAGCAGCTGCTCTAAGGAGCAACCAACCTACAGACGGAAGTTGGGACTCTTGTCTGAGCTGGGGTATGTCTGCACAGCAAAAGCTGGGCCCGGGGTAGCCTACCCGAGCTTGCTCGACTCCAGCTCGCGCAGGTAACGATAGTAGAGAGCCAGCCCGGGGTGAGCGTCGGCACGGCATGGACGCTGGGTGTGTTCTCTGCTCTGTCACCCACTCTGTGCTGCCTTCGCTGCTATTGTTACCTGTGCTTAGTGTGTGAGGGGGTGGCGCAAGGGGTCACAGACCCGCTCTCCCCCCCCGCTCTTCTCCCCCCCCGTAAACGTCAAGCTGGCTTGTGCTTTAACTGCTGCTTCTCCCAGGGTATGAGAGACACCCTGCTTTAGGCTCTGCCCATGCTAACCCTGGCACCCTCTGTGCTACGCAGACATACCCCTAGTGTGACACTTTCTATCGAGCTGGACACAGAGAGAATTGAACTAGGCCCTGCCAGAGCCAGAATCAGGAGTCTGTACAGCTTGAGCTGAAGAGCCAGGGTCTGTAGCTGGGGCTGGCACGGTGTCTCATCCTCTGTGTAGGAGGCAAGGAGCGGGACATGTACTACACACTGAGCGGGGGTTACACAGGCACTCAGGAGAACCCCTCTGCTGCTCGAGCGATTTCAGGAGCTGTCTAGCGCAAGCTCTTCAGGGAAGGGACTGGCTATTAATCTGTGTACGTACAAAGCCTGGCACAGTGGGGCCGGATTTTGGCTGGTCTGTAGGCACTGCCATAATACTCATTATAATAAAATCCTGGAGTTGTCTTTGTTCCTTCTGGATCCCTCCTTTTATTGCCCCTGGATCTCTCCATCCCACAATTATCTGTCTTTCCTCCCTTGCAAGAGTCCATCTATCTTAAGTACTTAGATATCTATCTGGCCCCCCTCTCCATAGTATCTGAGCATCTCACAATTGTCAATGTGTTTAGCCTCACATGTCCGCCCCCGTGCACCCCGTGAGGTAGGGCAGTGCTATTATCCCCACACTGTACAAATGGGGAACTCATGCATAGAGACTAAGTGACTTACCCAAAGTTGCATAGGAAGTTTGTTTCAGGGCAGAAAATTGAATTTGGGCTTCCCCAGTCCCAGCCTAGTGTCCCGACCACTGGACTTGCTTCCTCTCTTAATGCCTTTCTCCGTAGTGGGGCTGATCCTCAGCTGGTGTAAACCAACATTCCTCCATTGATCTGGCCCCTAGTGCGCAACCCCTACCTCCCCAGAGGAGCAAATGAATAGGATAAATGCAGATGGTAGCTCTATTCCCAGGCAATATAGAATCTTTCTAGATCTGGAGTTTCCTGAAAGAGAAAAGGGCAGAGAGAGGAGGCATCAGGCATGATAAAGGCTGTAGGGATTTGTTGTGAGGGTCTGAACATGAAGGGTTTGTTTTATGGGCCAGAAACCATGTGATTCAAATTAATTCCTTAACTAGCTATGGCACTGCAGAAGCATCCCTCTAAATACGCACTCATTCATTATAACTGAGAACAGCTCAGCTTCTTAGAATGTCTGTATAGAGCAATTAAACACACATAGCTGGCCTGGGTCAGCTGACTCAGGCTCACAGGGCTCAGCCGGGCGGGCTATAAAATTGCAGTGTAGACAGTTGGGCTCAGGCCGGAGCCTGGTTCTGGGACCCTGCGAGAGGAGAGTGTCCCAAAGCTCAGGGTTCACCCCAAGTGTCTACACCGCAATTAAAACAGCCCCATAATCCGAGTCCCGCAAACGTGAGACGGCTGACACGGGCCAACAATGGGTGTTTAATTGCTGTGTAGACATATTCTGTCAGCCCTGATGGGTCTCTCCTGAAGGTCCAAACAACAAGGTAGAGAGGAAAGCACTCCAGATCACCTCTGGGGGCCAGGACTGCTGCTCCTTCGCTCTCATGAAACAGGTAGATGGAGTGGCCTTCCTTCCAGTGGAAGTGGCTATGTCTAGACATCTGCACCAGAGCTCAGTGCTGCTGCTGATCTTCTGCTTCTCCCTCTGCTCAAGATAGCTCCCATCTTTGCTCTACCCACAAATCCTCTCCGGAGACAGGGAAAGTTAAAGGTTCTTCCTAGGGAACTGTGGCCCAGAGCCTCCCAATTCAAATTTCAGATTTAGAATTAAGCCCTCCCCCAACAGCCCAATTTTGCACATTTCCGCCAGCATCTCAGCTGCTGTCATTCCAGGACGGTTTGCTAATTATTCTTTGTTAGTCCAAGGCCAGAAGCTTGAATTTTCAGAGCTGGCCAAAATTCCTCTTGGCCACTTTGCAACTCAAAAGGCCCCTGACCATTGTGAGTCTACTCCTCACGCAGCAAAAATGGAGTCGTTGCAGCTCCCTCTGCCCCAGCCTGGAAGTTCCCCACTGTTGGCATTCCAAAACCTGGATTTGGTGAACTTTGAAATATGCTGAAAGACTCAGGGTCAGTTCTCATGGGTTTTTATAGAGGTGGGGACAGGGGGGTGAATGGGGGATGGAGAGAAAGCAGGCCAGGAGGCAGGTTATGCTGGGTGTTGTGGAGTTTAATGGCAGGTCTGTTTTTTAACCAAGGGCTCAGTTCTGCCACCCATCATGTGCACCTGTGTGACTGAGGACAGAATTATCCCCTGGTCTTTGAGAGGGGCATATATAAAACCAGAATAAATAAAACAATGTGGACCCCAAACCCAACTGAACCTTCTTTAGAGCTCAGAAAAAGCCCAGTTAATATTTTTCACAATGTGGTGTTGTGGGTGCCTCTGCTCATCCATGTTCAAAAACAGTAGGGCCAAAACACCATGGGGAAAACCAGTGCCCCGCTATGGTGTATTCCCCTAACTGGGCTAGCAGTGTGATCTCATGAGAGAGCCTGTTTCCATGAGAGTTCCAGCCTGGACCCAATATGTGCAGAGAAGTATCCAGTTCTTCTGGACGCTTCCCCACAACCAGCCTTCTGAGGTTTGACCAACTCTGCTTTCAGATTTGCTATCGAGGGCTTAAATATTTTCATGTGCCGTGGGGTGGTGCTGGTGGGATTTGCTTGGAGGCTGCCTTGTTGAGGGAAGTGGGGGGGGGAAAGCCACTCTAGGATGAGAACTGCACCAGCACAGCCTTAACTGTGGGGTTGGACTGGATTCAACCTTCAGACTGAAGTGAAAGGCAATAGACACAGTGGCTCACTCAGCCATCCTTTCCCCTCTGCAAATATTTATGCTTTAAGCTTCCCCACTTAAAGGCCTAATTGGAGTCTAGGTGAGCCGGCACACAAGAAGAGAGCCTAATAGAGACATTGCAGTGCTATTAGCACAGATGGTTGTCATATGTATGCAAATGAGGAGCAAATTGAATTTGGTGTCCCCTCTCACCAGCTGTCCTATCAGCACCAGCTCCTGCAGCAACGAAAGGCATCGCCATTGTGCCGCTAATCTGTCACTGCAGATTAATTACAACTAACACATTAATCATCATTTGTTTCCTGCTACAAAGGAAGTATCTTGTTCTTTCAAGTACACTCTGTTTGGGTGGGGTGTTTGGGGCCTTGAAAAGGCAAAGAGGAAGGAAGGACACGTGGCTTCATTAGTGAAGGGAGCTGAGGGAGCAAGGTTGCAGGAGCACGCGACACGAGCTGCCTTCTCGTGAATCAGATCTAATTCAAAGGGAGCCCAGAAAGCCCCAGCCGCCTGTCAGGGAACTTGCAGGACAGCCCCTTTGCTCGTCTCGGGACACATGCTTGGCATAGTCCCAAACCAGTGGGGTTATTGCCTTTCCGAGCTGGAAGCTTCCTAGAGGGTAGTTAGCATCAGGGCATCCCCCTAAATGCAGTCTAATAAAGCATCTCTAATGGGTGTACTGGGGTTCAGAGGCTTCCCTGTATAGCACATAGGGCCTGCTGCTGCTGCCACTGAAGGTCATTGCAAAACTTCCCACGATACTCATGACTTCCCACTGCCCCAAAGATCCCCTACACACCACGTTAGAGCTGGGCACGGACTGGGATTTCTGGGCTGCGGGAAATTGGAACATTACAAAAAAAATTGATTCTGAAACAAAACAAGAATGGTGGAACAATTCAGTCTGATTTTTCCCCTGAACTTTACATCAAAAACGACAGGTTCCCACAAATCATTTAGATTTTGATTAAACTGCATTTTTTGATGGAAAACTATTTGGTATATCCCACATACTAGCGCATCCAGAATTCAGCCCCAGCTCTCCCAAACATACCACTTAACACAGCAGCTGAAATAGTTCTGCAAATAGTAAGTACCATGATATAGAACATGCCAAAAGACAAATGTGAATGATGCAGTGTATTCCTGGATCCATCAATCTACCTGTCTCTAGTACAATCTACAACTGCAATACCGAAACCACTTGGTACGTCAGGAAGCCCAGAGATAGCAAAGAACCTGATCTGAAAAAGAACCAACTGGGAGAGGCTACCGAGGCTAGAGTGATACCCTCATAGACATTTCTTTGCAAGGCAGGGAAAACAGACACTTTTCACCCAGTCTGATAGCGTTCTCAAATGTCCCAGTGACTTCCAAAGCCTTTCAGCCAGTCTCTTTGCCAGCTTGCTGTAGTTCCTGCCCTGAGTCACTCTTTAGAAATGTGTACTTTAAATAGACATCAGACATTTCTGGAAGCCTAGCGTCATGCTGTCTGTGCACTGCAGCCCTGCATCTCCTAACACGTCCCTATGCTACTGCGGAAGCCCCGGTATAATTTCACCTCTGGTTTGAGAAGGGAGGCTTGTGGTTGTTCTCTAAGAATCAGCTGAGTTTCCACTTCCCCAAGGGAATGTCTCCGTTTGGATTTTGGCCAGCGTAGCTGCCTTTGTGAATGCAGCAGCAAAGACTTAGCAGCTTCACACCTTGCACACCTACTGACCGCTATACTTACCTACATGCCTCCAGCTTCCACCCAGAACACACCACACGATCCATTGTCTACAGCCAAGCTCTAAGATACAACCGCATTTGCTCCAATCCCTCAGACAGAGACAAACACCTACAAGATCTCTATCAAGCATTCTTACAACTACAATACCCACCTGCTGAAGTGAAAAAACAGACTGACAGAGCCAGAAGAGTACCCAGAAGTCACCTACTACAGGACAGGCCCAACAAAGAAAATAACAGAATGCCACTAGCTGTCACCTTCAGCCCCCAACTAAAACCTCTCCAATGCATCATCAAGGATCTACAACCTATCCTGAAGGACGACCCAGCACTCTCACAAATCTTGGGAGACAGACCAGTCCTTGCTTACAGACAGCCCCCCAACCTGAAGCAAATACTCTCCAGCAACCACACACCACACACCAAAAACACTAACCCAGGAACCTATCCTTGCAACAAAGCCCAATGCCAACTCTGTCCACATATTTATTCAAGTGACACCATCATAGGACCTAATCACATTAGCCACGCCATCAGGGGCTCGTTCACTTGCACATCTACCAATGTGATCTATGCCATCATGTGCCAGCAATGCCCCTCTGCCATGTACATTGGCCAAACCGGACCGTCTCTACGCAAAAGAATAAATGGACACAAATCTGACATCAGGAATCATAACATTCAAAAACCCATAGGAGAGCACTTCAACCTCTCTGGCCACTCAGTAAAAGATTTAAGGGTGGCAATTTTGCAACAGAAAAGCTTCAAAAACAGACTCCAACGAGAAACTGCTGAGCTTGAGTTAATATGGAAACTAGATACCATTAACTTGGGTTTGAATAGAGACTGGGAGTGTTACATATTACACATATTGAATCTATTTCCTTAAGTTAAGTATCCTCACACCTTCTTGTCAACTGTCTAAATGGGCCATCTTGATTGTCTCTACAAAAGTTTTTTTCTCCTCCTGATAATAGCTCATCTTAACTAATTAGCCGCTCGCAGCTTGTATGGTAACTTCCAACTTATCTGTATGTGTATATATATATCTTATTATATGTTCCATTCTATGCATCCGATGTCGAGGGCTGTAGCTCACGGAAGCTTATGCTCTAATAAATTTGTTAGTCTCTAAGGTGCCACAAGTACACCTTGCACTGACACTTGCTTTTCTCTTTGTATCCCTGATGTTGTCCGCACCAGGCTCAGTCACGGGAGGAACAGGGACAGAACTATTCTGCGGCCGAGGACCTTTTCCTGTAAATAAACCCAAACGTAACTTAATTCACAGACAAAAAAACTACAATACAATGGAGTTAAGGGTGAGAGCATGGATCAGTAGCTTAAGGGTAAAATACATTCCCGGGATGCTATAATTATCCCCAAACCAAGCACTGCAAACTCAGGAGATTCAGAGCTAAGGTTTACAGTATTGCTAAACCCAAGTACTCCAAAGTCCTGTGTCCGGCCTGAAAAATCATGAGATTTTATAAAAATTCTCATGTTTTTTTAGCCAATAGCTGTTGAGCTCTGTATTTGTCTTCTGGTGTCACAAGGAGGGAAACCTTCTTTCCTTTTAAAACGAAAGCTGAGATTCTCTTGCAACCCTGTGAAGCCAGGAGCTGGGGCTTCAAGCAAAACATGAAGTGTCATGAGACTTGTGATAAAATCGTGAGAACTGGCAACAGTGGGTTTAAATTCAAAGACCAAACATTACGGGGTGGAAATACAGTTATGTCAGCCAAACACCCTTGCCTCCGCCCTTTATGATGCAGTGCAATGATCATACAGTCATGATTAGAGTCTGTGGTTCCAGATTGGATTGATCAGGCATTTAAAGACATATTTGGGTTTTAGAATATTTTTCCCTGTAGTTGTCACTCCAGAGCAGAACTGATGTTGTTGGAGGCCTTAGCTATTCATTTCAATTGGGGCTGTTGGAAATGTTCATACATTTTTTTTTAGAAAAAAGCAATTTTTCCCCATTTGATTCAAAATATTTTAGGATTGAGGGAGTGTGGTCAAACAAAAATGTTAATTTTGTTTCATATTCTAAAACTTCATCTAGCTTTTTTGGGGGTCCCTCCACTTTCTCTCCCATTGTCACCCTTTTTTCCATTTTTCATCAGGTCTAATTTCCTTACCTTAACACAAGTGAATGGGGATGGAGGGATGGGGGGCAGAGAGAGGTTGGAAGGGTGTTGAGTTGGGGAGATTGGTGCTACGTGAAGGGGACACCTGGTGGTGGCGACCTTAGTCTCTTTTCCCCGAACATCTCTGTGCCCCCACTCTAGAGCTGAGAGAGGGGCAGGATAGGCTGTATTCTTCACCCATGACAAAGAAGTTGAATCCCAGCTTTAAGCGTAAATTCCACTGATATATAATTATGGAGCCAGGACCGGTACATCCATAATAAACAATGCACGTGGACTGTGTGTATGATCAGTTTAGAGCAATATGAAGAGGATGCCCAAGACCTGTTTGGCAGATTTAAACCCATGCTTCCAATTTGCCTGTCTCCCATCCAACAGCTCCTATAGTACCAGGATCACATTAATACTTACAGTGCTCCAGTTTCTTGCAGATGACTGATAATGGGATGGCTAGCTCCTAGTCCCACAGCTGGACTGTTGGAACCACATCACTCATTTCATCCTTAATGAAAGAAATGACTGTCAAAGGCTGACGTGTTTACCTCTGTAAGGCTGAGCCATTTATCTCCACGCTTTCCTAGGGCTGATAAAATACTGCCACCTCATGCGAAATTCATGCCGCCGTAAATCAAAAGGACGACGTGGACGGTGACTGGGCTGTCCTGCAGTAGTCTGCCTAAGCTGGTATTTCCAATAGGCTTCTTATAGGATAGATGATGCATAAGGATGATGTGCTTCTTCTTCCAGTACAATCCTGGGGGGCTCTGGAGGTGCTTCTCAGAAAGAGCTTGCTCTCTGCTTTCCACGGAGTCTGTAGCTGTTCACAGTGCAGAAGCCCAGACATTAGCAGGTGTGCCTGTAGATCTGTGCCTGGGCTTGATGCAAACCTGACTGAAATCAGTAAGCCTTTATCCATTGGCATCCACCGGCTTTTGATCAGGCCTTGATGATGTGCCTTTTACCATAGTATCCAGGTGCTGCGTTCACTTGCGCTGCCAAACAGGCAACTGAGTTAACTTCATAGTTCAACGCTAACTATTACTGAAAGACCTTTCAGTAGCTTGACTCATGAGAAGCCACATGGGTGAGGGTCTCCCCTCCCTTACCTATATACCGTATTCCTTAGATCAAACCTAGAACTGGCCTGATACCAGAATAAACGTATTTATTGACTAGTGAGTAGGATTTGTTCAGCTACTCACACCCACGCAGCAGCATCGGAAGAGTCCATCTGGAATCTTTGCCTTTCTCCACCCCTCTGTACTCTGCTCCCAGCTCAGACTTCATCTCAGCAATAAAAGAGTTATCCCATAGGACCTTCCTATGCTGAGAACGATGCATAAGGTATTGAGATTTCCTGATGAAAAGGCTAGATAAGAGCTACATAGTACGATTCTTACTGTGCAAACACGGCCTAATGTAGTTTGCCATGGAGAGAAAGCTACCTGGGGCCTGATTTTTAAAATGGCTTCCGTTTGGTGGGCTCACAGCGGTCGGTGCAAAACTGGAGGTCAATTTTTAAAAAGTGTGGCCCTGAGCTCAACACGCAGCAAGCTAACTACAGTGCATGCACTGCACGGTGTTGCTCATGTCCTCTTAAAGGGACACTGTCAACTTCAGAATATCACGTTTGTGTAGGAAACCATTGTACCGTTTATGATCACAGGAAACACCTAAGATCACTCTAACGGAAAAAAGATGAGTGAAAAAAAATCTGTTTTTTTCCAGTTGTGTATTGGACAGCACTCTGCGTATAGTTTCACTATTTTCCTATCGTCAGTTTCCCCTGTGATTTGTGTGGGCCTCTCCTATTAAAAAAATAAGTAAATAAGAAACCTGGCTGAAAAATCACAAAAACTGAGAGAGGGACTCAGGGGCAGTCAAACCACTTGCAACTACTTTTAGCTTATTCTTTGGCATTGCCTAGATTTCATGTTAATTCTGTCCCTTCAAATTCTAAAGCGAAATATGCATGGTGTCTGTTTGTTGCCCATTGTTCTGACCTTGTCTATTACCAGCTCTACTAGGATGCTTCCATACTGGTCCTAAACATGCTGGATAATTAGGAGTCATTATTACAGAGAGAGGATTGTTTGACTTTCATCCCCAGTAAATAATGGTTTTTATTTAAACTAAAAAAGGAATGTGGAAAGCATCCTAACAAGGTAAAGCAGTTGTCGAAATCCAGGGTTATGCTTTTGAGGTGATAATTTTATGCTAGCAGCCAGCTGCAATGTCCTGTCTTTGTCCTGAAGGTGGCCTTTGTGGTTAGTTTACATTCCAACTGAGAGAAGCAGTCTTCTTTTGCCACTTAAGTATATTGGGATGCAAAAGCACACGCGCACACACGCGCACACAAGTTGCCACCACTGGTGTCCAAGTCCTGCTGTCTGCATAAACAAAAATCTGTTTGGATCAAAGTCCTCCTGCATCTATTTTGCATGCCTATTTGTAGGAGAACAGCATATAAAGGGGAACAGGCTGTAAATTCAAGGAGGGTCTTTTCAGTGATCATCCAACAAGGTCTGGATGCTACTCAAGTCTCTGCTAATTGGCCCCATGAGACCTTCCCTTTACCACACCCTAATCAGTTTTCTTTCTAAGCCCAACTGGGAGAAACCTTGGGGGGGTGGGGGTTTGGTTCAGTTCATGTACACACAAAAATGTTGCAGCTTTGAATCTACATCCCATTTCTTCAGGTTGCAACTCACAAACGAACAGCCAAGACTGACTTTGAGAAGTCAGTGGAAGCACTCCGAATTGACACCAGTCTAAATGAGAGAGCCGCATTTGCCCCTCAAATTGGGATTTGCCCAGCACTAGACCAGATGAAAGGAGAATGGGGAGCAGGTGGGCAGAATTGAGAGAGGCCCTGTGTATTTTTGACAGTGAGTAATAAAGGATTACAGTTTGAAAGGGTGAGATTCAGGGGTTTCATGCTGTTAGCATAATAATGAACTGTCAGCTGAAAGGCGGACTGGATGACCCGAGAGTCTGTTCTTCCAGGGAGATTTGCAGAAATCACCCCTGTGCCCCTCAAACTGATACTTGATGCTCCACAAAGTAACTTCACCTTGAAACATGTGTTAACTGCTCATGCTAAACAATTTGTTCAAACCTTGTATTTAGCAGTGACACTCTGAGTTAGTTTCCCAGACCTGATAAAGAGCTCCGTGTAAGCTCAAAAGCTTGTCTCTCTCACCAACAGAAGTTGGTCCAATACAAGATACTGCTTCACCCACCTTATTCCACTAAGGACATTGCTGGCAAAAACCATTATTGGGAAGAAGGCAAACTAAAGTTTTCCCAGATGGATTCAGCTCAAATGCTAGTCTCAGGAGGGTGAGTCTGTTGATTTGGTTATTGTCTACACCAGCAGCCACCCAAAGAAAAGCAGATTCAAATAAAATTAACAATTGCACTAAAGGGCCTTCATTCCCAGTCTCCTCTTCCTCTGTATAATCTGATCTAAGTGTACGTGTCTGATCAGGCATTACTCTCCGGACCCGATTCCTCACGACTCCTTAGAGTTGTCCAACATTCCATGGGTGTTTGAGTTTTCATATAAATTTGCTTGACCTGTGTCTGTGCCCCCTTGTCTCTTTGCTTCCTACAGATATTTTAGCAAATGAGTTTGCTGGCAAGAATTTTCTGGCAAATTGCAACATTTTAGCAAATACTAGAGAATACGATTATTATTTATAACAGTAACACCTAATGAGCTCAACTGAGATCAAGGCCCCATTGTGCTAGGCGCTGTACAAACACATGGTAAGGAGACAATCACTGCCCCTAAGAGCTTACAATCTAAATTGACAAGATGGACCAAGGGCAGAGGAAAGAAAGTATCATTATTCCCATCTTATGGATGGAGAACAGAGGTACAGAGAGGCTAAGTGACTTGCATAAAGTCATACAGGAAGTCTGTGGCAGAGCAAGGGATTGAACCTAGCTCTCCTGAAGCCTAATTCAGTTTACATAAAATGAACACTGGATTTGTCTTTATACTGATATAGCTTTGTCCACAATAGACATACTACTTTAACTCAAAAATCACACTCCGACAGTTATCCTGGTACAAAACCTATAGATATAGACAAGGGCTCAGGAACTTCTGAAAATTGCCTCTGTAGCAATTATGCAGCTATGTTCATTTTGCTGGCACTATAAACAAGGGGGGATTATATGATCCACTCGGGCATTAACACAGGTCACCCACACGCTGGGGCTAAGACGGTTAGATGATCTGCCTCGGTCCGGTTCAGGTGTTCAGTACCTGGAAGAATCCCTCTAGAATCACACCACAATTTATCTCCAAACCCACCTCAGCCCATACAGCCCCAGTAGGAAGCAGAGAAAAGCCCTCCTCCATAGAAAGACGAGATAGCGCTGGGAAAAAAGTAACCCCTGAGACACACATGAATTTTCCTAATGGAACTGAGGAAAAGGAGGACATGACCTATAGCACTTTTTCACAGACATCCTTCCAGCGACCTCTGCCTACAACAACTAGAAGTGTACTGCTCCCCTTAGTACATCTGTAATAATCCACTTATCAGGAATCCCCTGATGAGTACATTTGAAGCTGGCATGGGACTGTACTGCAAGTGTCCCATCCTTAGTGCTCGATCCTGCAGTGCAAGCTCCCTGTGGGAGCTAAGGGTGTGCTGTACCTGATAGGAGTGCTCAGGACACTGCAGGGTTGAGTTCATATTGCAGATGCTGTACTGGATCATTTGCCTGATATGGAGTTTGAAAACTTTCCCTTTCTAGTCCATCCTCCCTGTGTGATAGGTACCGAGGCTGAGCTCATGTGGCTGTGCTTGCTGGAACTGGGTGGATACTGCAAAAAAGTATTCAGACATTCCCTTTCAATAAAAAGGACTCATATTCACCGTGACAGGAGCTGCAGCCTCATTTGTGCAAATAGAATTTTGCTCCCAAGAAGGGTCACAGAGAGGGAGAACGTCATGAACTTTTTTGCTAGGACGTATTTGTGCAAATATATTATGTGCACAAGTATTCACACCTGAAGTTCTCACACAACTATCTGGGTATGGCCTGGGAGTCATCCAATCAGTGTGGCAGGGAAAAAATGGCATGCAACATTGAGGCAGATCCTGATCTTTGAAATCAAAGGGAGTTTTGCCATGGACTTCAATGGAAGCAAGAGCGGGTTCGCTCTGGGTGACATTCATCCTTCTATAGAAAGCCAGCGTGAGACCTGCGTGCCACATAAGTCCCACTTAAAGCCATAGGTGAAACTGACTAACAGGTTGTGAAACTGACTGGTTAACTTCACTGACCACCCAAAGTGAAGCGCAAAAAGTAAATAAACTGACTACATGGTGGAAAGCAGCTTTGCCAGCCCCAATCATTCAAAAAATCATGAGTTAGGGCTCAAAAAAAACCAAAACAATTTTTTAAAATCACAGGTTCCTTAAAAATCACGTGATTTAAAAATGATAAAAATTGGGTTCGTTCTAATTTGCCCTCTGGTTTTGAGCTAGTAGGGTTCACGTTGTCAAGCTTTTCTCTGCAACCATGAGGACCAGAAGAAACTCAATTTTTTTAAAATGGAAGTTGAGATTCTCACTTAATAATCATGTGACTCGAGGAGCTGGGGCTTTAACAAAAATCACCAGACTCATAACAACATTGTAAGAGTTGGCATTGTAAGAGTTCTAAGTGATAAATTCTTCCCCTTCCCCTTATAATAATCTTAGGTATCTTTTGGAACATGTAGGTAAAGGTGGAGGGGAGAGGGGATTCAATACTAGCTTGTGACGCCCATCTTAAAACATGGCTCTTTAAACAGAAATGCTTCAACTAAAAACTTTGTACAAAACAATTCCTTGCCCCTTGTTACTTTTTCCCTCCCCAGAATTTCATTAAGATTCAGGCAAGCACTTGTTGGACTTGCATGCACAGGCTACTTACTCATTGGTACGATTTCAGGAAATGCTAATATAGGACTTCAAGGCATGTGCTCTGGGCATGGTCTGGTCTCTGCAGCGTGTGTGTGAGAGAGACGTGTCTTGTCTCATGGAAGCAAAGAGAAGTGTGGAATAAAAGGCAGCAGAGGACAAATGAAAGTGTTCGACTCTCATTCTTCAGGGTTTACCGGAGCATTTTCTTTTAATTGCATGGCCCATTGTTTACCGAGCATAACCTTTTGCTTCCCCTTGTAAGTGTTCTACCCACTTTAATTAAGAGGGATGAAAATGGAATATTTCATCTTGTCGAGGGGGCAGGAGGGGACACAGCTGAGGCCTCTCTCCCTAATACCACACCACACAGCTTGAGATAATCAATTGTCATCCTTCATACTCACTTTGCGGCATAATATGCAAAGGGTGGCAGTTGCATTACCTAAAAATAGCCCAAAGATGACAATTATTATGAGGCAGGGTTCCTCTGTGCCATGCACAAACAGATCAGATTGCACCCGAGGTTTCGGATTTGGAATGACAGATCATCCATTTCAGTGAGGCCTCCCCGGAACACAAATTCATTCAAAATGCTAGCACAGGGACGGGCTAAATGAAATCAGGGTCTTGGGATGATAACAGTGGACGTTTCCCAAGTATCTGGACAGGGCTATTGGTTTATGACGGCAAGAAAAAGAGAAGAGAGAACAATCCAGCAGAAAGAGAAAGCAGGAGCAATAATGTGCAGTTTAACAAAGAGGTGTGTAAAACCTATACAATGCTAAACCCGCCCTATCTACGTGTGGATATGTGCTCTGGGGCACCTCCCTAGCTGGGTTGGGGCCCCTTGCCATGCCCAGTTACCACCAGTCCAGGCCCAGCCCCTGAGTCCTTGCAGTGGGCCCTGCCCTTTCAGGCCTACTTACTTTGTTATGGATGGGGAAAAGCAAATGTTCAAACAAAAAGCTCCTGGCACCACCTCCCATCAGGAGTATGTGGGTAGCAACTTTCCTGCGGTCCCTGTAGTCAGGTAGCTGAGTTTGGCTGTTCCTACTGGGTTTTCCCCTGGGGTTTGCTGGACTCCTTGCAGAGCTGGGGAGTCTCTGGTGTGGGGGTGAGGGGCTCCAGTTGCTTTTCAGGGCTTCCCCTTTGCTGTCTGCAGCACCAGCTTCCTCCTTTTAAAGCCCTCCTCCCTCCCATGCGTAACTGGGAGAGCCAGAGTGGTGGGGCTACCTTAGCGTAGAGAGCATCCCTAGCCCCTTCCTTGTCAGTGCAGGGTTTATACAGCTGTCATGCTGCCCCTCAAGCTTGTTTTCAAAATCAGGTGCCTAAGCTAGCCAGGAAAGATCTGGGGACGGGGGTATACACAAAAGAGGCGGTTTTACAGAAACTTTACAGTGGTGTGCACTAAATAGGTGATTGGGTGTTTCTGCACACACTCATTTGTTTGCACACAAGTTGACTTGGTTGGGATGCACCACTCCACTGAAACCAATGGAGCTATGCCAAAGTACTCCAGCTGAGGATCTGGTCCTATAAGGTGTGTATATATGAGAGACGAAGCACACAGTGACTTGCTCTGTACCCTTCTGTATCTGAAGAGAAACATAAAATGGCCGCTACCTCAGAGCTGTTCTTGAAGCAAGCCAGGAGACATCTTTCTGGAGTTAAAGATGCAGGACTTGGGAAACAGAGGAACATCTGCTTTCAGTTTTACAGCTGCAACTGAAGTTTATAAAGTACATTGGGCTTCTTTTGGATTAGTGCCACTTACAAGTCTATCATTGTGTCTAGCTCCAGAGCAGCAAGGAAGAGGACAATTCAGGCCTTGTCTACACAGGGAAGACTTTTTGGTAAGAATTGAATTAAATGGATATAGTAATACCAAAATAACCCCCTGCATGGACACTCTTATTCCAGCATAGTGATAATACCTCCTTCTTACATAGAGCTTCTGAGCAGTAGATTTCAGCGGTTAATATCATTCGCCTCTTTTTACAGATGCAAAAGTGATGCACAGAGTTGAAGTGACTAGCGCAAGGGCACCTAACAGCAAGCCAAGACTAGAACCCAGGTCTCCTGAGACATAGTCCAGTGCCCTATTTACTACACTCTCCTAAATGAGTGCCTTTTTCACTTTAGCTCACATCACTTGGGAAGGGGATTGTGCTAAACCAAAAAATCCCCACCAGTATTACAAAATAAGTGTCCATGTGGTGGAGTTATGCCGGTATAACTATACCTGTATAATTATATTTGTATAACTGGTCAAACTTTCCCATATCGACAAAGCCTTACAGGAAATTTCTGCCGTTACAAAGATAAAAAGATATTGGAGACGACAGGGATATGTTATTGGCCAGCCAAAAACAAAAGACAAATAAGGTACAGGGCAATTTGAGCAATGCATATTTGGTGGTCTAATAACAAAGGCTGGGATCATGTTTAGTTCTCAGCACTACTTTCTGCTCATGTGTAACCCTACTCCACATTAACAACACAAAACCATAGCTATTCATGTATTATGCACCGTTACTAACCTGCACTGAAAGGCATTGAAGTGTAATACATGTGAACAAGGGAAGAGAAGGAGCTGAGAATGGGGAATAATTTTCCTTTTATGTCAGCTGACCTGCCTAGTTCCTGAAATCTTTCTGGGCTCTCCTGAACACATGCTAGAGAGTCCACCTGAAGGAGTGGGGTTTCTCCATGCTCTGCTCTCAGAACTGAAGAAGGAGCAGAGGTGAATGGTTGGTGTTGGAGCAAAGAAGGCATAAAACTGTCAGAGACCTGGGTGGATTTGCCCAAGGAGACCCACTTGGCATTTGTACCATTGTGAAATTAATGTTGCCAGGTCATGATGTTCTACCACCATGTGCTGATGCACCATGATGATGTTATGGCACAATATCGCCGCACAGTCCTCACACAGTGTCATAATGAGGCATCAAAAGGTCAGTCATCACTATCATCTCATGTGCAATGATGGTGCTCTGGACTGGGATTAGGGGACTTAGGTTCAAATCCTGGCTCTGCCAAAGTGCTTTGTTATGGCCCTGGGGAAAACTGATTTCTATGTGCCTCAGTTCACCATTTATAAAACGGGGATAACAGCTCTTCTGTACCACACTGAGGTGTTGTGAGGATAAATACATTAATGTTAGTGAAGCTCAGACACTATGGCGATGAGTGCCATGGAATGGCCTATAAATAAATACAGCACAGCTGAGAGGTGATAAGCTACAGAACCGTTCGCCTGTAGGTTACTGAGCTGAAAGTGGCCCATGGCAGGAATGAATGAGAGTTGTTATCATCGGGTGGTGACACAGTGGCCTGTGTGAAATGAGATGGTCTTAATCCAGTTCCTAGTGGGCAGTGGCCCGTCTCACAAAAAGGCCATCTCAGGACTACTACTAGTCACCCCGATTTCAAGGACAACATCGACAATTACCGTTTGTACTACTGGTTCTTCACATGCCTACACAGACCAATTAGGGAAGAACACCATTTACCGCACTGACCACAGAGCCTCTTGCCTGGTTGTGTTAATTGAGCTGCATGTTGTTTCCATGCCTGGTGCGGTGCTTCCAGCTGAGCAACACAGTTCTTCTTGAAGTCGTGGACACCTGCCCTTACGGCATGGCTCCATGTGATGCAATCAGTTGCCAGTTGCTCGAAGGTCGAATCGGAAATATTTGTTTTGTGCAGATTTTGTTTCAAAGCATCTTTGAAATGTTTCATCTGCCCACCATGCTTACAGAATATAGAATTTATTCTGCTAGACAAGTCTCAGGCATACAAATTAATGACCCATCTATCTCAGTTGGGCACAAATCATATAAGCCTTGATACCAACCAAACCAGCTTTCACCTTCCGTTTAGGACACCTGGTCTTGCCAGTTGGTGCCAGCAGTCACTGTAGGTGACACAAATGGAAACTGTCAAGCTTTTTAATGTGCCATTGTTAACGGATCCATGTTTAACACTCATTGTGCAATGTTGTGGGGACAACAGAATCATATACTTTGATTTTGTCTGTAGACAGATTCCGTGTTGCTTCCAAATTCGGTGATAATGGCAACTGCATGCACTGGCTGTCTTAATTCGTGCATCTGCTTTGTGGTTAATTGTCACACCACTGTTTAACATACTGCTGAGATAAGTAAACTGTTTCATGGCTTGGAGCATGGTACCTTCCAAGCGTATTGATGGATCTTGATAAAGGTATTGAGGGGCTAGTTGGTACGTAGCCTCAGTTTTTGTTCGGCTGATGGTAAGACCAAAATGTCAAGCCCCCTCAGCAAAGTGGCTTGTGAGATCTTGTAGTGCTGCTTCAGAACATGTGACCAAGGCACAATAATCAGTGCAGATCAGTTCCTGGATCAGTGCTTCGATCACTGTGCTATTTGCACATAAACTACAGAGATTCAAGAGCTTGTCAGTGGAAAAGCATTAATTAAGATGCCATTTTGAAGAGCCAGGGCAGGCTTCCTCTACCATCACAGCAAGGAATAAATCAAAACGGCTAGGACAGAGGATTCATCCTTGTTTCACCCCCATTCATGATTGGAAATGAGTCTGTTAGATCACCATCAACACTAACTCTTCCAATAATGCCTTCATGGAATTCCCAGACAATGTTAATTAACTTGTCTGGACATCCAAATCTAGCAAGCAATTTCCAGAGGCCAGTGAGACTGTGTCAGAAGTTTTGGTTAGATTGAGAAACACGATGTACAAAGGTTGATGTGGTTCATGACATTTTTTCTATAACTGTCAGATGATGAAAATAATGTCAACAGTGCTCCGCTAAGCATGAAAACCGCACTGACTCAGATAGAACTTTGAAAATAGTTCGGGTAAGAGACGGTTCCATGCAAGAATCTGACCATCCATGGAGAGCAAGGAGATGTCAAGGTAGTTACCACAGTCCCTTTCTAAGCCTTTGCACATATAACTGGTGAGGATGTTGGCATCTTTCAATTGTTATGGTATGATTTCTTGAAGCCAGATGCAAGAAGGATTCAAAATACTAGTCAATGAAAAGATTTCCTTTGTGTGCAAAAATTTTAGCTGGAAAGGCCCTGGGACCAGGAGATTTATTATTTTTCATTGTTTGGACAGCCTTCAGCACCTCAGCTCATGTGGGTGGATCGGCAAATGCATTAGACGTATGCAATTTGCGGACATTATCTCATCAGCGACAGTAGATAGATAATTAAGTAATTCACTGATGTGTTCACACAACCCTTGGCATATGGCAGTGTGATCCATGGTGAGAAATTCACCATCAGCAATTGTTAGCTGTATCAAGGCAGATTGAGTAGGGCCATACACAGCTTTGATCAGCTTTGGAGTCATATTTTTCAGCAAGGACCTGATAATGATCCTGAAATATCAAATCTTCTTGCTGCCAAGCATCAAGGTCATGACATGCTCCTAGCTGATCCATTCTCTGAGTCAAAAAAGGACAGATATGGAGTAGCTTGCTTCATGCTTCAGTGCAAACTCTACCAAATGCAAAATATATGGTTTGACCGCAGAGCGGATGAATTGCAGATTATCTCAGTAACTAAGGCCTAGATTCTCAAAGGTATGTAGATACATTGGATTCCTTTTGAGGATCTGGGCCTTAAACTCTTGTTGGCCACCTCTCTGCAGCACTGAATTGGCACAGGTGGTTTATCTGAGCTCAGGTAGGGCAGTGTGAGGTGCAGAAGCAATTGTTAGGACGTTAGCTTGAGCAAAACTGGCACGTGTATGTCTGCCCGTGCTAGAAATCACACCTCCCAGCTGCTGTGGAGACATACTCTGTGAAATGGAAGGAGCTCGCCCCATTCACTTCATGTTGTCAAAAATACAGCTGAAGCCCACTAGGAGAGTGAAGTAGATAGAAGCAACATTGCTTCTAAATTTGTTACATTGATGAAGCCTCTAAAAGAAAACTTACTGATGTCTTAACGGCCAAATCCAAACCAAGCCTAGTCATTTTCTTAAGAGGTAGCGAGAGAGACCAGCATGCCCTTATTGCTCTCATTTTGAGTTATGATGCAAAATAAGGTCATGTTCCAGAGATAAAACAAGTGAGATGCATGACTTTAATTTTGGAAAATAATCCTCTGTTGCACATTGGATGTTTCATTCTTTTCAAGCTGAAAAAACATAGCAGCAGAAGAAAATTAAACTGTCTTCAAATAGCACCCAAAGTCCTTTGTCTCCAAACATCCTCTCTTCCTCCAGCCCCCACACATTTAATTGGTATTTCTCATTTAGGTACTTATATGTTACAAAATGGATTGTGTCCATTAACATCTCTTTTTTAGCCCATGTCTTGCTGAGCAGCACAACATGATGAAAACAATGATTCATAAAAGTTATTTGGAAGTGACTCAAGAGAGCTTAGGGATTTTCAAGCAGACTTTTTGAAATGATAACGATTGTTTAAGAACAACAACAAACCACTTCAACTGGAGATGGTTCAGTTAAAAAGAAGGTTCTTGAAGCTAGCTCAAAGGAGTCAGAGTAAGACCTGAGGGGGGGAGGGGCGGGGAAATGGAAAAACTGCTGTTTGTGAAACAGTTCAGGATGGAAAATTGCAACATCTTGATAGGGTAAAATTCTCCAGTTGGTCAGAAACATTTTGCAGGACTGTGGCTTTGTCTAGAGTAGAATTTAAAGGTGTTACACTGTGTTAGCTAGCTTGATCTAACAAACACTTTCTAAAGATCTAGTGAAGATTAGTCAAGTTGAATTAAGTTAAACTAGATTCCTACATATGCTTTAGGGAGGAGTATGGTCTAGTGGTTAGGGTGTGAGGCTGGGACTTGGAAGATTTTGAGATTAGTTCCTTGCCTTGCCAAAAACTTCCCATATGACCTTGGGCAAGTCACTTCGTGTCATGTTCCCTGTCTGTAAAATGGGGATAATAGTACTTCCCTGCCTCACAGGGGCATTGTGAAGATAAATACACTAAAGATTGTGAGTAGTTTAGACACTATGGCAGTAGGAGCCATATATGTATGATAGGTAGTGACCTTAATTTGACTAGCATGGCATGTGCTGAAATAAAATGGCTTTGTCTTGACCAGAGTTTCAGAAGGTGTTAGTTAGATCAAGCTAGCTAACACAACATAACAACATCTCTTTATATCTGAGGGCAGGTCTACACTAGAGGGTTAAGTCGACCTAAGTTATGCCACTCCAGCTACGTGAATAACATAGTTGGGGTCGACGTAGCCAAGGTCGACTTATTGCGGTGTCTACACCACGCTGGGTCAATGTGAGAAACTCTGCAGTCTGGGGTCAAATTAGTGGGTCATGTAGACCCTCTAAATCGACCCCTGGTGGATCAATTGCTGCAGAGTCAATCCACGGTAAGTGTAGACAAGCCCTAAGACTTGGCAAAACCTTTGTGATGGGGAAAGAAGGACTTCTTACAAGTTAAAAAAATAGTGATCTAATTTAAGGGAACTTTAAAAGATTTGGGCCTATGTTTGTAAAATAACTTTAAATGATGGCACTATGTAAGTGATTCTCCATAATAATAAATAATAATAAAATTAAAAGAATAACAATTAACTTCTGTTTCTATCTGGAAAGACCTCTGGTATTTGCAATATGCTTGAGTTACAGCTTTTCTTAAGCCTGGCAGCTCTGGTCTCAGCCACAATCCCGGTTTTAAAGGAAGCATGACAATTAAAAGTGAAATGATCTGAACGTGTCAGAGCCTTAAAAAAGGTTCATTTCTAAGACATGGACAGGGATTCAGGCTTGTGTCTTGTATTTTCCCTCCCAAAGCAGTTTGCTCATTGCTAATGCTGACATTTTGCATTTGTGATGGTCACCATAGTCTGAAGCAGGAACTTCCTGAGCCGAAAGCATGAGACGCTTCGGCATTGGCTAAAGAGCCAGGCTCTGTAGCGATGAGCTGTAACAGCCCCATGTAGTCTGTTGATGAGGCACAGCAGGAGTTACAGAACACCTGCTGACTCAATGGCCTTTAGAAATGTTAAACAGTCCGAGCACCCCTCAGAGGTAAGTATTATCATTCCCATTTTACACACGGGGAAACTGAGGCAGAGTAATTAAGTGACTGACCCAAGGCATCAGACAGAATAAGTATCAGAGACAGGATCAAAACACAGACATTTCCTGGCTCCCAGCTCGATGAGCAGGCCACTAAATCACACTGCTTTCGAACAAATGATAGTTCAAAACAATGTAGTGGTCAATGCTTTTCAAGTGCCATTGTAACCAAGGGAGAGATTTTTAAAACGCTCTCAGTATCTGCCTCCAGTGAAGTCAATGGGAGTTTTACCACTGACTTGAATGGGAGCAAAATTAGACCACTTTGTAAAATGCTCCCCTTCATGAAGATGCCCATGGAGCCTTAGTATTGTAGTATGATGAATGGGACTGGAGAAAAGGGATCAGGTTTCAGGAGTGACCTAGTTTTGTGTGATACCTGGAGCTCAGGTGTGCAAGCTGGTGGCCAGGCAGCTACCAAACACTGGGCTCTCAGCATATAACCTGGCCCCTTTATGTATGCTCAATAGAGCTCATTTTCTTAAGTTCTGCATCCCTGATGCATCACTTATGGCTAACAAAACAAGTATTCCCTATACTAAGTTTAGGGAATACAGAAATAACCTTACCTAATTGCAAAGAGAAAATTGTAAAGTTTTTCAGGGCAACTACTGTACAAATGACTATTTGCAAAGACCCGGCTTGAAAAACTCAAAGCAAAGTTGCTGTTCTACAAGGCCAAAAAGGAAAGAGCGGACAGGCCCTGCTATAGTCTATTTCACTAGCACCGTAACCCTGAAGGCCTGGGGTATATTTACCCATCTGGAAACAGGCTTCAAGTCTGTTTATTCCTAAGCTTTGCCACAGGTGCACATTCTCCCATTCAGGCTAAATATCATGAAAAGGACAAATGTATCTGAGGTCACTCTTGGCTAATTAACATGGCAACAAGTGCTGATTAATTAGCTTGGTCTTGAAATTAGCTGAGATAATCCTTGCAATGGCATAGGCCACAGATTTACGATGGTTTCTTCTCCAAGACAAACAATATTGTTTGTACAAAAACCTTCATTCACTCTGTAAATTACTACTGCTGCTTTCTTGGAACTCCAAGAGAAACAATTCCATTTCATTTAAACTTGTGCTTTTATTTCTTTTACCTGGTGGAAAAACTTACCTCACAAGGCATCTGGTGAGAATCATTTGCCCTATAGTCAACCCCTACGTTGGCTGTATATGTATACATTAGTGCTGGTAATGCCTTTGGAGAGTAAGGGCCTGATTTTCACAAGTGTTGAACATCACAGTTCTAGCTGAAATCAACAGGAGCAGTGACTGCACACTCCCACTGAAAATCAGTCCAGAGGTCCTATAGACATCAACATGCAGAACAGGTACAGTAGTAGTGCAAGTTTCTTCCACATTACCCTATTACTATGCTTCAGCCATGCCCTGAAAGGACCACCTCACTCTCTAGCTCAGGGGTCTCAAACATGCGGCCCGCTCCTCCGCCTACCTCCCAGTGCTTCCTGCCGCCAAACACCTGTTTGGCACCGCTTAGGACTTTCCGGGGGGGTGGGGGTGGGGCCGCAGGGATGTGGTGCGCTCAGGGGAGGAGGCGGAGAAGAGGCGGGGCCGGGGCAGGGCCTCATGGACTAGATGAGCAGTCCGAGGTATGAAGTTCAGCATGTATGATTCTTTGCTCTGACTAGTCGGGAAGAACGTTTGTTAAAAGTGGAGACGTATTTTGTATGAATAGCTACTTTAAAAAGTTCCTGCCATTACAGCTATGTTGATAGACTGTTCGTGTAGATCATCATCAGTGTTACTGACCACATAAGGAATAGTTACAGGTGTTTATATTTTATTAAAACCCCTCTTCACATTACAGTTTTTAAAAAGTTAATACATTGACTTTTAATAGCATACTATATGACTCTTCATTTTTTTCATTTTTGACTATACTTTTGTATCGTTGTATGAAAAGTTTTCAGTGATGCGGCCCTTGGGCCAATGTACTAGTCCTCATATGGCCCTCCTGGTGATCTGAGTTTGAGATCCTTGCTCTAGCTAAAGTACATATATTACATAGTACATTACAGGTATTTCAGCACCTCACCATCTTTGATGTATTTATCCTCACAGCACCCCTGCGAGGTATGGTAGTGCTCTATCCTCATTGCACAGATAGAGGACTTACTCGGATTTACACAGGTATTCTGGGGGAGGGGGACTAGGGATTTACATCCAAGTCCTAGATTACTGCTCTAAGCGCTGAATCGTCCTTCCCAGCATGTCTTTACTGATCATTCACTTTTTGTCTTCTCTGTGGTGATTACCAGCAAGGGGGCCCATTAGTGCCAACTGCAATGGTCTTTTTTCAATTATTCTTGCTGCCATATGGATACTTGTCCCCTCGGAACTGGACTCATGTCACACAGGCCAACACACAGCCATCAGATCAGGGCTCAAATTGGGAAATACAAAGTGTGTGTGCGGGGGGAGTACTCTCCTAAGCTCCGCCCAGATGCCAAACTCCACCCACTTGAGATGCCATGAGAATGTGCCACTTGCAGCAGATTGTGCATATGTTCAAAAATATGATCACACAGGCTCCGTTGAGCTCCTCAGGCTTCATTCCCCCTCACTGGGGTTCAGATAAACATTGTGCAGGCCGGATTAAGCCCAAGGTGCAGTGTGCACATGTCTAAGGACCTGCCTCCCACCATCAGGTGATCCTTTCAGAACCTCAGATTCATTCAACAAAAATTGTTTCCAGTCCTTGTGGCTGCAGAGGAAAATGTGAAAACATGAATTCTGTCCAGGTGCTGTCGGGATGCCTGCCTGAGTCTGCAGACAGCTTGCAGCAAAGGAAGGAGCAGCAGCCATCAGACCCAGGGAAGACATTGCCTGGCACCACACCAACCACTGGTGCAGATCCAGCCTTCTCCAGTCTGTTGGCATAGAGGGCAGTTCTGATTGGCTGGTGTGTTTGGATGTCTTTGGGACTGGCTGTCTCTCAGAGGTGCCTTGCTAGGCTTTGGATGATTGGCTTCCTATTGGTGGGTCTCACAAGTGTCCCAAGGGTCCATTCTCTACCTTGGGTCTTTTGTCTCCAGAGGTAAGATGGGGAGGGAAGGGGGAGGGGAAACAGTAGCATCCACTTATGGCACCAAAATGAGACACTGTTCACAGTACCTGGGGGAAATCTGTGATTGTCCCTCTCCTTTCTCACTGGTTTTGAGCAGCAGAATCCCAATCTCACGAGTGGCTCCAAACAAGCATACCCTTGTGCCCATGAGGCTCTCCTTCCAGGATCAGGGCCTAGATTAGGAGTGGTTTCATCAAAGTAATGTACAGAATGGAGCTGGTCCAACCCTGTAGTCTTGTTGGAACTGCTGATTTTGTCAAAAGCAAAACATTTGGTGGATGGTTTGATTCTGACAAAGTTCCAACGGACCCCAAACAGGTTTCAAAACCTGCCTGCCAGGCAGATTTCTGTTGGAACCCGCTTGCTTTTCTGCCTGTGCCCCTGCCCAGCTCCTCAGCAGCCTGCCTTTGTGGGCTGATGGGGAGCAGAGATCCTCAACGTCCTGGATAGCCCAGCTCACGAGCTCCCAGGCTTATGGCTTATCAGCAGTGTGGGTTTGTGTCAAGGTTCCTTCCCCACTCTGAACTCTAGGGTACAGATGTGGGGACCTGCATGAAAAACCCCCTAAGCTTATTTTTACCAGCTTAGGTTAAAACTTCCCCAAGGTACAAACTATTTTACCTTTTTCCCTTGGACTTTATTGCTGCCACCACCAAGCGTCTAACAAATATATAACTGGGAAAGAGCCCACTTGGAAACGTCTTCCCCCCACAAAAAAATCCTCCCAAACCCTACAGCCCCTTTCCTGGGGAAGGCTTGATAAAAATCCTCACCAATTTGCATAGGTGAACACAGACCCAAACCCTTGGATCTTAAGAACAATGAAAAAGCAATCAGGTTCTTAAAAGAAGAATTTTAATTGAAGAAAAAGTAAAAGAATCACCTCTGTAATCAGGATGGTGAATACCTTACAGGGTAATCAGATTCAAAACATAAAGAATCCCTCTAGGCAAAACCTTAAGTTACAAAAAGACACAAAAACAGGAATATACATTCCATTCAGCACAGCTTATGTTATCAGCCATTTAAACAAAACAGAATCTAATGCATATCTAACTAGATTGCTTATTAACCCTTTACAGGAGTTCTGACCTGCATTCCTGTTCTGGTCCCAGCAAAAGCCACACACAGACAGAGAGAACCCTTTGTTTCCCCCCCCTCCAGCTTTGAAAGTATCTTGTTTCCTCATTGGTCATTTTGGTCAGGTGCCAGCGAGGTTATCCTAGCTTCTTAACCCTTTACAGGTGAAAGGGTCTTTCCTCTGGCCAGGAGGGATTTAAAGGTGTTTACCCTTCCCTTTATATTTATGACAGTTTTCATGGTCCAAACATGCATGGACCATCTGCATGGTCTCAGATGAAGAGAATTTCAAAGTGTTTGGGTTTCATTCAGAGTCAGAATGAAACCAAATTTCAAACAATCAAAATCCTTCTCAAAACGCAATTATCATTCTCTGCCCAGATCGGGCACCGAATAGTCATATCCCTCATGATGCCAATAGTTCGGAATCTTCACCATTGAATCGTAATCACAATGCAGGGTTGACCTTTGCCTCAGCAATCTCCCATTCCTCTAATTCCTGCCCATAGATTTGCTCATCGGTTGGGATAATGCTTCAGCCCCACTGATTGTTGTGTCTGACCGAGCAGCTGCCACACAGTCCATCATGAAATAACCAGCTATCGGTTTTAAAAATGCTTCAGTTCAAGTGCAAAGCTTTCTGCTGGGTAGCACTACCCCACACAAGAGCCTGCAATGTAAATCAATGTCAAATGGGTCACTGGTCTATTATTTGTAAGTGCTTTAAAGTACCACAGCCTCACGTTGGCTATCTATCATGAAGTGCTAACCGGGGGTCTTTCTCCTTCCTGTATTTTGGTAACAAATCAAAGATCATTAAAGCTTTTCTAAGTACTTCAAGAAACTCTCCCTTGTCAGGCCAAGTACATAGAGTGCATACAAGATCCAGCTCCTTCCTCTTGCTTATGGTGACTTTCTTTGATGAACTAGTAGCCTTGCACATGGTTCTACTGCTTTTCTGGGGCCTGAAGTCAATGGAAAGATTCCCATGGACTGCAAACGGACTTGGATCAAGGTCTTTGGGTGCCAAGAGCAGGATTTTCAGAAGCAATCAGCCTTGGCCTAACTCTCTCTCTCTCGCTCTCTCTCTCTCTCTCTCTCACACACACACACACACACACACACACACACGAGACATTGTCCTGAAATTTGCTCTCAAGCCTCCAATCCGTACATTTTTAACCTGCTCTCTTAGCGTTGCTGACATTGGCAGAGCTCCTAGAAGAGTGGCAAAATTACTGCCCTGGAGTCACTCTGGGGCCATTGGTCACCCTCAATCTAATACATTCTGAATTGGAATTACAGCACAGAACATCGTCTCTCTCTGCCGTGCATGTCTGAACCATATTAAACCCACTATTATTTTGTTAATTATAATAATAAACAATAACCTTTCTCAGGTCATTCTTTCCGTATTCCAGCTTTTCCTTACAAGCATTTGATTTGTGCTTTTGCCCTGTTTGGAGAAGTTTTTTAACATGATTCATATCAGACTTCATGCCTGGCTGCTGCACAGCCAGAGGGTGAAAAATGATGGCCAAAGAAACTCAATAAAAGTTCCCCTGAAACTTTCCACATTTTTGCCACTCTTTCGTCATTAGGTTTCTTTTACTCCCCCTTTTCTTCCACTCTAAGCTTAAAGGAGCTGGCAAGGGTGTTGCCAAGAACCAAGGAGCATTAGGACCTGTCTGGCAAAAGCCAGCAATTCCTTGTTGGGGCTCTTCTAGAATGAAGATTTATGTGAGTCACTAAGTGAGTCATGTCATTAATAAAAAGGTGGATGTTGCAAAGGCTGTGTTTATTTCAGTGCTGATGGAAGCCAGGCCACTCACGCCTTGAATTGGAAGTAGTCTTACAACAGATAGCAGTGATGATACAGGCTCTGTAGGGCCTTATGGAAGATTCTGCAGAGCACAGAAAAAACCTCTGTATTCTTTTCTGAAGTCAAAGTTGTTAAAGATAATGCACTAATGCGTCACTTTATTTCATTTTCTGCATGAGATATAAAACAGAGGTCCTCACCACTTGTGGTCATTAGATATCCCTTAGGTGGTTAGCCCAATGTCCTGGTCCAATTCCAGCTCTGGGCATTACATTCTGCGTGCCTAAGGTCTCCTGATCATTACAGCTGAATGCAGTATACTACTTCACTCTCTGCCCTACACTGATTGGTAGCATTGCTGTGTGCTGTTAAATAGCTGCCATGTGTTCCAACACTGAGGGGATGAGCAAAGTGGTGCTTCAGCCTGAATATTCTTGGGGATCCTTTCAGTTGAAAGGCTTTCTGTAATGGGATGGCACCTACCTCTCACAAGTGCCCCCGGTCTAGTGTGTGTGCCTGCACTCTCTCAGTTTGTGGAGACCCCTGTCAGTGGTTTCTCAGGTGGGTTTTCAGTGACTCAGCCCTCTGACCAAGTCACACACACACTCTGTATGTGAAACAGAACAGATCCCTTTTGGGGTATGCAATCCACCAGGGGCCTATCCTAGTACCCCTCTGTTGATATCTCTGTAGCCCTTCCCAGTCTCAGTCTTTAAATAGTCCCAGTCCTGGTATGGGCCTTGACCCCCAGGGCTTCCTTCCTGGAGACAGTGTTTTCTGCAGCCCTCCCTGGACTCAGTCCTTACCCAGCAGCAAGCCAGGATCTCCTCCTTTGCTACCCCGGTCCCTGCTGGCAACTGTCTTAGACTCAGTCCTAGACACCAGCCAAGAGATCTCTCTTGCTCCCCCAGTCTCTGCCATCAGAATGTGGTCCTGGTGCTCTTTCAGCCCACAAGGAACACAGTCCTCTCTCCCCCAGCTCCAGGCAGCAACTGACTGACTCTGGCCCTGCAGCTCCTTTTATGTGAGTCTGCTGGGCCACAATTGGCCGCTATCTGCAGCCTCCCTCATTGGCTGCTTCCCAGCAACCACACTAGGCTTCTTGGAGGACTTCCCTTCTGTTCCTCTCTGGGACAGGTGTGGTAGGACCCTGAGGCTTCCAGGCCTAGTCCACCTGGTTACACTTTCTAATAATGTAAGAGAGAAATTCTTCTATTTTTAATTGTATAATGTGCAAGAAGCTACAATAGACCAGTCTTCTATGCTTTCTTAAATCAGACAGTCATATTATACCTAACAACTGCCAGTTAAGTTTCTTAGGGGGCTTCAACAATATGGCACAAAAGTAATGGTGTGTGCAATAATAATAATAATAATAATTAATAACTCAGTGTTTATGCAGCACTTGTCATGCCTAGATCTCCAATAACTTTATGGAGATGGGTAGAAATTATTATCCCCAGATGAGAAAAAATGAGGCACTGAGAGGTTAGGTGATTTGCCCAAGTTTGCACAGCCAATCAGTGGCAGCGTCAAGAACAGAAGCCAAGTTTTCTGAGTCTGGCATCATCTGTGTAGGCCAGGTCAAACAAATACACACCTGTATCTAAAATAAAACTATTGGTGTATGGTCACAAACTGACACTGGTCGGGAATTCCAGCTTTCAGGGGTTCAAAATATACAAGCTTTCTGCAATCTTTCAACATTCCACTTCCCGGGGGGCGAGAGGGGGTAGTCTGGTTTTAGTGCAAAAAGCACAAAGGATGCCAGTTAGTGTGATGAGAACTGGACTGAGGTCATCAACTCATTTCACATTGGCCATTGTACAGCCATCACATAGAAGTGAGGTGCACTCATTTCCTTCCTAGGCTGGAATTGACCCCGTGGGCTGCAAATGTGCAAGAGATATGGGGTCTCATTGCCCATGCTCTGGGTCATTCAGTGTTCCCATTGGGCCCCTGTTATCCCCTGTTTACTCCCCTCATACCCTGAAAGGCCCTCCCTCTTGGTAACTGTCATTCCTCCCCAGACGAGGACACCCTTCAGATAAGGCGGTTAGTTTCAAAGGGAAAGGATACTTAAAAGAGCTGAGCGTGGTGCTTCTACAGGGCTTCCAGTCTGCCATCCCAGACCTTCTTCATAATAGCCTACTGCCCTGCCTTTACGCTGCCAGACAGCCCTCATCTCTTCTTCTGATAGCATAGCAGGCTTTTCATGGCCACTTTCCCTTCTTAACAGCCTCAAGACACCTTTCCTCTGTTGTATGTTCTCTTCTGAGCTTCCTGAGATACCCAGCTGACCTCTTTCCATGCCCCATCCTTCTGCTCTGCATTCCTAGCTCAGGGCTAGCTGTTTTGATTCTCAGTGCAGTCTATCTACCTAGATGCTTGCAGTGCCCACATCACTGTTATTATCTGAGTGCTTCGCAGTCATTTGTGCATTTTATCCTTCCTGCATGGGAGGGAAATAGAAGTGCCCGCATTTTACAAATGGTGAACTAAGGGAGAGAAGAGAGAGGTTTGCTTGTCATGGTCACGTGGAGAGTTTGTGCTTTAGCTGAGACGAGAACTGATGTCTGCTGAGGGCCATGTACTAGACCATCCTTTGTTCCCAGTGTAACCGCTGTGTGGCACAAAATCCTTCTGTGAGCACAGTTGGGGCCTGCTCTTCAAACCCTGCTCATTCTCCCTAAGGCTCTCCTTCCATCCAGTGTCAGCCCTGAGCCTATCTTCCCAGCTGAGAGGGAGCCAGATGCCAAGTGGTGTAAATCAGCGTCACTCTGTTGATTTCAACTGAAGAGCTGACACAGGATGTCTCCTACAAATGTAGCACGGTAGGTTTCTTTGTGTGGGGGATGGGGATGAACACATAGGTGTGACGTCAACCAATAGGGAGGCAGTCCTATTCTGGAGTTCCATTCCCTTTCAACCCTTTGATGCCCTTGCTAGTGGTGAAATCGCAGGCTACTGCTGGCAACAAGGCATGTCTTGACTTCCTACCAAAGAGCTTCGTTATACCTTTTAGGCCAGATCCCACTCTCAGTTATGGCCACGTAAATCCAGAATAATAATACTGACTTCACTGAACTTACACTTGGGTAATTGAAAACAGATTCTGACCCTTCGCTGGCACTTGAAACCACAAAGACACTTCGTCACTCAAAATAATAAATTGTTAGTGAAAAGCCTCTCGGTTAAACCTGAGCAGAGCACCTTACGTGCAGCATGGAAAAGTAATAATCGATTCCAACAAACATCCCTTGGGGCAAAAATTCCAAAGTGCCTGTGGTTAACGCACTGTGGAATTTGGGAATTAAATACACCCTATCAATAACAGGGCTCATGTTCATCTGAGCCTCCTGAAAACTATGCCACCTGCTAAGAAAGCAGAGCCAGTCAGATTTGAACTGCACACTTTCAGCGCGTCTGAGGAAAAACCCTGAAGCAGTGTAGAGGTGACAGCACTTCCCCTCCAGGAAATATACACATCAGCTAGTTGCCAAGCATGGTCCCTGCTAGCTGGTCAAGGTTGAAGCAGCTAGAATCCGTGAGCCAGCTCTTGGGGTGCAGTTAAAACCCAGAGCTCAGTTTGAGACGGGGGGGTGTGTGTGCACTTATGTATATGTGCATGCACAAAGGTGGCTTAAAGCTCTCCTTTGATCCTCCTGCTGCTGCTTTGCGCAAAAAAGGACTAAATATGTTCATGGAGGATAGGTTCATCAATGGCTATTAGCCGGGATGGGCAGGGATGCAAAACCATGGTCTGAAGTGTCCCTAGCCTCTGTTTGCCAGAAGCTGGGAATGGGCGACAGGGGATGGATCACTTGATGATTACCTGTTCTGTTCATTCCCTCTGAAGCACCGGCTTTGGCTACTGTCGGACGACAGGATACTAGGCTAGATGGACCATTGGTCTGACCCAGTGTGGCCATTCTTATGTTCTTATGTACTAGTCCCATTCCAGCATGTTAGAGCAGCCTCAGGGTTGGTCTAATGTGTGCCTGGCTGCTGTGCTCTCAAGGAGAGTAAGCATGCAGCTGAGGACTGGAGTAGCAAGAGAACATACCAACCTCACCCCCTTCCACTTGCTACACATGAAACAGGGACAAAGTGGGTGTGAATGGCACAAAAAACCCAGAGTGGGCTCTATGCCACTGGATGATCAAACTTATATAGGTCACTTAAACGTGCTTTTAGCCAGAATATGCTGGTGATGCAGCACAAATTGGCCATGCCAAGCTGCAGTCTTGTTGCTAATCTGATTCCAAGCAAAGGGCCAGATTTTGCTCAAGTCCTGAATAGGTGCAACTCGAGGAAGGGGAGAGATGGTACAAGGAGCTTTCCCCCTCTGATCCCTCCTGCCGGGGGTGGGGGGAGGTCACTTGAGTGGGAATTTGCCTGAGCTGTATATAAGAGCTGAATAGAAATAAAGTGCTCATGCATTAATTTTTGGCCTGTTGAGTAATGGAGATTCCAGAAGCATAAGGGCCCTTGAACACAGTGTCTGGGGGGAGGGATAGCTCAGTGGTTTGAGCATTGGCCTGCTAAACCTAGGATTGTGAGTTCAATCCTTGAGGGGGCCATTTAGGGATCTGGGGCAAAAATTGGGGCTTGGTCCTGCTTTGAGCAGGGGGTTGGACTAGATGACCTCCTGAGGTCCCTTCCAACCCTGATATTCTATGATTCTATGATAAGCACATTGGAAGTCGGAGGAAACTATCTGTGTCCCACTGCTCCTGTCAAGCCTTCATTCTGAAGAGAGAGTAGGCAGATGACATGATATTTCAGTGGCACAGATGGCCAAATGGCTTGCTTGTAAAGGCTGTCATTGAGCCTAAGCTCGGTGCTTTGAATTGAGCAAGAACAGACCCTGGAGACGGGGCAGGTAGATGAATATATAGGTTTCCAAGAGGATAGCAATTGATGTCAAATATCGCGGAGGCGTACTGGCTCTCAGTTTTGGCAATGAGTAGCAAACTTCTGACTTCAAGGTTGCTGGTTTGAATCTGGCCAAGGCTGGAAAGGACTGCAATTCATTTTTTCTGATTATCATTTGGTGGTGTATGTGCAATGACTTGGAGAAAGGAGGAAGTGGTTGTGAGCATGTGCGTAGTTTCTTGACAGGAAGGCTGTCAGGAGCAGGGAAGCGTTCCAGTCAGAAGCTCTACAAAGAAGCAAAGAGAGAGAGAGAGAGAGAGAGAGAGAGAGAGAGAGAGAGAAGTAGATCTATCGGTTATTTTGTTTTCCTTATTGAAACTTGATCTGATTGAAACTTTTTGCACTAAAAGTTCGGCCATGAGAATATGCTGTTTTGTTGTAATCAACATTTTCTCTGGGAAAGTGATGGTTTCTGCTACTACGTTTTTCAATTTTCCAACTGGGAGAATAGAAACAAAGAAATGATTTTCCAGATGTTGATTACAAACAATATATTTCACGTTGGATCGTTTTGTTTCAATCAAAAATATAAAAACAAATTTGTTTCGACATTTCCAATTAGATGCTTTAGGGAATTTTTCAGTCTGTGAAACATTTTGATAGCTTAAAGAAAAGGAGTACTAGTGGCACCTTAGAGACTAACCAATTTATTTGAGCATAAGCTTTCGTGAGCTACAGCTTTGGAATGGAAACAAAATTCAAAATGTCAGACTTTACCACAGAACAAAAATTCCATTTCCTGACCCAAATCTAACGCTAACCAAATTCCTTGTTCAGTGTGGGAGGAAAGTGATTGTTATGTGATGCAGGACCTAGGACAGAGTCCTGAGGGCCACCAACAGAGTGGGAGAGTGGAGAAGAAGGAGCAGCTGGAAAGGTGGAATGAGACTCAGTAAACGACTGACTTTGAATTTAAGGAGGGAGGAGACTTTTCCAGGAGAAGGGAATGATCAGCTGTGTCAAAGGGGGAGAACAGATCAAGAAAAAGATAATTCAAAGACTCATAGACTTTAAGCCCAGAAGGGACCATCATAATCATCTAGGCCAGGGGTTCTCAAACTGGGGGTCGTGACCCCTCAGAGGTCGCTAAGTAGTTACATGGGGGTTTGCAACCTATCAGCTGTGTGGCTAACAGCCTCGAGGCCCCATTAAATTACCCCCCCCCATTTTTAATTTATAAGGGGGGATCCCACTCAGAGGCTTGCTGTGTGAAAGGGATCACCAGTACAAAAAGTTTGAAAACCACTCATCTAATCTGACCTCCTGAACACTGAAGGTCACAGAAACTCACTCACCTGCTCCCCTAAGAAGCCGGTAACGCTGATTTAAAGTGACTGAAGTCCTCAGATCCTGATTTAAAGACTTCAAGTTACAGAGAATCCACCATTTACACCAGTTCAAATCAGCAAGTGATGTGTGCCCCACACTGCAGAGGAAGGTGAACTCCCCCCCCCAGGGTCTTTGCCCCTCTGACGTGGGGGAAAATACCTTCCCAACCCCAAATATGGCGATCAGTTAGACCTTGAGCATGTGGATGAGACCCACCGGCCTGACACCTGGGAAAGAATTCTCTGCTGTAACTCATTTGAGAGTAGCAGCTGTGTTAGTCTGTATCCGCAAAAAGAACAGGAGTACTTTTGGCACCTTAGAGACTAACAAATTTATTTGAGCATAAGTTTTCGTGGGCTACAGCTCACTTCATCGGATACATAGAATGGAACATATAGTAAGAAGATATATATATACACAAACAGATAAGTTGGAAGTTACCATACAAACTGTGAGAGGCTAATTAGTTAAGATGAGCTATTATTAGCAGGAGAAAAAAACTTTTGTAGAGACAATCAAGATGGCCCATTTAGACAGTTGACAAGAAGGTGTGAGGATACTTAACTTAAGGAAATAGATTCAATATGTGTAGTGACCCAGACACTCCCAGTCTCACCTGCTGAAGTGAAAAAAACAGACTGACAGAGCCAGAAGAGTACCCAGAAGTCACCTACTACAGGACAGGCCCAACAAAGAAAATAACAGAAAGCCACTAGCTGTCACCTTCAGCCCCCAGCTAAAACCTCTCCAATGCATCATCAAGGATCTACAACCTATCCTGGAAAATGATCCCTCACTCTCACAGATCTTGGGAGACAGACCAGTCCTCGCTTGCAGACAGCCCCCCAACCTGAAGCAAATACTCTCCAGCAACCACACACCAAAAACACTAACCCAGGAACCTATCCTTGCAACAAAGCCCGATGCCAACTCTGTCCACATATTTATTCAAGTGACACCATCATAGGACCTAATCACATTAGCCACGCCATCAGGGGCTCGCTCACCTGCATATCTACCAATGTGATCTATGCCATCATGTGCCAGCAATGCCCCTCTGCCATGTACATTGGCCAAACCGGACAGTCTCTAGAATAAACGGACACAAATCTGACATCAGGAATCATAACATTCAAAAACCCATAGGAGAGCACTTCAACTTCTCTGGCCACTCAGTAAAAGATTTAAGGGTGGCAATTTTGCAACAGAAAAGCTTCAAAAACAGACTCCAACGAGAAACTGCTGAGCTTGAATTAATATGCAAACTAGATACCATTAACTTGGGTTTGAATAGAGACTGGGAGTGTCTGGGTCATTACACATATTGAATCTATTTCCCAATGTTAAGTATCCTCACACCTTCTTGTCAACTGTCTAAATGGGCCATCTTGATTATCACTACAAAAGTTTTTTTCTCCTGCTGATAATAGCTCATCTTAACTAATTAGCCTCTCACCGTTTGTATGGTAACTTCCAACTTATCTGTGTGTATATATATATCTTCTTACTATATGTTCCATTCTATGCATCCGATGAAGTGGGCTGTAGCCCACGAAAGCTTATGCTCTAATAAATTGGTTCGTCTCTAAGGTGCCACAAGTACTCCTGTTCTTTCTGTTGTAACTCAGAGTCCTCCCCATCTAGTGTCTCATCTCCAGCCATGGAGATATAATTGGAAAAGAGGCCAGGAGACTTTGGTAGAAGAGGTGACTTTGATCAGGTCCATTTCATAGGAACAAAACCGTAATATTATATGTATCTATGTATAAATCAGTCACAGCCCCTCTGCCTTCTCCACGTGTAGAGCACATCAATAGCAGCTTTATGCAGGCAGCAACATAACCTAAAGGATTCAATCAGCTAGCATGGTGTCAGGGGAAGTGAGTGCAAATTGCTCCGCCGGCTGGACATTAAAGCAAGGAGTGATATCACTCTTAAAATAAGAAACCTAACGTAATATGCTTTAATAGCTGAATAATTGCATTGAGTGAAGAAGGAGGCTTTGTGACAGGGGATCACTTAAAGCCATAAGTGAGTGCTCATGACATCACAGCGAGTGCACAAGAGGAACGTTATTCTCAAGGCTCTGCAAAAATGGCTTGTCAAGCAGCCGGTCCCCAGATAACTTTATGGGAGACTTTTGAGAAGAGTTAATAGGATGATTGATTTACAGCTGGAAAAAATTAAAGAGTCTGAAAAGTGACAGACTGACATTGTTTGAAAGATTCTAAAGAATCTCCCCCCCCCCCTTTTTTTTAAAGGAAGGTCAAATGCTTCCACTGGTATTTTGTGCTCATGTTCAGAGCCCACAGCATTTTAGCAGGTATTTTGTGGGGCTCTCTTTATTTTTCCTGTGGTGAGAAACAATTGCACAAACCTAGTTAACGTCCAATTTAACCATGTAAAAATAGATCCAATTAGTCTGCATCTCAATATGGGAGGAATTAATGGAAAAAGCCAAGTGGGGGAGGGAATGTCATGGAATTTATGTCACAAAGACTCTGATTATCAGCAACTGGTCACTCAAATATATATACGACCAGATCCTCAGCTGGTATAAAACCAGCTAAGGATGGATCTCATTAAGCTTATAAAACTTATGTATTTCATACTTTTCTTATCTCTGGATTCAAGCAAAGTATGTTTTCTTTACCCATTAGCAGAAATTTGTCAATTTTCTCTCAACTCCATATATGTTTTTACAGTGGTTTTCTAGTACTAGGAAAACTGAAGGTCCTTTCATCACTTCTGGAGCATGTCCATTATATTTCTTATGGACTCACTTTTTTAAAGTACTTCTTAAGACTGAATCACACGATTCACTGTTGTTGGAAACTTAATTCCCTGGACAATATTATGCCTATACAAATAGACACCCTTTATGTTTAGCTTGAAATTTCTCACACTGATAAAGCAAATACACAAGTGAGCTCAGGGAGTCATTTCCACCTGGTTTATTGACTTGAACAAAAGAGAAACAGTCTGTTTCAAAGTAACTATTGGAATGCATCCGATGAAATGAGCTGTAGCTCATGAAAGCGTATGCTCAAATAAATTGGTTAGTCTCTAAGGTGCCACAAGTACTCCTTTTCTTTTATTGGAAGACAATATGCTATGCTTTTTGGATCCCCAACACACCATCAGAGTAGTAGAGATGACATTTTTAGTTATAATGTCATCGATTTTGACGCATCAGTTATAAAACAAATAAGGGATACATTTATCTTTTGAATGTAGGTGGTTAGTTTCCAAAGACTTAGCAGAAGCTGCCTGTAGTCATCAGAAGACTGTGTTTGGGTCAGACTACGCAAGGAAAAAATCAGATACAGTAGATGTAACTTACTGACAGTGATGCAAGAAGTAATGACAAAGACAATGGTGGTACTAGGTTTCAGACAAAGAGGAAAGAACAGGAAATAAAGCAGTGTAACTGCAAAATACAGTTTGATGTAGCAACATATACAGTCACATTCTATGCCAATATTTCAATTGACTCATTGTGGACATCTAGAAAAAGTGATTAGCTTTCTCAGGCAAGGCTATGCAAATTATTTCTTTGGTTTTGCACCAGTGGGGTGGGGGTGGGGTGTCAAACTCTTTGAATTTGGGGGTTAATTTCATGCAAAAAGTCAAAGCAAAATTCAGCCGAGTGCTGTATTTCGATGTTGCAAAATGATGACCATCACCCAGTTTTTATGTGAAACTGTGAATTGACCCATGTTGATGCTAGTACTTATACAGCTTGATCAGGGGTGAAAGTAACTTAAAGGACTTACAGGTACGCAGGGTGGCCGGGGTCTTGGGCAAAGTGGGGGGCATCTCAGGGCCCCCCGGAAGGGGCGGGGCCTTGGGTGTAAGGGGCGAGGCTGGGGCCAGACTCCCCCAACCAGCCCTTCAGCACTGCCCGGCCTGCTTCACCTGGGGCTCTGACAGCGATTTAAAGGGTCTTTTAAATTGCCGGGCCCTGGGGCAGTTGCCCCTTTTGCTCTCCCCCCCCATCAGCGGCCCTGCTGGTACGGTGCTTACTTTAATATCAGCTGTGTACCAGCCTGTACTGGCAGCCACTTTCTTATCGGTATGCCGTACCGGCCCGTACTGGCTTACTTTCACTTCTGAGCACGATAGTGGCTTCTGATGCTTTGAAACAACAAGGAGTTTGCAATCAAAAGTTAGATCAAAAGAGATGTCAACAGATATGGAGAGGAATGCAATGCCATTCTGTCTGTCCACAGATGACAGAATAAATTAGAAATTTCCCTGCCAGCCTCACAGCTATTCCAAGGAAACCTGAAGTTGCTTAATGAACTGGAATATAATCTCATGTTTTTGGGGATTTATCCTGCTCGTTTCATAATAACTTCCATAATTAAAAGATAATGAGCTGAATAGTTTTCCCCTTTGTAGCTGACTCTCTCTGAATGGAGATTCTAAATAATTTTTTTTAAAATCCCATCTACTGTCTCATTCTCTCTCTCTCGGCTTCCTAGCTGCCATATATCAGTTAGACGTTATGCCGCAGAGATGTAGTTAAGGGCCAGTGAAAATGCAACCTTATAATAAGGTCCTCTGGCTGATCCATCAAATCCTAAATTCATCATAACACAATTAAAATCTGCTCAACCTAGAAAGCAGATTCAAATGTAGCTACATGAAGACCCAGATCAATTAGAGAGAAAACCTAGTTGTCCCTTATTGCAGTTCTTCTCAAATGTTTTAATGTTGTAGGTACCCTCCTTGAGACACATGGACCATTGCCCCACCTCTCCTGGTTCCCTGAAAAAATAACAAGAGACAGAGCTGGTCAAAAATGGGTGAGGGGGAAATTTTACAAAATATTTCAACCATTTTTTGTTGTTGAAATCTGAAGAAAAATTTCAAAAGGCTGTAATCAGGACAGTGGCTCTGCTTTAGGAAGGCATCCCTGAATAAGGCAGCACTTAAAATACTTGCTTTTGTTTAAGCACATAAGTCCCATTAACTTTAATGTGACTTAAGCACATGCTTAGAGTTACACCAGTATTTAAGTCCTGCCCTGAACAGGGCTGCTTTCCTGAAATACTTGCTTTAACCTGATATCCAGTTGAAATCAATGGAATTTATCCATGTGTTTAAAGTTAAGCATGTGCTTAAATGCTTCCCTGTATTGGGGTCTATATTCAGAGACAAGATTTTCATCTTTGCGTGACCAATGCCACTGAACTAATTAATGCGATGATGAGGTCACTCATTTTGTATCAGAGCTATTTATTTCACCTTCACAGGGATGGAGCTGTGTGTATATATAGGTATATTTTTAAGGACCAAATCTGCCCTTGTTGCCTGCAGCTCCCATGGCAGTTATTTCTCCAGGTTAGTTTGAATCTGTTCTGCTGTGTCTTTGCTCCCCTTCCAGTTTCAGAGCGGGCTGTAAATTTGATCACAGTAGAATTTAAATGACAAAAGAAACCGACAAAGGATAGGATGCTGGTCTGTAGGGTGCAGAGAGGGGCCTGTTTTGTTTAGTCTAGTTCAGTGGTTTTCAACCTGTGACCCGTGGACTCGTGGGGGAGTATGTCTAAAGCAGTGATACTCAGACCTTAGTCGTTCAGGAGCACGATTAGCAATCAGCATTACCTGAAAAAGCCACAGTCATTTGAATTCATTGTTTCATTTACTATAGTATTATATAGTCATATTTAAACAGTATGATGGGAAATATTTAGTATATATTATTCTCACAGCAAAATGACTGACTTAATATTATTATGTTATCAACTACAGTTGGTTAATAAGATAGTAAAAGTATCCTGATTGGTTAATAACTTAGACTGGTTAATAATTAAATCACACAGTGTTTTAATATGTGCTGCAAAGAGACACATTAAAGAGCCACTTGTGGCTCACAAGCCTCAGTGTGAGTATCGCTGATCTAAGGGGGTCCATAAAATATGGAAATAAAGTTTCAGATCCGCCAAAAGGCATTCCGTTTTTCTGATCAATCAAAAGTATGTGGATACCCTCACCTACAGGTCAAACCCCAGAATTGTCTTCGTTACCATAGAAGCCCTTTCTCCTGCTGTGTCAAATATCATGCCGACCATGTGCAACACTCATAGTTGAATTCTGTTCAGTCAGTTTTCAGTCTAAGACTTCTACGGTCACAGTCTGCGGATCACAGGTTGAATTTCAAAAGGGGTCCTCACCTCTGTTTGAAATTTTTTAGGGGCCTGCAAATGAAAAAAGGTTGAAAACCATGGGTCTAGCTGAGCAAAAAGCTCACTAGAAACCCTGGAGTTGTCTATAAGTTGAAGAAGAGTCAGTGCTAAAAGACTGGAAGATGCTCTACAGAAAGAGCTTCGTGGACCACCTGGAAGTAAATAAGTAATATGTATTTATAATAATGGACATAGGATTCCATCCAATGCCTATTGACATCAATAGGCTTCAACTGGCTTCAAAAGGCACTGGACCAGGCCCTAAACTCTCTGAACTGCGCTCTCCTGTAGAAGTGATCCACCAGAGAAGGGCCTATTAGTGGCATGGCGAGAAGTTAATAGGGGTCTTGTCCATGCTATGCCATTTCTGCAGTTAGAGGATGTCATTCCCCAGGCCTGTCTGTCAGATAGCTTTCATAATCACCACTTTCACTTCTTTGTTTGGGAGTACCCAGGAGGGTACATAAACTTTACCATGTGTATGTTTGCAAAGCAAATGCGTTTGGCACAACTATTTCATTTATTTATTTTGATTTATAAAATTCTCACCTAATTCTCACCAGGACTCTTTCGATTGACTCAGATTCCGCTTGGAATCAGGCTGGAGCTGCCCAGTCTATGCTCTGGGTACCTACTACACAAATTAACTTCCAGAGCCCAAATTCCCACCTAATATAACAATGCCTCGTTCTTATTCAGCACTTTGCCGCAGTAGCTCTCAAAGCACTTTACAAAGGAGAGCAGTATCATTATTTCAATTTTAGAGATGGGGAAACTGAGTCACAGAGCAGTGAAATGACTCATGCAAGGTCACCCAGCAGCCAACTCAGGAATAGAACCAAGCCCTCCGAAGGCCCAGGTTGGTGCTTTAGCCACTAGACCACACTGCTTTCACAGACTGCTCAGCCCACTAAAATAGATAACTATCCACCTGCAAATATGAAAGCTCCATAGCACACATTGAAGCCCCTCCAGCCCTCTCTCACCAAAAGCCTGGGGGACGGTTTTGTATGTGTGAAAAGGCGGTGGTGCCTAATGACAGGGCATCATGGCAAAGCTTGCCTGGGCATTACCTGTGTCTGTGGGGATGTTGCAGGTCTGTATGTTGGTCTGGGGTTTGTGCTTCTGTTTCAAAGACTTGGGTGTATTTGTATTTGGGTTTATTTTTGTTTTCTGGGTGTTCTCAATGCTGAGGGAGCCCTTTGTGGACTGGGAGTGATGGGAGACCTGCTCACCATACAGTATTCCAGTTCTTGGACAGTGGATGTACCACAAGGAGGCTTGATCTAACTTGGTTGTAGCTCCATAAGGCAAAAATGCTTGTTGACAGCACAGACACTGGGCTGAACCCCGCCATCCCAAGAGCTGTCCCTGATACGTTCAGGTTCACTCTGGATCTGCACAAGCCTATAGCCTCATGTGAGCAAAGCACTTAAACACGTGCTCACCGTTCATTCCTATTCAGCAAAGCACTTAAGTACATGCTTGACTTTAAACACATTGCTTCAGTCCTTAATTGCTTTGCTGAAGCAGGGCCTTACTGGGCTGTTAACCCAGCACCTGTACACCAGCTCTAAGTTCATTTTTTAAAAAAAGAGTCCATTCATATTTAGGGCAAAGGATTGGGGCGGGGGGTTATTTTTCCCCACACTCTATTCCTACTCTCCTCGGTTTTAGCTGCTGCTTCTGCTGCCTTCTCTCCTGCATCATCTTGCTCTCTCTTTCCTCTGAGTCACCAGAGGCATAGGTAACCGCGGGGTCAAAGTCAGCCCTGATGCAATGCCATTGATGTCGCTGGAGCTAAACCAGGGATAAACTCAGCTTGTTCTACCTTTGGATACATGAACTTATCTCCCATTGACTTCAGCGTGTCTGAGGACAGAAGTCGTTTCCCTGCATCCACTTCATCGCCGATGTAATTCTACTAAAGTCAGTGCTGTTACACCCGAGATGAATTTGGATATTATGGGCTCCATCCTCAGCTTGGCTGAGCTTATATTTCATGTCGCAGAGGGGGTTGGGCTGAGGAAGATGGCTCTATGCCCCCTCTATGGTTCTCCACTCCTTGGGCTGAAACACCCCACTGAGGGAACTTAGAGCAGGTACAGGGCTATTCTAAATTACACCATCTGCAGCAAGTACAGTAACTCCTCGCTTAACGTTGTACAGTAGTTATGTTCCTGAAAAATGCGACTTTAAGCGAAATGATGTTAAGCGAATCCAATTTCCCCATAAGAATTAATGTAAATAGGGGGGGTTAGGTTCCAGGGAAATTTTTTTCACCGGACAAAAACTATATTATATATATATACACACACACAGTATAAGTTTTAAACAAACAATTTAATACTGTACACAGCAGTGATTATTGTGAAGCTTAGTTGAGGTGGTGAAGTCAGAGGGTGGAAGACGGTGGGATATTTACCAGGGAATGCCTTAATGCTAAATGATGAACTAGCACTTGACTGAGCCCTCGAGGGTTAACATATTGTTGTTAATGTAGCCTCACACTCTACAAGGCAGCAGGAATGGAGGGAGGGGAGACAGCATGGCAGAGAGAGACAGACACACACACCCTGTGTGTGGGAGAGAGAGAGATGCACATTGCCCCTTTAAGTACGCTGACCCCACTCTAAGTACATTGCCTTTAAAAAGATCAGGAAGTTGAGGTAGCAGCTGTGGCCAGCAAGCTCTCCATCCTGAGTCCTGTCCTGTCCCCACCCTGCTCTATATGGAGAAGGGGTAAGCAGTGGGAAGGAGCAGGGGGAAGGGGGACACCCTGACATTAGCCCTCCCCTTCTGCCCCTCCCCTGCACGGCAAGCAGGAGGCTCCCGGGAGCAGCTCCAAGGCAGAGGGCAGGAGCAGCACATGGCAGTGTGGGGAGGGGCAGCTGAACTGCCCGGCAGTTGGTAGCCTGCTGGGCAGCTGCTGCACAGAGAACTTAGGGGAGCAAGGAGCTGATAGGGGGCTGCTGGGTCTGGGGAGCTGGGGGGGCTGCCAGTCCACCCTGGTTCCAAGCCCCCACCAGCTCGCTGCAAGGGGCTGTTCTTCCTGCAAGCAGTGGACAAAGCAGGCAGCTGCCAAACAACGTTATAAGGGAGCATTGTACAACTTTAAATGAGCATTGATCAGCAACGAACCAAGGTTAACCGGGATGACTTTAAGTGAGCTGAGAGGCTGAGGAGCTGGTGGAGTGGTGGGCACTCTTTCCCGCTCCTGACATACCCTTTACACCAAGGGTGTGGGGTGGATAGGGAGTGTGCAGCCATCTGTGCTTTCTTTGCTTCACCCAAGAAAGCTCTTTTAGGATAGCTCTCCAGCTGCTTTGCACTGCTAGCTGGAGCCCAGAATTGCCTGTCTGCACGTCCAGATTGCAGCACACACAGAAGATGGAATTCCATGATACAACGATTTTAAAGGTCACATTTTGTGGCAAAAATATTGATAACAATGCATCAAAATTTACAACTTTTCAGTGGGCAACGCTCTCCTCCCCTCCCCCCCTCATGTCGCTTCCCCACTCACCACAATCTGCAGCCCACAGCTGCAGGGGGAATAAATAAATGAGCTATAAGTTTTTCCTAGCAGTAAACTTTTTTTTCCTCCCCCTGAATAAATAGAACAGTATCTAACAGCTTTCCATTCTGGAGTTTGGGAGCTTGTCAAAGTTATAAAATATTTATTTTAGTTCTTTTCCGTTAGGTTTTAATTCTCAATATTTTATAAGAAGTTAAATTATCCAAGAGAACGGAGCTTTCATTCTAAAAAAAAAAAGGGGGGGGGTATTTGCCCAATTGGAAAAGAAGTGATCAAACTAAAACAGTGGAAGAGAAAACAGATCAGAAACTCAAGAAATCCTGGAATTTTTCTGACTCTACCACCAAGATAAAAAGCATATATGTGTAGAAGAATATACTTACGTGTCTCACTGAGAACATGTGAGATGATGGGATGTTCAAAGCTGAGTTTACTTTGCCCTCCATTCGGATAGTGAAAACATGGTAGGCTGGTTGAGTTCTGTTTTCTTTCTAGATAGTCTTACTTCCTGGGGTTCATTCACTGCAGGTGCTGCTATGTTCTGAGTCCCAGCTGATGTACTTTTCCGGCCCCCATTTGCATAGTATCTGAGCACCTCCTCGTCTTCAACACATATATCCTCAGAACGCCAATTTTACAAATGGAAAACTGAGGTACAGTGAGACTACAGCACTTGCTCAGGGTTATACAGGAAATGCGTGGTAGAACAAGGACTTTGACTAAAGTCTTCCAAGTCCTAAGCTAGCACCCAAACTACTGTGCCACCTTTCCTCTCTAGCTGTAGAATAGCTACCAGATTAACCATAATGTGGGCAAAAATATAGCTTAATACGCTTTAGACTCATAGGTTTTAAGTCCAGAAGGGACCATCATGATCACCTAGTCTGACCTCCTGCTCATTGCAGGCCACAGAACTTCACCCACCCACTCCTGTAATAGACCCTGATCCTCTGGCTGAGTTACTGAAGTCCTCAAATCATGGTTTAAAGACTTCAAGCTACAGCGAATCTACCATTTACACTAGTTCAAACCAGCAAGGGACCAATGCCCCATGCTGCAGAGGAAGGCAAAAAAACCCCAGGGTCTCTGCTAATCAGTCCTGGTGGAAAATTCCTGCACGACTCCAAACATGGTGATCAGTTAGACCTGAGCATGTGGGCGAGACCCACCAGTGAGACACCTGGGAAGGAATCCTCTGTAGTGGCTTTTGTTATGCAATGTCACAAGATAGTGCTAGTTGCACAGAAAGAGATACAAGAGGTACCTCAATATTGCTTGCATAATATATGAAGGTATTTAGATTAGACAATTATGGCCCAATCCAACCCCCAATGAAGTCAACGAGAGTATTGCCATTGATTTCCATATTCATTGGACCAGGCTCTTAGTGACAAGATATGGAACCTTTCATGGTGAACAGCTGGAATCTATTCTAAAGCATCTAGTGTGCAAGGCAATCCATGGGGGCAGACACCTTATGCCCCGGTAGAACCCCACTGAAGTAATTGAGGCCCAGACCCAGGCCTGACCTGGTAGCCTCTCATGGCAGTTCCTAATGGTCTGGAATACCACAAAACCCACAGTCGGCACATGCGTAGTTACTTGCAGCATCAGAAGGTAATAGGCTCCTACATTATTGGCAGTCTGAGCAGAGAGATGGGTGACTAAAGGAGAGTGTTCATTAATTATATTGTTAACTCTTTTCCTGCTGTTTATTCAGCACTTCTATAACTCAAAGAAAGGAGAAGAGCCAGAGACTAACAGGATATGCCAACGTTCCCATTAGTGTACTCATGCTGGTCTGGAATGACATAAGGTCAATACTGATAGGACTGTTTTACCCTTGGAATGTTTACAGACCCCTCAGTGCAAACATCCTAACCAGAAATATGCAATGATTCCTTGTGAGTTCTGATGCCAGGAGGTTGGGATTCACATGAGTTCATGCACTAAAGGGACCACTCTGTTTGCATCTGTGTGGGTTCTGTGCCTAGGAATTCCCTTCTAGGGGATCTGAATGGATTGCACCTGCTATACTGTCCCCAGCCCCAGGCATCAATAGATGTATAAACCCTTCAACAGACCTGGCCTTAATTCTGCCCTTAGTTGCACGGAGAAAATCCAGATTCGCTAGTAAATTGAGTGGAGTTACACTGGTGTAAGTGAGGATGGAATTTGGTGCCATAAATTTCACCCTCAGTCCTTACTTAGGCAAAACTCCGATTGACTGCATTGGGCATTTAACCTGAGAGGACTGGGGTGGCAGGATGTGTCCCATGACAAATGAAATACTCCTGCATTGTGCAGTTTAGAAACTAGTGCCAGATTCTCAGTGTGCATGAATTGGGGTTATGTCAGTCAAGTCAATGGAACGCTCCTGATTTACACCAGCTAAGGATTTGGAGCAGTATATTTTTTTGAGTCAGGAATTAAACTTCCTGGTGGCGAGTAAAATACTGCTGAGTAGATCATGTCAAAACTGGTAAGGATAGTTCACAAAAATGTTTGAAAATTGTGAAATCATTTTCATTCCGCAGGTTTTGAAAAGGGACAATTTTTTACAGACTGAACGTTTTACATGAACATTTTTGGTTGGCTGGTTTTCATTATTTTGAGGAAGGGGTTGTCCCCTGCCTTTTTTTTTTCTTTTTCCCCATTTCTCTGCCTTTTGCCTTTTCCCATTTTGCCACTGAAAAGGGGAAGCAAAAAGGGGGAAAAGGAGGAAAAAAGGAAAAAACAAAACTTGAAAAGAGCAAAACCCCCCAAAAGGAAAAACGAAAGAAAAAAAATCACAGTTTGTCAGAAAGCCAGGCAAGTCGGAAAAAATAAATGTTGGTCAGAATAGTTTTTAAAGGCCAAATTTTCAATGAAAACTATTTATTTGAAAAATGTGTTTGATGATCTCTGCACTTGAGTATCACCCTCTCTCGACCTAAGGCTTGAGTGTAAGGTAACTGATGTCCTGATTTTATAGGGACAGTCCAGATATTTGGGACTTTGTCTTATATAGGTGCCTATTACCTCCCACCCCCGTCCCGATTTTTCACACTTGCTGTCTGGTCACACTACTTGAGTGAGACATCATTGGTACTAGACCCTGTGCTGTTTCTTTGCACAGGACTGAATGTCAGCCACTGAGAGAGAGAAGTGAGAGAGGCTTATATGTAGTAGATTTATTAGATAGACAGTATGGTAAGTTAGAAATAGGTAGGAGGAGTTTGCTTTAAAGCTAAGGGGCAGATCCTCAGTTGGTGTAAATCAATCAGCTTAGCTCCATTAAAGTCAATGGAATTACACTGATTTACACTAGGATCTGGCCCCATATTCTGACCCAGTCTGGTGAAACAGAACTTTGGCATATTTCAGACCCTCTTTCACTTTTCTCAAGAGGAAGGGAAATTCCTGCAGTGACCCACGGCCAGTATCAGGCCTCATCACCTTCCCCCCTGCCACTTCAGGGCAGCGTTGTGCCACTAGATGTCACCTTATTTTCCCCAAATGAAGCAGCGTTCGCCTCCTCCAACTCCCTACCTAGAAACCCCTCTCCGAGCAAGCTGCTACCCGGAAAGCGGCACTCAGTACATTTGGTTAATGGTCGATGAATGTTGCTATAATGCAACTTGATGGGGCAGGAATTTGCCATAACCTTGCTCATTAATGACACACAGTTAAAGGTTATTAATTCTGAACTCACTTGCAGTCACCATTAAAGGATTTTACAGTCCATGAGACAAATCAAGATTGGATTCAGTGAGCTTGAGGTTCATCCTTCCTTTTGATCCTTCCTCCCCCACCCCGCCCCCCATCTTGTCCTATTACCTCCCTCCTTCTGCTTCCCCTCAGTTTGGAAAATAATTTGCATTCTTCATCTGAAAGCGTTAATTGGAAGGAAAACAAATGCAGTCCCAGGCAATTTGGACAAGCCTCATTACTGACTGAGGGCTTGTTCTGAATCAGAGTTTCCCAAAACAACCATCGTAATGCACTGGCCCGGCACCAAATTTTACACTGGGAGGGATAGCTGGGAGAGACTTGGCATTGTTCTCAGGGGCCCAATTGTGTGCCTTTAATACAGACTGTTCCAACCAAATGTTGGTTGCTCGCTACACAGCCCAGTGGGTTGTTTTCTTCATTAAACCATTATTACACAGGAGCAGAATGGAAACCACTGGTACTGCCTGAGACACTGCCCTGCCCCTACCCTGCTGAGCCACCAGGCTGTGCAGGTCCCAAACAATGCCACGTTTCAGGGGTCAGAAGTCCACCCGCAGCAGGAGACTTGGAGATGCCAAATGTAATTACAATATGTTTATTTTTGCATTGACTGGCTTGGACCGAGCCCGGGGCAAGCTCTCTCCTCACTCAGGGGGCAGATGCTCAAGTTGGGCTGATGGGATGAGCAAAGCGATGACGACTGATCTCTTTGAAAACCAGCCGTGGTCAGAAGTGTCAGAAACCTCCTGTCCTTCTCTAGGAGAAATGGAAAGAAATCTTGTCATCTGAGCAAAGGAAGTACTGTCCAGATCTGCCTACACAGATCTGCAGGAGCTCCCAGCATCCTCTCCTACTTCCTTCTCCACCTCCCTTCTCCAGGCCCTTCCCCTTTCCTCCTGTCTCCTCCGTGCCTTTCTTCTCTTACTCCTCCGATTTCCTTCCTTTTCGGTCCAACAATGACCTCATTAGACACCTCTGAAGTCTTAGCGTGCAGTATAAATACTTAGTAGGAAGACAGGCTGACAGACAAGGAACAACATTTGACAGATGTTAGTCACAGCCCTTAACGCACTACTGCAAGGTGCTCGGCGCAGGGCTACCCCTACAGCCTAAGTCGATATAACTTACTTCGCTCAAGGGTGTTAAAAACCCCCACCCACAAGTGACATAAATTTCGTGCTGTCCTCACCGGCTACATTGGCAGGAGATGCTCTCCCAGCACCAACATAGCTTCCACTTCTCGCCAAGGTGGAGTAATTATGCTGCCTGGAGAGCGCTCTCCTGTTGGCATAGTGCGTCTTCACCAGACGTGCTACAGTGATGCAGCTGCACCAGTCTAGCACTGTAGTGTAGACTTGCCTCAGATACTGTGGTGATGAGGGCGGAATAAGAAATATGTAGGATAGTAGTTGAATACATAGGTCAGCCCATGTAATCTCTTTCTTTCTTTCTTTCTTTCTTTCTTTCTTTCTTTCTTTCTTTCTTTCTTTCTTTCTTTCTTTCTTTCTTTCTTTCTTTCTTTCTTTCTTTCTTTCTTTCTTTCTATATGACATTGCTACATTATCCCCGTATGGCTGGTCACTCATTTGACTATAAAACAACATGAACAAAATTAATGTTAAAAATCTTCCCAGGAAAGAGAGGAAGTCAGTCTGGAAGTAGAGACAGCGAAGGGGGGCGGAGTGAGGGAGGAGTTGCTTTCTACAAGAGATGGACCGAAGGGGCAAATTCAGATCTTTTCCTTCCCTAAATTCAGGGCTACTTGGATCTGAGGTATTACTCTAGGACCATCCCTACTTTCTACCCACAGTGCAGGGAAAATAGATAAAAAGACCAGGCAATCATAAATCCATGGTAATTTAAGAGCCAATCCTGCTGCGATTGGGGTCAGTTGGGCGGTTGCCATTGACTTCATTAGGAGTTGGACAAGGCCAGTGGGGCTCCATGCAGAGGGCCAGCTCAGGGCTTATGAGTCACTTGAATTCATAACTAGAGAGGTCTGTATTTTTAAGCGTAAGGGCAAATACTTCCAACAGTTTTCCTTCCGCTTGCGCTTTGCAACACACCGCGAAGCACAAGTATAATGCAGAACAGAAATGCATCTAAGGGTTCCATGAGATCCTGACCTCAGTAACATGTAATCTATCCATGCTACACATCCCTGGCATGGTTCTCGTTCAAGGGCCCAGATGATACAAAATTATCCTGGAACAGAAAAATTGTAATTCTTTCCTCTAAACATTTACAACAACATATTTTGTGTGTGTGCTCAACGCTCTGAGGAGGAAAACACAGCAGCTGCTCTCTCCAGTCCTGTTGAAGTTTGTGTATATTCCAGCTATTTTTAAGCATTTATTTACAAATTCTTTTTGGAACTATTTTAGTTCCTGAGGACACTTGGCCAAATCCAGAGCTGTGATAAAGGGGATACAGCAAAACTGGAATCACAGCACTGTAGGGCTGGAAAGGACCTTGAGAGGTCATCAAGTCTAGCCCTCTGCGCTGAGGCAGGACCAAGTAAACCCTGACCATCCCTGACAGGGGATTGTCCAACTACTTCTTAAAACCTCCAATGGTGGGGATTCCACAACCTCCTTTGGAAACCTGTTCCGGAGCTTAACTAACCTTAGTGTTGGAAATTGTTTCCTAATATCTGACCTAAATCTCCTGAGCTGCACATTGAGTCCATTACTTCTTGTCCTATCTTCAGGAGACATGGAGAACAATTGGTCACCCTCCTCTTTATAGCAGATCTTAACATAATTGAAAACTGTTACCAGGTCCCCACTCAGTCTTCTTTTCTCAAGTCTAAACATGCCCAGTTGTTTTAACCTTTCCTCCTAGGTCAGGTTTTCTAAACCTTTTCTCATTTTTGTTACTCTCCTCTGGACTCTCTCTAGTTTGTCTTCATCTTTCCTAAAGATTTAACAGAGTTGTACCTACTTGCATTGGCTCTCCTTTTCAGAGAAAAATAAACCAACCTTCTTCTTTCCTTTGTCCCTAAGAAAGCAGACACATAGCTTTTTTACAAGCTCTGGTGGTCTCCATTAGCCTTTTCCTGCAATGCTGCTAGGCTGGCCAGCAACAGAGCACCCCACAGCAGCACTTGCGTGTAGCCAGTCAGTCCCCCTGTGTGCCCACAATTCCTCCTGTGTGCCCAGAAAGGACAGACAAATTCTCCCTTGGTTAGAATCCATAGAGCAGCTCACCTGAATGCAGCTCTGAGAACCATGGGATGTTCTCCCAGGAGTCTTAGCTTCACACTGGAGTAAGTGCAGGGCCAGGGTGGACACAGCAACTTGAGTGTTATAGCGTAGAGTGGCTGCTCTCACTGAAGTGAGACTAACTCGAGAGGAGTAACTTTAAGGTGAACAACTTTGATTCAATTCAGCAGTGAAGACAGACCCACTGTGGGCTCTGTCCTGGTGGCACAGTCTGGTTTTCAGTGTTTCAGTGTGTGTCACATGTTCTGTTAACCAGGTGTTGTTGCTCAGTTCAGATTCACAATAATTGCTAGGTAATTAACTCACAAATAACTACTAGTGCTTCTTTTTAGGGGCAGTGAAATATTTATTGAACATGAGACACGATCAAGAGAAAGTGAGGTCCATTGGATAGGGCGGTGTACTTGGGACTCGGTATTTTTAATAAAAGATACACTATCATTTCACTCTGTTGGTCACCGGGCATGCTGCCTAATGCTCTCTGAAACAGTACGGGCGGCATTCACATACGCCATTTCAACTCAAATGGACAAGTCTTTATTGGCAAGGTAAGCTGTACTAATGTAGCCAAAGTGTTTAAAAAAAAAAAGACAGACAGACAACCTTGAGTGTATTCCAGGGGTAGAAACAACCCACCCAGGATAGGGCTACACACTGTGTTTGAAGTATAATCATTTTGTCAATCATATAATCTGTTTGTCATTACTGGCTGACCTGGATCCAGTGTCCAGTTGCTATGTAGCACAATGCTATCTCCACTGTCTCTCTCCATTTCCCTGTGCCAGGTAGTTTTCCCTCATCGCTCTGTGATTAGATATCTTTTCCTGGCGGTTTGATGAAATCTTTGTCTTTTTCATAGTTGGGACACTGGATTAGAAAGTGTCTGTCTCTCCTTTGTTGGACTGGCTGCGTAATCACTCCTTTCTGGGTTTAGAGTGGTCTTGGTGCCCTTGGATACTGTCACTCCGCACCTTATTGCACAAGCAGTCCCAGTGGAACATAGCACTGCTCCAGAATCTTCCCACTCAATTCCCATTTGCAGAACTGGTTTTAGTCAGACGGAAAGCCATTCTGAGAGCTGATCTGTGCAACACTTCAAGGCACTCATTAAAATCCCTCTTGGTCCCTCCTGATGGAAAAACAGTGACAAAATGTTCACCCTCTGTGGAAAGGCTGTTGAACAAATTAGACCATGTTTTGCCAAAAGATGATCCTGGATGGATAAGAGTGTTTGTGCAGAAAGGGGAAACCCCAAGGGATACCATCACCTGGCTGCAATCATGGTCTCAATAAATGGTCCCCTTGTTCAGACTGTAGACACCAGTGTGTATTGGATTTAAATACCTTGAAGACCACCAGTCACTTACAGGCCTCTTAAAGGGAAATTCCACTGACTCATAACCATGCAATTCATTCTGTTTATTGTGGTACAAATGGAATTTCTTTTGAAACTGAAATTAAATCTAATAGATGTGAATTACCTGGGAACATAAATTAAGTCTGGAAAGTTGAGGCCTTCACGCTAACAAAAAAAAAAAAAAAAAGGGGGAGCGTGGCTAATGCTGCTTGGTTTGAACTTCGGAATTTCATGTCATACAGATGCCTCATAGCTGCAGGCAAACTGAAAAGTTGACAAAAAATCGTTTTGGGGGCGATGGAAACATTTTGTGCATTTCAATTTTAAGTATTTTTAAATGCTTTTTCATTTTTCAAAAATAAAGGAAATTTCTAAATGAGGCATCACTTTGAATCAACAAATCAAAATGTTTCATTTATAAAAACGAAAGTTTTCAATTTTTAGGGCGGCTGCGGGGGGCGGGGGGGGGAGGCAGAGGGGTTGGGGTTCTACCAAAACAATTCGGCAAAATCAACATGAATCGCAAAATGTTTCTCTGTCACCAAATCTACATTTTTTTCCAGAAAAAATGTTTCAGGCGAAAACTTTCACCCAGGTCTAGTGAGATCCCAAATGGATCTTTTGCTCTCTCTAGCATGGCATCTGAGTTTCGGGGCAGATGGAGTGGGATTTGCATCCTGATTCTTGGATCTCCAAAGAAACAGCCCCCTGAACCACATGCTCAGGGACTGTAATGATTCTTTTCCTGCTACAACTTTTTAAATTAAGACCTGTGGCCCTGATTCGAGTCTCACACCAGATTTACATCAGAGAAACTCCATTGCCTTCTGTACACTGATTCCTCGCTTATACCATGGTAAGCAAGAACACAATCACACTCAATATCAATAAAATGGCAGCTAGTGAGATAGACAATGGCACGGGAACTGGTCTTCACTGAGATCAAGCATCATTCTGAAGTGGCCATGGTCTACCAGATATGTCAGTTTTTGCTAGGAAATAGACCCACTCCCAGCCCTATGCTTTAATTATCCAGTGCAAGCCAGGTATCTTTCACAGTTGGTCACCTTGAACAGAGCTTCAACAGTAGAGATTTAATTAAATTAGCAGATCTAAAAACAAACTTAGAAATAAAGAGGAAATATGTCTGGTTTGTTAAGCATAAAAAATTCATCACTTAATGGTGACATTAACAAACGATGTTCATTACTTATTTTCCAACTGACCAGGCCTGATCTCTGATGGAGATGTTAGGAATTCCAGTAATTCTCTTTTAATCATTTCACTTTGCATGATGAAAGATGGAAACCACTCACCAGTAAAATAGTGCTAGGCTGAAGAAAAGATGCACTTCTTTAATGAAAGGACTAGCACGTCCTTTGTCTCAGTGCAGCCATGCTCCATATCAGTATAGATACAGGCAGAGAAAGAAGGAGCACAATGCACTATGATTTATTTCGATCACAGAGCATTTTTAAATTCACAGAATCAGAATGGCTGGTGTTTAGCTTCACTTTCATGGGGTAGCATGTTTGAATATAAAATTAAAAAAATGGGCCAGATCTTCAGAGGGCATAAATCAGTATAACTCCACTGGGATCAGCTCCATGGGACCAATAGAATTACATCCATTTGAACTAGCTGAGGATCTGTCCCTTAATGTTTAAGTGCTTTTGTGAAGTATCCCAAAATATACATCCCTAACAATATGTTTGTATGTAGTATAGACATGTATTTGTTTGAGCCTTAATAATATGTATTATATCTGAGCTTGCGTCTCTGTGCCTGGATTTGTGAGTTTTGGTGTGTGTTTGCATACGGTGGTATTGTGTACATGTGAATGTTAGTGTGCGATTCATTTAGTGCGTGGGTGTTGGCCTCTGTAAGCATCTGCACTTTTGTGTGTGTTTGTGTAGAATAGTAGAGGGCATAGAACTTAACCTACATGGTGTATAGCAATAACAGTACAATTCCAATACATTGTTACTATTATTGCTTTTATTAATGGTATTATTTAATCCTTATACAGCCGTAGCTCCTAGAGGCATCAAGAAGATTGGGGCTCCCTTGGGCTAGGCGCTGTCCAAACACAGGTGATAATTTTCAAAAACTCCTGATGAATTTAGGAGCACAAGCCTGTTGTCTTTCAGTGGGAGATCGCCTCCAAATCCTTTAGGCTCGTTTGAAAATCTCCCTCCCAGCAAATGACAGACCTTGCTCCAGAGTTTACAATCCTAATTCTGCAAGACCTTATTCAGGGTAATAGTCCTTGTGCACATGAATAAACCCATTGACTTCAATAGGGACTGCTTGCATGTATGTAAAGCCTCTTCTCCTGAATGAAAGTTTGCATTCTCTATCCCTGTAACAGGGAGTCTTGGAATCCCTGTCACTGGAGGTTTTTAAAAACAGGTTAGTCAAACACCTGTCTGGAATGAGCTAAGTACATTTAATCCTGCCTCAGCGGAGGAACCGTTGAGGTCCCTTCCCGCCCTACATTTCTATGATTCTTTTGAGAATATCAATAAATGTTAAAGCATATGTTTGTATGTGTGTGTTTGATGCATAGCCGATGCTAGCCCATTGGGTGCCTTAAGCAGGAATATTTTTGCCCCCCCCCCACCACCACAGTACTAAAACAGGCAAGTTTTTATAACAAAAAGCAAATAGGGGGCCCCTGTGAGCTGCTCGGGGCCCTAAGCAATTGCCTAGAACTGGCTCTGGTTTTGTGTAGATGTGTGCCGTATTTAGATCTGAGCAAATTCATACCACGTTATTTTGCATGTATGTATAAATCTGTTTGTGTGTTCAGGATACAGGGGCCCTAGCAAATCAAAAAGGATGAGCAAAGGAGCAATAACATTTGTTTTATGCCGATGACCAAAAAAATGGTGAAAACCCCCTGCATTTTATGAGGGGGCAAAGCAATGCCTGGATTACAAAGGACAATTAGAAAATGGCCATGTTTTTACAAACTGCACTGAGCATCAATCAGAGTAAAAGACCTGCACCAGAGCGCAAGTCTGTGGAAAAGATCTTTGGATAAATTCCCAGAGCACTGCTGGTCGCTTCATATATTCAGCCTTTGTAAGAGGGCATTGGCTGATCTTTGTTTATAATCATCATCATCATTTGTAGTAATGGTAGTGGCTAGGAGTCCCCGTCACGAACCAGGATCTTATTGTGGGAGGTGCTGGACATTATTATTGCTGTTTATTAGGTGTATTATAGTAGCACCTAGGAGTCCCAATCATGGACCAGTAGCCATTGTGCTAGGTGCTGTACAAACACAGAACAAAAGGATGGCCCTGCCCCAAACAGCGCACAATGAGAAACAACAGGTGGAGACAAGGAAAGAACGAGAAATACTGATCAGCATGATGGGCAGTGGTCGAAGCACACCAACTGCCTCACCATTGTCCCGTGTTTTGAAGGCAGCATGGTGCAATGAAGCGAAGACCACGTAGCATGATGATTTAGCTACTGATTCAATTGCAGTGTGTGCAGTCCCATAATGTTCACAACGTGCTTCTGGCTTGGGGATTGCTTTGGGTCCCACTGATGTCAAGGGGAGATTTCCCATTTACTTCAGAGGGTCGGGATTTGACCATATAACTTTTTTTTTTTTTTTTAGATGGGAGTCTGTATTCAGGTTGCGGTGTCCTGCTCAGCTAAAACGAGAAGGTGGGCTATCTGCCCTTCTTCTCTCCACAGGGAAGGCCAAGTGTTCCATCTGCTCTGAAGAAGACTCAGTTTTATGCAACAAACGTAACACTGGAGCATGAATTTGTCATTACAAAAGACCTTCAGTTCCACCTCAGCTATTTTGCCATGGTCTAAGCATTGCAGGTGGAATTTTCTAAACTGCCTTAGGAATCTAGATACCCAATTTCTAGATACCTAAATTTTAATGGGAACTGGATATCCACATGTCCCATAGATATCTTTACAAATCTCAGCCCATATTCTGATTTTCCTTCTTAGTGGTGTCGTTGGAGAAAAGTGCATATACAAGAAGTTGCTAGTGAGTGGGAGTGGGGGTGCATCCATGCAAATTGGAGTGGTTGTGCGTGCAAATGGGTGTAATCACAAATTTTGAACGTGCAGTTTTGGAACCCCCTGTGCAAATATGAGTCAGAACGCACTGACAAAACCAGGGCAATCTGGCTCAGTGGGCAACTTTACTTTCAAGTTCACCCAGCTATACTGTTAACCTTCTCCAGCAGGACAGGGTGTGAGCAGTTGTGCAGGTGAAACTCTTTGGGGACTACATGGGCTCCTGTGCTCAGTGAGCTTAGCACACAGTGCAGTAGCAGGGACATTGCATAAACAGCGGGAGCTTTTGTTACCAATCTTATATGGTCTCTATTATTTGCTGAGATCAGGCACATATATAGAATGAGCCTCACACTTTGCACCCCCAAAATACTATTAACCTTTGAGCTGGCAGAGCAGAGTCTTTCTTTTTTGTATCCTTGGGTGCCAGTGGTTGGTTTCAGTCAATGACATGTTGGCGAAGAGACGCAATTGAAGCCCTGACACAGTGTCATGAATCAGTGTCACTGTAATTCCCCGTCAATGCAACGATCATGGTGCATCACCGTTGTCACCCATACTACTGTACCATGTCATCTTCCCAAAGCGTGACCCCCAGCAAAGTCTGGGCATGGACAGCACTGGGTCCTTCGAGCTCTCCAGGTGGCTGGGATGACTCTGGCAAGTTCAGATTTCTGAGGGATAGCAGAGAAATGAGTTTGCTGAGCAGTTTTACAGCTGTTTCTTCCCATCCCATATACTATAGATGAAAAAAAGCCCTATTATCAGGGGGGATGTAATTGGAAATGTGTTATCACTAAGGAAAGGCTTATTAGCTCAGTGGGTCTGTGAGAGGGAATTGCCTGGGGCTCCTGGAGCCTTAGGGATTTTCAGGTTTTGTCTGGTGCATCCTTAATTCAAATAATCCTCAAGGGCTTTTCTTTTGAGTGTAATAAATATACAATCCACTTACATGGCACTCTCTGGCCAAAGCAGTTCTAAAGGGTCAAGCATCTCCATTTTACAGGTGGGGAAACTGAAGCACCAGAAAAGTGAATTCACTTGCCCAAGGTCACACTGTGAGTCAGTCCTAGAGCTAGCAACCATTGCATGCCCCATCTGTGTACCTCTGCTGCTTCCCTGTAACATCCATCTGGACGGCATTGCTGGGAAAGGCCTAGACTATGTCTAACCCTAGGGCAGTCGTGTGGGGGAATGAGGGTTTTTTACCCGTCTGCACAGCATGGTAGAGCTACCTGCATGGCATGAGCAGCTTTCAGGGGAGCAGACAGTGCGTGAAGCAATAGCTCCATTCCTTACTTTCCTCCCAACGGAACTGGTGATTAGCAATGAAGAGTAAGGGGCACCTGGAATAGGGAGGTGGCAAATTACTACCCCCACCAGCCCAAGCAGGCCACAAGGCACCACCATCATAATAACACAGGTCAGAGAACTGCATCTAGTGATTCCTTCAATGAGCCCAGTAATCTGTGGCTGAACGAGAGCAAGCGTGTGTAACTTACGCCCAAGGAATCAGTAGAAACTATTTAAAGGTACCACGATTTGAACAACCACTGCAAGGGCTTTTCAGATATTGGAACCCACGAGCTCTCATACCAAAAGCCAGAAGCCTAGGCCTGCAACCACCCACGCTAATTTATGGGGAGTTTTCCGAAGGCACAAGAAATAGTCGTGCACCCAACTCCCACTGACAGGCAATGAGATGTGGGCACCTAACTCCCATTGTGCCTTCGAAAAGAGCAGCCTGCAAACCTGCCAGCCAAGTCTTATGAGTCCGACAGGCGATATTGCAACGTCCTCCTGGACTGGGTACATAATGGAAACAACTACATGTTCTTCCCTCAGCGGCACCCCCGGGCGGATGCTGCCCTGTGAGCAGGGTAATGTTTCCCGGGTAGAGACTGAACAGGCAGGCGAGTTTTGGAGCTGGTGGCCCCATTGTCTTCCTACCTCGAAAAAATTCTCCATACAAAATATTAATACACTAAATGTATATATGCAATAAAACTCCAGCAGACCCCGCTCCACCAAATTTGCAGACTTCATTAAAGCAACTAAACTGTTGTAGCTCAGTTATATTTGTCACTGAATGTCCAAAGCAAACCAGGTGACACCTTCCTCCCATTTAGCCCCACTACTGACGTCATGGGTGTAACGGAAAATAGCAACTGGCCCATCTATTGCATCCCCCCACCGACCCCCGGCAGCCTTTGAGTTGTCCAGTCCGGAATGAGAGCACGCTACAGCAGAACTGTCTGGCCATCCCAACTGGACAGGAAAACACCGTCTGGTTACACGCCAAGAGTAAAACACTATGGGCCAAATTCTGTTTCCCCACTCCAGCCCCGCTGAGCTGCCCCAGTAGGAGGGAATGTAAAGAAGCTGCGACAGCCGGTGGGAGAATTTCCCAGACGCAGGAGCAGCATAGGGCCAATGTAGTATAGGGCTGTAGTGTGGCCTAGTGCGGTGGTTTTCAAACTTTTTTTCTGGCGACACAGCTGAAGAAAATTGTTGATGCCCGTGACCCAATGGAGCTGGGGCAGAGGGCTGGGGTGCGGGGGTGAGGGCTGTGGGGTGGGACCAGGAATGAGGGGCTCAGGGTGTGGGAGGGGGCTCAGGGCTTGGGCAGGTGTTTGGGGTGTGGGAGGGGGTCAGGGCTCTGGGCTGGGGGTGCAGGCTCTGGGGTGGGGCCAGGGATGAGGGGTTTGGGGGGGAGGGGGGACTCTAGGTTTGGGGGGGGCTCAGGGCTGGGGCAGGGGATTGGGGCATGGGGTTGGGGCGTGGGCTTCCCTCATGCGGCTCCTGGTCAGCGGCGCAGCAGGGGTCCTAAGGCAGGCTTCCTGCCTGTCCTGGCACCACGGACCACGCTGTGCCCCAGAAGTGACCATCAGCAGATGTGGGCACCTAACTCCCATTGTGCCTTCAAAAAGAGCAGCCTGCAAACCTGCCAGCCAACTCTTATGAGTCCAACAGACAACACTGCAACACCTTCCTGGACTGGGTACATAATGGAAACAACTACTTGTTCTTCACTCAGCCGGCACCCCCGGGCGGATGCTGCCCTGTGAGCTGTGTAATGTTTCCCGGGTAGAGACTGAATAGGCAGGTGAGTTTTGGAGTTGGTGGCCCCATTGTCTTCCTACCTCAAAAAAATTCTCTGGACAAAATATTAATACACTAAATGTATATATGCAATAAAACTCCAGCAGACCCCACTCCACCAAATTTACAGACTTCATTAAAGCAACTAAACTATTGTTTAGAACTAAACGGCTTCTAAGGGGGAGGCGCACAAGAGGATCCGTGCAGCTCTGGCCCACAGACACATCGCCCCCGCACCAGCTCCCTTTGGCCAGGAACTGGCCAATGGGAGTGCAGAGCCGATGCTCGGGGTGGGGGCAGCGCGTGGATCCCCATGGCCCCCAGGCCCAGGAGCCGGACCTGCTGATGGCCGCTTCCAGGGTGCAGCACAGTGTCCGAACAGGTAGGGACTAGACTGCCTTAGCCGGGCAGCACCGCCGACAGGACTTTTAACGGCCCGGTCAGTGGTCCTGACCAGAACCGCCGTGAGCCAGTGCCTTCCTTTCCGCAACCCAATTCTGGGTCGCGACCTGCAGTTTGAAAACCACCGGCCTAGTGAACAGAGCACTACACCGGTGTCAAGAGACCTGGGTTCTGTCCCTGGCTCAGCTCCTGAGCTGCTCTGTGACCTTGGGCAAGCTACGTCATCACTGGGTCCCCTTCTGTCTTGTGCAGGTAGCTGGTAAGCTCTCCAGAGCAGGAGACAGAGTGGTGTGTCTGTACAGTGCCCAGAACAATGGGGGCCTCTGGATGCTACTGTCATAACTGGCTCATGGGTACGTAGGCCTTTATGCTGGCCCTATGGTCGGGGTGAATGTCACCGTTCTGAAGAGAAAACGCTTTGCTTGTGCAACAGAGCGGATGGCACCCAACAGCAGGGATTGTCAAAGACATCCTGGGGGGAAGAAGACCAAGAGCTCCCCAAAGGTGCTCGCCCTTGCCCCCATTTCAAGTTGTGCCAGCTGGCCCCTGTGTTCTCCTAGTAAAGCCGTGCCAAATGGCTTCCATTATAGGTTTCTGTTTGATTTCGTTTAGGTTCCAGAAACAAAGTATAAACTCTCCCAGCCAATGCACGTACTGTAACTGCACCCGCCAAGTACGGTTTTCTCTGTTAAGTTTATGGAACACACTTTGTTTAAACAGGAAAACAACTGAATAGAGCCCCCATTTTCTCACAGCCCTTCCCTGCAAGCCCCCTGGGCAGTGGGATGTAGGGGAAATGTTGGCACAAGTCCCTTGTTAAAGTATTGGCAGCGTCTCTGGTGACGTTGGGCACCACAGGTTGCTTTAGGGTTTAAAAGAGAGAGGGAGGGAGGGAGGGCAACTGATAACTCAGGCTGGAAATAAAGTAGCATCTTCAGAGTCAGTACAGCAAGGAACTGCTTCTCCTCTAGGCTACTCTATCCTGCAACTCAACACCACACACCAAATCACAGCCCCGGGAAGCAGAAACCGAGGTACCACTTGTAGTGTGTTCTCATGAGCTGTAAACATTAGGTCCCTCAAGTTCTGCCTCCCAGAGCTATAACTGGGTCTGTGGTGCGGAGTGAAAATTCACCTCCGTGGAGTGGGCCAGCTAAAACACCACTTAATCTCACTTAATTCCTCAAGGTAGGGTTTAAATGAGATTTAAATGGCATCAAGGCCAATGAGCAAGGGTAAATTTTCCCCAGGCTAGAATAAATCCTGTCTGACCCTTTCACTGAGTTATTATTTTTCTGATTAAGGGTGGGGAAAAGATGAAAATCTACCCTAAGTACAGCTGGCTAATTTTCGCACTTTCTTTACAACAAACGATAGGCCAAAGGCTCACTGCTGGCAGGCATCAAATCCAACATCTGCAAACGGAGAGCCTCTGGCCTCCGGAATTTATTGGAATTTTCCAACCCATGTAAAAAAATTCCCAAGCTGACTGCATTATTTATTGAGGGGAGGGGTGGGGCAGCTGGATTGTCGATGCCCTGCCCCACCCTGAGATGTGTCCCTGCTTCCACCCTTATGTTCCAGGAGTGCCCAGCATAAGGATTTGACAGGATAAATCAGTCAGCCCTAGACAGAGTAGGTTTCAAAGAACTCAATTTCTCACCTTCAATCTGAAGGGGTAGCTGGTCTGAGGAACAGGGGTGGGGTCTCCCACTCTGTCCATTTTCACTTATCTATTTGCTTCACTGAATGTGTCAGATCCAGTGTTTGGAAACAGCACAGTGACTTTCCCACATCACCCATTGAACCAGAAGCCCCAGCTGGGGGAATTGGTTAATAGCTGACCACCTCTTATCTAGCACTTTTCATCAGTAGATCTCAAAGCGCTTTACAAAGGAGGCTGCTATCATTATCCCCATTGAACAGAAGGGGAAAAGAGGAGAGAAGTGACTTGTCCAAGATCACCTTGCAGGCCAGTGGCAGAGCTGAGACTAGAACCCACATCTCCTGTGCCCCAGTCCAGTGCGCCAGCCCCTAGGCTGCACTCAAATACGTGCAAATGAGTAGAACTGGTTGGAAATTCTCTGATGGAAAATAAAATATTTCATCGACAAATGCTGATTCGTCTCACTTGAAACGTTTTGCAGACATGGTTCAAGTTTGATGAAGTTGCAATGGACCCTAGGCAGATTTCTGATGTACCCACTTGGTGGGCTGTCGGGGAGCAGGGCTCCCAGGGCTTCCAAGCTCCTCGCCCACTATTAGCGCCGGCAGGGCTGCATGGCAGACTGCCCCAAGCCTGGGTCGCCATTCCTTTTTGCTGAGGATTTCAACATGTCTGTTTTCATTTCAAATCAGACTGAAACCAAACCGCAGTATTTCAAAATCCTCTGTGAAACAGTTACCTTTCTCCACATGGGTCTACTGATGGGATCTGGATGTTTGTCCTGTCTGAGGTGGCTGGAAAGAAATCCACCATGGGGTCAGTAGGTTCCAAAAGTTGTACCCATTCGCGGGCGGTCTGGTGGCCTCTCTGTGTGATGAGTTTGGTGGGTCTCAATTGGGTTTTTAGCCGAGAAGTGTCCACATCACCGAATCCATCACCACATCTGGCGCTATGAGGAGGCCTCAGCAGAGGATGAAGACTGAATAGTCCAAGGACACTGATCTCCACTCTCTCCAATAGATCAGATTGGTCCCCCTGGCAGAGGAGTGTGGGGGCACTGAACTAGCTGCTGCCAATTCCACAGGTTATCTGCTTCAGACTGTCCGTCTGGCTCCTTTCACATGCACTTAAGGAGACCCTAGACTACAAAGTGCATCCACAGAATTGTCTGAGTCACCTGGACACATGCCAGGCATCTGCTGGAGGAGACAAGCAACTCAGGGGTTAAACACCCTGGCAGAAATACGGTTGTATGATGCTATAAAATATTTTATAGCATTTTTACAATATTGTGCAATGGGGTTTGGGACCTGAAAAGAAAACACCCTATAAACGTAGGCAGCAGCTGATGGAGAACGCATGACAGGTATCGTTTACCTCCTCCCCCTTCCCTCTTAGTGCCCGCAATGCAACCAGAAACACTTGTTCCCCATTTCTCAGGTTGATTTGGGTTTCTTTTCTTTTCCCCGGCACATCTGTGCAGTTTTTATGTGAGTGCCGCATACTTACAGGGTGAGCGCATGTTCCTTGTTGCTGCAAACAGCCCCTATAAATGTTGGAGCCAAGCGTGTCTAAATATTACAACATATTAAACACCTTTCAGCCTGATCCATAAACTTGTAATTGGTACAGAAATAACAAGCCCCCTCTTTGAATGTGGCTCCATGTTCACCATTGTCCGGTTGCTCAGTTCCAGCTTGCCTCAAGACCCAAATGGCGGAGTCTATAAAGGAAAACGGCAGTGATTAGTTAGAACACTTTAGATGACTAAATAAGCAGCTACTAAATTTAGCATGTGTATGCAGGGGGGAGGGTGGGTGAGTAAAATGAAACTTTAAAATTGGGTTTTCAGAAATACAGGACAGCTCACTGATTGATTCTCTTCGTGCCTGGCTGATTTTCACCCACGATGCAGTAGGTCAACACAAATTCGGTGCACCATTTAAACTCTTACAATAGGGCTGTGACTAATGCCTAACGCTCTGGAAAGAGGTGGCTTTGACCCAGCTGTATCTAGCACTGGTGTATCCCAGTGTGAGGATGGTCTAAGATTAAGGCTCAGGGTCTGCAGCTCCCATTTGAATGCATGGACAAGGCAGGAGACTTTCAAAACAGTTTTAGCTAGAAACTTATTTTTTTAAAAAAATGAAAGGCGAGATTCTCACGTAATCTTTGTATTCCAGTAGCCGGAGCTTAGGAAAAATTCCAAATATCACGAGACTTTCTATAAAATCGCAAGAGTTGGCAACACTATGTTTACAGTGAGGTGTGCTAAGAAACGGCTAGTCCAATTGTATGATTTAGAGCGAAGCAGATGGCCTCAGGTGGTCAGGAAAGAATTTTTCCTCCTATGTACTGCCCTGCAATAATCATCCAGGTACTTTGTAGGAGAATGAGGGGTTCCTCTCATGTAAAAGCATCAAATATTTGTCCTCTCTGAAGGTAGATATCTGACTTCATGGCCTATTTGTCTGATCATTCTGGGCAAATCCTACAGTGTGATCCTATGGGTGTTTTGCAATTGCTTTAACCATTGTCAAATGGAGCATACAATATAGTTTCAGCATAAGCAAACTTTCCGAACAACAGCTCTGTTGGCCTGACTTCAGTAGGGGACTCAAACTGTCTGTCGATGTGCTGAGAGAACTGGGGGGCAGGGTTTCTTGACAATTCACTTTTGCATTTCAATTTTCTTGTGTTGTTTATTATTACAATTATTTATGTTCCACTAGCACCTAGGGAACCCAACCAGGCTCAGGGATGGGGTGATGGGGTGAAGCTCTTGTAGAGCCAGGAATGAGGAAAAGAGTTGGCCAGATGGGCTGTCAATCACCCAGAGAGACAAGGGAGAGACCGCCATTCCCTGCAAAGGACTATGGGTAAGGAAGCCCTCTATAAAACTCCCTGGCTTCCAGTTAGGAGTCAGAGTTACAGGAGGAAGGGTCACCTAGAGGAATGTGGGTGTGTTGGGGCTTTGTTAGTGAAAGTACTCCTTGTAGGGTGTTTGTTTATTTGGGGTTTTTTGGGGAATGGGGGTGGATGTTGGGGGGGAGGAAGAATTTGGAATAAATCTTGGTATTTTTTGTTTAAACTCCTCTCAGTTGGGTGTAGCTATCACACTCTGCCACTGATTCATGGTCCTAGGTGCTGTACAAACACGACCCTGCTTTGGAGAGGGCAATGACAGCCTTAATAAACAAGAGAGGAAACAGGTTAAGTGCTTAGCCCTAGGTCAGCAGCTGTGCCAGGGCTTGGGCCCAGATTTCCTGTATTCTATCCCAGTGCGCTGGATCATCCTGCCTCAGCTTCAGACAGAGCTGAACTAAATTGCTTAATAGATAGGTAGTTAGCCTAGTAACTTGCCAAGCTAGTCTCTTCATGATTTCAGGGGGTTCTGGCTTTGTTACTCTGGGTGAGGCCCACCGCGCACGCACGCACACACACACACACACACACACACACAGAGAATTGTATGAAAATGACTACGCTTTCTGCCAAATTGTTCAGAAAACTTGTTCAGAAACTCCAGGTCAGTGATTTACTTTAAAACTCTCTGTTCCCCACCCCCCGTCCCCCACCCCCAGCTCTTCAGGTTTTGCATTTCTGCAGAATTTTATGCAGATGGGTCAAAAAGCATGAAAATTTGGATTTCAAAGTTTGAATGTTGACATGCAGTGACCCCTATCCATCAAAAAGAGCCTCTCCTACTGGAAAAGGTGCTCCTTTTCAAGTCAGAATTTGTCCTGTGCTGAATGGAATTTCTAGCCAAATGGTTCCAGATTCAAGTTAATCATGAAATGAGTGTTGGTTTTAAACAACCATAAAATCCTCTATCAGAATTTAAAACTGCAAATATTTCACGCCATGGGTTATAAGTGGATAAAGCAGATCTTCTGGTTCTAATAACCTGCCCTTGGAATATCTTGAAGGATGCTGTGACTGGGAATAACCCCCCCTGAAAATGGTACCTTCGCAGAGAAACATCTGTCAACCAATCCTCACCAGCCAAAGAACTGCTCCTGTGCGCGGTGATTATTGCAGTGACATTGTTTAAGTTCAGGGACCGGGGCATTATCCAGCCCACCTAGATGTTTGTTGGGTATCTTGAGCTATCATAATGGGAAACATATCCTATTCCCTATCCATCCCTAAGCATGATATGACATGACCCAAATTCTTGTAATAGCAGCTGCCCCTGTGTGTAATCCCCTTCTCAACATAGAAGAGATGCACACTAATCCCTATCCCACCCAGCCAGATGCCCCCTGCCTGTTGTTCTTTGATTCAAAAAGAACTGCCCCAGGCCAATCCATCTCCCTCCTTCCCATCCATCTCACAGATACCTTCCCAGTTAATCCAGATGTCCCCATCCACTTCTGTCAGCCTCTCGCTTCCTCAGGGCATATATGCCACAAAAGCACAAAAAGCATTTTGCAGCAGGGGAGCTAGGTGAGTCTATGGTACTCAGGCTGCGAGGGAAGGGAGTGGGATCTGAGCCCAGGAACAGCTGAGTTAGTATGTGAGGAGCTCTGGGAGCCTGCTAGCTCACAAGGGAGGAGAGATCATGAGGATTTATGTAGAAGCAAATCCTTCCAGGGTCCATGTCTCCAGCCCTATTGTGCTTTATCAGCTGGTGATGGTGAAGCCTTGAGTGTGTGAGGAAAAACCAGATATTGGGCGGGAGGGAACATCTCCAATACAAAGTGACCGTGATTCCACCATTCAACACATTAGTGCTCATTATAATAAGAGATTTACACAATGGGTTGCCTTTTTAAGCTCATTTATCCTCATATGGGAGACAAACCTCCTTATCGGCCTATTAATCGGTCTGTCCATTTAGCCACGTAGCTCCTCTCACATTGGAATTTATAGAGTGCCCATTCTCATGGCACAGTGCTCTGACACACTCTGTGGGATTTCTTCAGACATGTGGCTATCTGTGGCCAGACTTTGAATTGCACTGCAGCCAACCTCTTTTTAACCCTGCATCTTCCAAAGTCCACCCCTGAAACATTTGATCATCGCAGGGACCATATTAGAAGCCATGTAATTGCAAATGGAAACCATCCCACCCCAACCCCTCCTCCCAGGCCAGCTGCTATCAATGGCATCAGAACTTGGATTACATCAATTCTTTTGACATTGCCCAATTGAAACCTGGCTCCCCCAGGGAAGCCTGATTTAATTGAGTGTGGTTATTAATATTGTATTATCAGCAGCCAGATGGTCCGGAGACAGGCAGTGTTCATACATTTTACTGATGTCCTTCAGAGGAAAACGATTTCCACTTCTCTCCCAGTCTCCTGTGCTGTGGGTGCTACAAAGTGTTAACAGCACCCCGTTCTGTTGAGAGCCACCTCCAGCAATAACAGCCTGGCTGTAAAGTGGGATGTAAAAAGGTGTTGGTGCGGATTTTAATTAAAATAGTTTTCAGAACTTTTGCGGGGGAGATGGGAAGTGCTGGGTCCCCCACGCTGAGCCTGGAAAATGCCCAAGAGTGACTTCTCTGGAGAGATTTTGGACTGATATGCTAAGAGCTTTCAGCAGCTTAACCTGGTGCCTCCAGTCCTGCTGCAGCTAATGCCAAAGGCATTTCCAATGTAAAGCAACCCTGATTCTCCAAGCAAGTCAGCTGGATTCAGGCAAGTTTGGGGACAGATCAAAAGCCAGTCTGGTGACTTGCATGGAAAAATGTGGACATGCAAGGGGGGGAATAAATCTTTTCCACAGCACGGTTATGACCAGAGAAGTGACTATAAAATCGTGGCTTAATGGGGGGACACTCCAAAGGGTCTTTGGAGTTCAGGCTTACATTAACATCCAAATAGTGATCTTAGTCCAAGCTGTGGCTTCCAGCCTTTCCTGTCTACCCATAACCCCCTTCACCCAGTAGGTCCCACAAGCCTCTGTACAGAACACACACACTCACACACCTGCTGTTTGCCTTCTTGCAGGTCAGCAGGCTGCGGACGAGTGGGAGGTGGCAATCTAGCAACCTAATGACCCCTCTTGAATTGTGATCTTCTTTGGGAGTGGCCTGGCAGTCTGTTCCATCACACTGACTGTGGGCTCGTGTTCCAAAGATAACTGTGATGCTGCAGGAGAGAAGCTGACTCTCAGGTCTCCCAATAACTATTTGGGCAGCACAACAAGCAAGAACCAGGGATGAGGTTAAAAGGTGCAGGGGCAATGTTGGGACTTCCTCCATCTCTTCTCAGAGGAAGAGGAATGGGGACATCTTCAATGTGGTGTACTGAAAACTGTTAAAATGACATACTATCCCTTTAAAAGTAAGGGGTTTCCTGGTCTGGCTTGCAGGCTAGGGGGCTCTGTATGGAAGCATGGGATCTAGGTCTTCTGCAGTCCATCTGCAAAAAGACAGCCTAGAGCAAGATGGGGAGAGTTGTGCTTTCTGTCTTAGTGAGCAGTCTGTTTTGTCTGTCTCTGGTTTTGGTTACTGTGTGTTATCATTCTGGCTTCCAAGAAATAAAGTAATGTCACATTGCAGCCTTTCAAAAAGAGTTCTTTTATCTTTTTATCCAACTTCTCTGAATGTTTGCCATGATCACAATACTTCATCAAGAGCTCTCCTGGATCTTGAAGAAAGTTTGCATTTGGTTCAGTTGGAGGGATAGGCAAAAATTTGAGAGACTGGCCTCTTCATCCAAATCAATTCATCCGTCCCTAATTTGTCAGTGTCTTCCATACCAAATTCACTCAAGACCTGGTGCCAGTGACTCTGGGATATGGGACAGCCGGGAAAGAAAAGTCACTGCAGTTTAGGCTGCAGGAGGAAAAGAGCTGCAAAGTCCTTGTATTAGAGAATGATACTTGCTTTGAGGCAGCAGTGGCCTCTCGTGACTGAGAGTCAGGAGAACTGGGTTCCAATCCTGGCTCTGACCGTGACTCATTCTGTGGCCTTTAGCAAGTCACTTTGTGTATCTTCAGAGCCTCCATTTCCTCATGAACAAAGTGTTACCACAGGTAACTCTCACTCAGGGGGTTTGGAGGGGGGGCGGGGGTTGTAAAGCACTGAGAGCCTTGTGCAGAAGGGGCTGTTTATATGCTCAGGGTGATACCAGTGCTCAGATAATGCCATACGCCTGACCCTGCAGTCATCACCCACGCTTCAGACTCAGATCTTGTTTGCTTTTCACGCTGAGACATGAGTTCACGTGGCTAACTTCACCAGGGTGTCCTATGGGATTGGAATACTCAGTAGACTGTGTCCTTTTCAGAAAGGAGGTGGTAGACAGCATGTGGAGCCTTGGAGAATAAACTGAACTCAGACATATGATGTGACATACATACAATGTCCATGTGCAAATCCTGGTTTTGGCCCAGTCTCTGCCTTCTACTTGGAGAGGGAAGGATATTGCAGGATTTGCTAGGCTTTTGCCTAGCCTGATACCCTTCCCTTGCTAGGCTTTTGCCCGTCATGTGCACTTTGTTTCTTGGTGCTGGTCTGCACAGCAATACCTGCCAGCGGGAAGACATTTACTGTGCTACGAATAGCTCCCCTGTTGCAGTATATTGATCCAGCCTCTTCAGCCAGAAGATAAATTGCCCTCATTCCCTCTCTCCCTGTCTGCACTTTGAAGAGTGCAGCAAGAAGAGCAAAATGGTGGTGTGAAAGGTTGAGAGAGAGTTTGCAGATAATACATAAATATTCACATTTGTGGCTTCATCATTCAAGCTAGGGAGGAAGATCGAGTGGTCTTTATGGGGCAGATCCCAATGCTTACTTCAGTATGCAAGAGCTTCATGTACAGCCCCCACAGTAGTCTTTTCAGGTGGGTGGGTAGGACAGTGTTTCCGTTTCCTTGAGCTCTGGCCATCCAGCCCTTGTCTGCATTTTAGATGGAGAAAATGTGTTTTGGGGACACACAGCTGGAAGACGGACCTTCCAAGGATCCTCAAGCATAAGGAATATATATATTTGCAAAGTGGCCTCTGCAACACTTGTCTTCTCAGGTCCAGTTGTCTTGGAGCAAAGGGTGCCCATTGTACTGAACTGCACCAGCAATGGGGAGTCTGGGACAGTGCAGACAGAAAACAAGCAACGTCATCAAAGCAAGACTCATTTGTGGTCTCAGATACCTAGGTTTTACGGGAAATCAGCGCCCTGTAAAGTAATCCTTCATTCACAGATTTAAGGGCAGAAGTGGACCCCTTTGCTAACCATTTGACCTCCTACATAACATAAAAGACCATCAGCCCCTCGTGAGACTAGCACCAGCCACTCCTGCCTTACCCATTAGGCAACTGGGATTATGATTATTAAACCAAGCTGAAAAAACTAAGTCCACTTGCAAAGGGATGACTTGCTTGCTAACTTTGGGGTGGAAAAGTTTCCCATTAAGAGATGCTGGGAAGGCCTTGAGCTGGAATCATCTGAGCATAGCCCAAATGACAAACTTCCTGCACTTGCAGGGGGGAAAGGACCTCTGTCCTTCCTGTCTTTTATTTCTATGTACAAATATATGGAGTACACTCCTTCCCCTGAGCACTCCTGGTCACCGAATCAGCTCTTTTATATTTAGCTGAGAACTTCTTCATCTCGGAAAATTTAACTGGACATAGATTGTGAGAACAGCCTCAGTAACGTAGCTTCGATTTAGAAAAAAGTATAGCCCTTGTGCTTCAGGGCATGAGCTGGTCACTAACTGCCTGGGATCAGGAAGAAGGTTTTCTATAGGCAACTCATACCATAAGGCTGAGGTTTTTTTCAAAAGGGCCTGAGGGAGTTAAACACCCAACTGCTGTTGAAGGTCAGTGGACGTTGGGCACCTGACGCCGAGGCGAACTGCCCAACACGAGGTTTCTAGTACCTTTCTCAGAAGCGTCTGAGGTTGGCCACCAATGGAGTCAGGCTGCTGGGCTGGATGGATCTTGGGTCGGAGCTGGCCTGGGACTTCCTCTAATGGAAGATGCTGTTAGTTATCACCAACGTTGAACCTGAGGCTGCCTCAAGGTATGGTTTGTGACGGAAACAGTCCAGGTCGCAAACATTATTCTTTATAGCTAACTCTGCTTTTCTCCTTCCCTAACACTTGTGATAAAAGCCTCCTGGTTGACATGTCCCCGCGGATTATTTCCTCAGGGTATCTAATCCCTATCATGACTATGGACCTCTACCTTTCTACCATAAGGGTAAAGCCACTGTGCAGGAGACACAGGCACCGGCTTTCCAGTGTGCCGGAGGGTGCTGGACCGCCAGCTCTGCCCCAGGCCCCGCCCCCTACTCTACCCCTTCCCCCAAGGCCCAATCCCCCTCCACTTCTTTCCACCCCAGCCCCATCTTTTACCACCCCATTCTGCTCCCTCCTCCAAGCGTGCCGCACCCTCGGTCCTCCTCCCCGCCTGGCACTAGGACTGCAGCAGCAGGCAGGCAGGGTGGGCTACGTGGCTGAGCTATGTGCAGCTGGGGTAGGAGACCGGCAGGCATGGGGAAGGGGGTGTAGGGGGCTGGGGCACTAGGAGGGGTGTAGGGGACTAGGAGCATGGGGATGGGGGTGCAGCCAGTGCATGGGGGACAGACTCTAGGTGGAGGTACTGGTGGCTGAGATCAGTCCCTGGATGGGTGGGCTGAGTGTTGAGGGGCAGTCCTCGGGGGACTGGGGGCAGTTGCTGTGGGGGGCAGTCCCTATGTGGCAGGCTGGGTGGAGGGGGGCAGTCCCTGAGGGGGCTGTTCTGCCCTGGACAGGGCACCCTGTCTCTGCAGGAAAAGTACATGTGCCTTCCCAGTGTTGGGGTGGGGGAGTCTGGATGCTGGGGGGATAGTCCCAGAGGGGGTTGGGTGATGGGGGGAGCAAACTCTGGCTGGGAGGCAGTCCCTGGCTAGGGGGCAGTCTGGGAAGGGGCTGGGGGCAGTCTCTGGCTGGGTGCATAGGGGGCATTCCCTGGCTGGGGGGGGATGCCCCACACTGGGCAGGGCTTCCCATCTTTGTAGGCAGGCTCTGCAGCCGCACTCTCCCAACCACGCCACCAGCAGCAGTGCGGAAGTGAGGCTGGCAATGCATCATACCATGCCACCCTAACAGGAAATTAATTAACTTGAACAGTGAATGTTTTGACTTATTTTGCTAATTTAAAATGCTCTTGGTAGATATTTGCCAGTGGTGAAATGAAAGGTACTAGATCGACTTGAATGGTATTGCTGTCATATAACAAATACTAAACCATATTGTTTTTCTAGATGTCCAGGTCGTATATATAGTGTGTGGATGCAGCCCACATAACACAGAAAGAGCGGCATATGCGGCCCACAATGCTAAATTGGTTGAGAACCACGGCTACCTTGCATCATGGGAGATGTAGTCTTGCTGGAGAGCTCAGCCCATAGAAAATTCAAGCATGAGGCTATCAGACTACAATATCCAGTAGACACCATAGCACCATTTCCAAATCGTAATTTTTTTGGTCTAAAAATTTTGTGTTTGGCTGAAACTAGTTTTCAGTCAAAAACCCAAAATATTTCAGTCTTCAAGCATTTGGCTTTTTGATGTAAAAAATCAAAACTTTCCATAGAAAACACACTTTTTGGAAAAAAAAAAAAAAGCACTTAGTCACAGACCCAGTTTTTCATGGGCCAGTTTTGACAGAACTTTTCTGACCAGCCCTCATCTCACCTTTTTTTATTTTTGGTTTGGTGAGAGGCGAATGTGTAATCTCGAAGGCTTTGCAGGTAGTATGTGGCTCTGCTAGGACTGGATAAGCCCTAACCTCGGCAGTAGTTGCTTTCTGCTGGAATATTTAAGCCCTGTTTTTGTTTGTTTGTTCTCTTCTCATCTGGAGGGGGGGGTATCTGGACCTGACGGTGACACTGCCAGGAACTGTGTGTGCTCTTCGGGCCATATACCCGCTGTGAACATCATAAGCAAAATACTTTAGATGACATCTGTTTGGTAGTTCATAAATATTTCATAATGTACTGTGAGCCACCCAGTGAAAGACAGAGACCTCAGCGCTAGTTCAGAGCTTATTACTGAAGACTGACAAATGCTGCTAATTGCATTGGTGGCAATGATAATATTGCCAGTGATAGAGGATTAATGGCTATGGTTGATTTGCTTTGCTGTGGGTGATCTGTGTTAATATGTAATTTGAGGGTGACAGATACGGTTTTGTGGAGGGTTTCCTGTCTCCTCTTGTTAGACCAAGGTATCAATATAAGTAAATAGGCAGCTATTAAGTAATAAGTTATGCATATGGGGACAAATTCTGCTCTGAGATATGCCATTGTAAACCTGAAGAATAATGAGAGTTACTCCAGGTTTACACAGGCGTATCTCAGAATAGAATAAGGCACAATGCCTTTCTACTAGCCCCACCCAAACTTGAGTCAAATGGTTATAAGGCTGAAAGAAAATTCTCCATGAATTCAGTCCAGTTGCTTTAAACTGGAATTTTTTTAAAGGAGCCTTTGGGAATTGGGGAAAGTCAATAGATGCCAATTCCCCTCAGTCCCTTTTGAAAATTCCTGCTGCACTGTTTGTACCATGTGTAAAGAGGAGAGGGTTTTTTATAAGTAAAATGATAAGCCAAATTCTGCAGTCCCAATTCAAGGAGAAATCCCTTTTTACCTAACATACTTCAGTTATGTAGCTCTCCATGGGGGGGGGGAGGAGGAATGATGCTATGTAGGGTAAGGGCAGTGGGACTCAAGAAAGACTCCTGGTTTCCATTCATAGCTCTGCCACTGGTTTGTTGTATGTAAGCCATCTCACACAGGTACAGTACTGCAGCTATATGTCCCTATAATGTATTCCATGGATGATGTGAGACTTGATTCATTAATGTTTGTAAAGCATGCTGAGGTCTTGGGCTGAAAGGAGCTTTTAGTAAAGCGTCTCCATGCTAGAGCTGCCTAAAACTAATAAACAGAAAGTTGGAGAGATGTAATTTGGGGGCAAGATGACAGCTGGTTGTGTGTGCATGCCTGCATGTACGTGTTTACGAATCTCGGAGACACCTGTTACATTTAGAGATAAAAGAATCTTCATCAAACCAAAGGGAAGAATTGTTGAGGTGTTTTTTAAGGATTTTTTTTAAAGAGCTCCTTTATGAGCTTCAATTTTTGCAGCTTGTTGGGTTTTTTGGGGGGGGGGTGGGGGGTGAGAGAAGAGGGCTTGCCGGTCACCATTACCTTCCTGCTAGAGCAGATTAACAGATTGCTGGAAGGATGCAATTTAAGTGCAATTAATTCTGCTTCAAGTCCCAATGCAGTGTTGCTAAATAGCTCTCAAATCCCCCGCATCAGACTCCACGGCCTTGCACTGCCTGTCAAATTCTGCCATGGGGCTGCACTTTTAACAGGGTTTGTTCTGCCAGTGCCAGCCCTTTGTTTGCAGTCACATATTTTGCTCAGATTATTGGCAGATGAAAATGGTATTTGTGCTATAACTCTACATTTTATAGGGATACTTAAGAGGTTTTCTGCTCAGTTACTTCTAAGCACCTCATGTACAGGGAGCAAACTCCAAACTGGCTTGGAAAATGCCAACCACAGCATCCACTTTGGTATCTGTTTGATATCTATTTTGTTGGCTCTGCTAAACAGTCAGAGTGAACATGTTCCCATCTGCTCACATAAAGTAGTAAGAGTTACTCGTAAAATAAAACAGATAAAATATAAGACAGTAAAATCACACTAGGCAGTATGCTAGCCACTTTTTTTCCAGATAAGACTGTTGTCTTGACTGTAGTAAGCAGGATTAAACTGGATTCTTTATTTACTCAACCACCCCCAGATTCTGCAAAGCCTCATACAGGGGGGTAGGTTTATGTAGGTGAAAATGGGACTCCTGGCTGTAGGTGCTGGAACTAGGGGTGCTCCTGCACCCCCTGTCTTGAAGTGGTTTCCATCATACAACAGGGTTTAGAGTTTGGTTCTATGGCTCTCAGCACCCCCATTATACTAATTGTTCCTGCCCCCTGCTCCTGGTGGGTGTAAAGTTAAGTATGTGCATAAAACTATGCAGGATCAGAGCCTTGGTCTGTAAGTGCTTTCAGGCAGGGACTGTCTTTCTGTTGTATGTACAGTGCTTAATACAATGGGGCCCCAGCCCATCAGTGGGCCCTCCAGCTGATCCTGTAATCATCATCCTCTCCTTTACAAACACGGAACATCCCTGCTTGTTTGTTGTCTCTGGTTCTGACCCCTTCCCTCCGGTCCACCTAGTGTTCACAAATAGGTCTTGCACGTGCTCGGTCTAGGGAGCATTAGGTACAATAAATCTACCTGTCTGAGTGAGGAGGGCTATATAAGTATCTGAGCTCCTCCCAGTCTCTAATGTGTTGCTCCTCCCCAGACCCTGTGAGGCAGGGCAGTGCTGTTATCACCTTGTACAGATAGGGCACAGAGGCCCACAGAGACTAAGCAGCTTGCCTAAGGTCACATAGGAAGGTCATGGCAGGAGGGGGGACTTGAACCTGGATGTCCCAGCGAGCACCCTAACCACTGGGCCGTCCATCCTGTCAAAGACCATATGAATATGAAACAGATGCTGCTGCTGCTACTGGCATTTTTAGGGTGATCAGATTTTCAATGTGAAAAACCATAACCTCTTGGAGAAGGAGGGAGTGGGGTAGGGGGCTGCTTATGGGGAGGGGAATTCAGGGGGAAGTGCACAATAGGGGAGAGATGGCGAAGGGTGCCCCTCAGCACCCCCGGCTCTCTTCAGTGGGTTTTGGTCTATATTTATTTTCATTCACCGTTGGAACGAGAACAAGGCTCTGCAAACGTACATGTGTGCGCACCGGCCTGGGGTGTGGGGGAGCCAGGTTCACCGCCCTACTCTGCTTGATTTAGAGCAGACCTTTTCATGGCCGCTCACTCTGACTCAACCAATCTTTTCGGTGAAGGCTCAGGCGAAATCAAAACGTCTCCGTGAAACATGTGGCTTCACTGAAGCAGCACGCTTTGCTGAAATTTCATTTAGGCAAAAATGTTCTGAGTAGCGCTCGTGCTCAGTGTTTTGCAGGATTGGGTCTGAAGTGCTGACTACTGAATGCAACGAGAGAGGGGCTGCTCTTGCAGTCGGAACTAGGGCCTGGACGTCCGGCTCCTAACTGCCTTTGAGGCTCTGGGCCTAGGAACCTTGTGAGACAGTCACAGACTGATTTTAATACCAGTTCTTGGTGTCTTAACCAGATAGGATTCACCTCAAGGGGGTGGAGATCCTATCAATGTGATGGGGGCATCAGAGAAGATGACTTCTGCTGCTTAATAATACAAGGCTTTCTAGCTGGGCATAACATGGGCCTGTGTGGAATCCGGCCTCATGTACCTTTGCCCTGCAGGGATATGTCCCCAGTCCCCGAGGCGAACTCCTAGAAAACAATGCAAAGCAGTTTTCATCGTTAGTGTCTCACATCTCACAAGCCAAGCACACAGGACAGCTTCAGAGGCCTGATTGTCTTAGGGCCCTTCAGCTAGTTTCCTTTGGCTGCCTCCGCACGTGCTCTTGCACCACAGTGCCCTTGTGCACGGTGCCTTTTTTCCCCCTGGTTACAGCAATAGCCAGCAGCCCTACAATGCAGCGAGCAGGCCTGTGATGTAGTAATCAAGCCAGCTTTGAAGGGTATGTGTCGTTGTGTTTGTATGTCTGTGTATACACATGTGCATGCAGGGGCTTGTTCAGATCCTCTGCTCTCGTTCTGAGCTACAGTGATGGGTCCAAGCCATGAAGTTTAGAATCCGATCTAAACTCATGCAATGCGTGAAGGGGCTGGAGCCTGTTTTCTGGTGTGAGCTCGTTTCCAGGCAGTGGGAGGATCAGCTGTGCAAGGCAGGATGCGGAAGGAAAGCCTGGACTGTGTCTCTGCTCATCAGTCAGTCCCTGCCCACCCCACAGACTGTGCCTGTTACTTTGGAGAAACTTCACAGCCAGCTTCTCTACAGGAAAACATGAGCCCCCCACCCCACACCTCTGTGCTGAGACCAGGCAGGGCCAGCAGCTGAGGAAGGCTGGCTGTGGAATTCCACTGTCCTGCAGGCAGCTTCCGCTGGCACTTCTCACAGATGTCAAAGCACTTGAGATGCGGGGCCGCTCTGAACTCAGCGACACCACTGTCTCTGCTGAGGGAATGGCTCCCTCCCCACAGGCAGGGAGGATCTCCACCAGCTCTGCAGTCAGCCTGCTCTGAGGGAGAGTGTGCAGAGTTTGCAGGGTCATAGCCTTGCCTCTTCCCTGCCCAGCGCTCCGGGGACCCCATCCTAGGGACAGCCCCTGTGCTCCTCCAATTGCGGGAACTTCTGTTGTGACAAGCCTAGTATCCTTTCCTCACAATCTGACTGGATGCGGTTGCGCCAGATTGACACCAGTGTGAGATCAGAATCTGGGCCAGGACACACAAATGTGCTTGTGCTGGCCAGTCCAGCTCTTCATCTCTGCCCACATTGTGCGGTCACTACAGAGACATCCTCTCCTCTCTTCTCTTACCCTGCCTCTTTCCCCCCTGTGTTCCATCCACCTCCTCCCTTCTTCTCCCCACCTGCCAGGAGGCAGCCAAGTCCTCCAGTGACCCTGGCAAAGCCCTCATGCACAGATGGGCTCATGGGCTGCAGTGGTGGCTGACCCACACATGGGGGATCTAACAGGGGGAAGAACTGGTTTCCTCTTTGTACACCCCCAGCATGGCACCGTCCAGTCTTGCTCTGTTAGGGCCGAGTCCACTGAAGTCAATGGGAGCCTTTCCATTGCCTTAGTGGGTGGCCGGTGCCCGCCCTGGCCTGCTGTGAAGTCTGAATGCCAAGGCTTTTGGATAATGAGATAGCTGACTATTATACACCAAGACCCCCTTCCACAGCAGCCTCTGTCACTGGCTGGCCTTCTGACATGCCTTTACTTGTCTGTACTGTGCAGTGTTCCTGGCAACTGGGATTCCCAGCAGGCTGAGGAGGCAATGGAGACGTACACCTGGCACAGATCTGCCGGGGGTTCCTCCCTCCTGATGCAACCAGTTTACAAACCAACCTAGACTGCAGAGAGTTACCGTTATTCTGGGATGAAAAGGGAGTGATTTATAACAGAGGAGTGGTGATTGTGAGCAGCACCTCTTATGGACAAAGGGTGTGAGCTCATTTGCGATATAGCCCTTTGCAGGTCTCTTATTCGTGATGCTCAGGCGATGGAGAGACTGCCCTGAAGCCAAGAGGGAGAACTCTGCTGACAGATCCACTTAGCCTGTCTTGACTGTGAAATGCTGCTCTTACATGCGTGGATCTCCCATCTCCCTGCATTTGGCAGGAGCGAGGAGGATTTCGGAGCTGGGATCCTGGCAATGCATGTTTGCCATAAGTCTGAATTAACTGTGATGTCAGACATATGGTGAAAGCATCATTTAAACGGTGATAGTAAAAACATCATGCCTCAAAGCCAGCCAATCCTGGCTCTTCCAGAGGGTTGATTCTACAGGGGTGGCCTGGCTGGCATTCCAAGGGGGTCAAGCGACACCTGTCTTGGTGTGGCCAACTGTTTCCTGAGTTAGCAGGTGCACCTGCTCTTAAAAAATAAAACAAACAAACTAAACCCAGCTCGGACTATATTTTCTCCTGCTTTGCACTCTCCCAAAGTCAACAAGTGAACAGTCATTGAAGCAACGCCCTAAATCGGGTCAAGGATTCAGACATGAAGAGGTTCACAAATTGCCTGGGATTGCAGTAATTTTATTTCTTGAGCCACTTTTTATTTGAAAACTATTTATAGTTTGGGTTCTTTATTTCTGGTAGTTTCACAGAGAATAAAGAACTAAATGCATGCAGCCTTTTGCAAAGTTCACTGGTGGAATGAAATGCACCCTGATGCAGGGCGCCAGCACAAGTCCAAGGCACCCCTAACTCCCATTTGTGCCTTTCAGTGGGATGACTCACATACTTAAAGTGATGTATGTGATCAGGGCCTGTGTGAGCCAGTGGGATAGGTGGGTGTGGGTGTAAATCTCTGGCCTACAGGCACTCTATAGGTGTTTTAGTGCATGCAACTCACGTACAACCAAAACTGAGTGGAGGTTTAAAAATTTAGGGCACAGGGCTTGATTTTTGGTCTGGCTTTAACGAGGCCTTGAGCTTTGCACCTGACAAATAGTTGTGAGTGCCATTTTGTGCCAGCAATTACTTGTAGGTGCTGTCTAGGTCATTTGAAAGCTGAGGAATTGGATTTACAAGCACAGCTAAGAACTTAGGGCCCAGATCCTCAGATGCTAGTTAGGCTCCTAACTTCGAGCAATGAAATTAACTTGAAATCAGTGGAAGTTAGAATCCTAAATACTCTTGAGGATCTGGGCCTGGTTATCTAAATGACCTAAGGCTGAAATTTTGAAGCCACCTAGATCAGGGGTTCTTAACCTGGGGGTCATGACTCCCAGGTGAGCTGCAAACAGGTATCAGGGTCTCATGATTACCTGCCCTTCCCATAGTGCTACATGGGAGAGGGTTCCCAGCTAGAGGGCATCCCAAGATGGAAAAGATTGTCAATCCCTGGCCATCTGGACATGTAAGGCATGCAGATCCCTTAGGCAGCTTTGAAATTCTGACCCCAAATGTCCTCAGTTTGGCATGCACAAAACTGGAGAGCATTTAAAAAACAAATGAAAAACCTTTGTCCTTAGTCCATTTAGTTGATCAGGGCTAAATTGTCTTCAGACTGCCTCTCCAATCAAGTAGATTGTATGATCAAGTAGGCATGGTACAGAGCTGTCTATAAGAGTGGAGTTGGGGGGGGGTCACAGAACAAATTCACTGTAAGCAAAGAGTCACTCTAATCCAAACTAGACCTGATGCGTTACAATGCCCTGTATTAATAGGGAACTTCCAATGTATTATAAACAGAGTCTGAATGCCATTTGTTTAAATTAGGTCTAGGTCTTAGGTACTTATATGGTCCCATTACCGTACTATTTCAGCCCCTCACAATTGTTAATGTATTTATCCTCACAATTCCCCTGTGAGGTAGGGCAATGCTATATCCAAAATAAGACATGGGGGGAGGGGAGGGTTCACAAAGATATTTAGGTACCTATCTCCAATTGATTTCAGTGGGAGTTAGGTGCCTAAGTGACTTGCCCACAGTCATATGGGTAGTCAGTGGACCTGAATCTAACCAAAGGATCATCTTCCCTATGGTCCCACTGGCCATTCGGTCTGTCCTGTTCAATTACATCTGCATTTGTGATGTTGTTTCCTGTCTCCCCAGCTGATGGTGAAAGCGATAGTTCATCCACCGCATTTCAGTTAGCGATAGAGGGAGAGAGGCCTAGAGACCGAACAGGGGCTGAGGTTCACTGGCTGGCTCTGAATCCGTAGCTCTGGCGTCAACCCACTGAAGTCAATGGAAAGATTCTTGCTGACCTCAGTGGGCTTTGGAGCCAGCCCTGGCCCTAGCTATTCCCCATCCAGCCCTCTCTAAACCGGGGCTGGACTGGCTAGTAATGCTTCCCTTCCTCATACGGATAGATGTTTGGAGGTGCTCGTTAGGTGCAAAGTCTTATTTTCTTAGCACATGGGATCAGTCCCAGCTGGCTCTGGTAATACAATGTAGCTAAACAACACTTGGAAAGGATAGAGCAGAGGGTCAGGACCCCAACAGGTGCTAGGGGCTTGGGACTATCCTGCCCTTCCCATGTTACTCAATGGGCGGGGAAGGGGGGTGGTCCTGGTGAGAAGGGATCCTGGTATGGAAGAGGCTGAGAGCCGATGAGATCAAGCTTATACCCCACCAAGCTAGTCTAAAAACCTAGGACAAGACAGATTCATAAAGCCCTGAACCCAGATGTGGGGGCTGGAATCAGATAGATAGTAACTAGCTCCCTGGGTAATTTTCACCTGGCTTATGGAGTGGCTTATGGATTCTCCTCTCTCCTCACAATTTGAAGAACACACCAGTTCCCAGGCAGGCCCAGAAGCAGCAAGCCAGCTCCTGCTGACAAAGCCATTTCTGGATGCAGCCTGTCCCTCGAAAAGCACAGCCTTGTGTGTGAACCGACAGTATTGGAATCACTCTGGGGACCACCAGGTGGGCTATGACCTCAGTTCAGTTGTGCCCAGAGAGAACACGGGGTTTTAGCCACCCAGCATCACTGATGGTAAAGCCTGCACTGCTTTTTCATGCCAAAAAATAACGGTATTGCTAATTAGAAGTCAAATTCAGAGCAGTTAACCCGATGAGCCTGCAGACCTGTACAGTGTATACGCATCCTCCTTAAGCATTCACTTGGCTACAGAATGCCAGGACTTGAAGGGTTAATAGGGATGCTGGCTAGATAGACTATTAGAAATGGAGCAGAGTGTGGCCTCAGAGTATTATTTTCCCAGTTACAATTTTCAAAGCATGTTTACCAGCTCTAGTCAATACCAACCCTTTCATCGGCTGCTGGGGCAGTCAAATAACAGCTCATAACGACTGGCCAGCAGGGAAAAAGATCAAATGTCTTCCAAAAAATCCCAGCCCATCGTCTCGTCGGAGCTCTGTACACTCAAACATCTGAACCCTTGGCAATGATTTAAAGGATGGCGTGCGGTCCAGTACATTCTTCAGCAAACAAGTGGCTGCATTTTAGAGTGGGGCAGAGGTGGAAGAAGACATTTTTTTGGCAAGCTGTGTGGGGAGAAGATTTATGGAGGTTTTGTTGTGTTGTCTTTAGGCAGCTTCTGGGAGGTGGGTTTTTTTTTTCTTTAAATCTATTTCTTTCTATCTGATGCCAAATCCACCTTTCCTATGGAAGACAGGATGATCTGCCATCAGAATTACCATTATTGATTAATTAAACAAAAGCTACCCTTTTAGCCTTAAAATTCACTGGTGCACAGTCTTTGCTTCAAAGATCTGATGCAAGAAAGTAAGAATGCTTACAATACAGGCCTTAAATGCTGAGGTTAAAAAGGGTTGACCTGAGGTTGGGGATCAGTTCCGTGATATTCTCTGGCACCCAAAACCCCCTCCAGCTCTTGAGAGATTAGTACCCAAAAGAAGGTGATTTGTTAAAGCTGTGGGTGTGTCTCTTTTGTATCTTAACCCAGGACATCTGGCAGAAGCAAGAAGGGTCTCTGATAGCCGGCTCCAGCCCCCATTCTCAGCCAGTGAGCTGTGCATCATTGAAACACTGACCATGGATTCTCATGCAAATGGCTGAACGGTGAGAGCAGATGTGAAACATTTGGTTCTGTTCTTGTTGGCTTGTAAAGAAATAATACAACTGAAGGGGGGGGGGGGAAGGGGCGGGTGATGGTAAGGGGGTGAGGAGAGAAAGTTTACAACAATGACTTTCTCCCTTGGTGGCCCAAAGTAATGAAGTTTATGTCAGGCTGTGCCAAATTCATATCACTAGGTGAATGGGAATAGTCTTGTCAAATTGGAGGTAGAGGCAAGGCACCAATATTATAAATATAGGGAAGTGTGGAAGCTGTGGCATGTCCAGTTTGGGAGCATCCATCATTTCCTCCTCAGCCTCAGTTTATAAAGTGGTTTCTGACAGTACTTCAGCTGTTTACTCAGGCAGTGTGGACTGGCTGGAAAAGCTGACTGCATGTTTCGAGTATGTTGCGTTTGCTATGGCAGAGCTCCGGTGATGAGCTGCACTGGCAGGTTTTGTTAATATTAACGGACCAAAAAGCTGGGGGAGGAACTGCAAGCTCAAAGGAACAGGCAAGTAGAAAAAACAATATATGCTACGGATGACCCCTTCCCGGCCTGAAATGAGCACAGCATGTCAGTCATTTTCCAGCCGAATCCCCCCGAGCTTCATTCGGCTCACTGTATGTGCAAACATTACTGGGCAAATAATAAATCCTCTAATGACACAAGTGATTCAGCAAAGCGGCTGGAGTTTTCTTGGGCGTTGTTCATATTGGCATCCTCAGCATACAAGTGTTCGCTTCCACATTCGCATGGTGCATAATCCACATACATGCACATAAATCCATATTCAAAGACACATGTGCACGAGCACATCTTTGTAGTTAGACAAATCCATGCACGCATTACACACCTTCCTATTAACATATGCATGTAGGTATACACACTTGCATATCTACAAACACATGCATACAGGTATGCATAGACATAAAACATCCATGTGTATGCATGCACACACCTATGAATACACACACATGCCACAAACACACATGCAAACAAGCAGTCTTATATATGCATATATACACATGCACATCCATATTATTATTTATTCCTACTGCAGAAGAATCTAGGAGCCCCATTCCTGGACCAGAACCGCACTGTACACCCATACACATCACTATATGTACAAGAACGCACAACCCACTCTGATCAAATCAATACAAAGAACTGCTTTCCGGGGACCAACCACTCAACCTTAACCAAAGCTAAATGACACTGTACAGGGCTCCCAGGCCCTGTTAGTTCTGTGTATCTCCCTTTCCCAGCCATGCCCACTGCACTGCAATACACCTGGAGAGGCCATTACCTACATAACTACCTCCTTTTTGTTCCCATTTCCTTTGCTCCGCTTTTCTATCTGTTTGTTTGCTAAGAGAGGCCTCTGCGTTGGGAAGCAGGCAAGAGCAATTAGGAAAATCCTCAAGATTGACTCTGGCTTAGCTTTGGGGGTGGATGTGCCCTCTAAGCATATTCCAAAGGATGCGGCTTACAAATCATGAGCTGTGTGAGGGCTAGATTCACTGAGAGAAGTGGGGTTTGTAAGATGTGGGGCCCAGGAGGGAAGGGGGAGAATGGAGGGAACAGAGAGGGGGTGACCTGGGAAAATAGCTATGGACCCAGTTTATACATATAGGCTAAGTCTAGACAAGGAAAAGCGATTGCGGTTAAGTGGGTTGAGGTTAGCTAGCCCCAACCTAACCTCAACCTTCTTCCTAATCTATATGCGTGGTAACACCTTGTCTCTTGATTTAGCTGGTTGAGGTGTACCCTAGGGGTTAGCTAACTTTGACCTAAACTCAACCATGTTGTCTAGTCTAGACATACCCATAGATGCATGTACACAACAGCCTGGTCTGTGCTACAAAGTTTTACTGGTAGAACTTGCCTTACTTTGGCGTATCTTTGCATGTGTCCACACTTGATGCTCAGTCCTGTCAGTGCCGGACAGTGCCACAGGCCACCCTGGAATGCCTGCTCACAATGGAGTGCGTCTTTTGACAATACTGTACGTCGCAGTGCGGGCACACAACATCAGCAAAGGCAGCTGAGTGTGCACACACTCTAGCAACCCTGCAGTGTTGGCAGCTATATGCCAGTGTAAGTGTGATCAGTAAAATCTTCTACTGCAGAAGTGGTGATTCTGTTCTGTGAAACAATAAGAACCAGATTTTCAAAACATTCCAGTGGACAAATTGCCTGCGCAAATCAGGTAATGACCCACACAGTCCTGATAATTGCCCATGCAAATTGGGCGTGAAATTACACCTGCATTTTGTGCTCCAAAGTTGTTGAAAACCCAGCCCTACATTTCCCCCCAAAATGCTTTAGAACTTAAAGTGTTCCCAGCCTTGCCTCCCTTTCTGTTCTGCTTCCTGGCTCACCCATTATTGCCATTGGAGACCCTGGAGTTTCAGGTTGCTGCAAAAAGGCACCAGCTAATTCCTTAGAGGAGAAAAGAAAATCCTCACAAACCATTTCTGCATAAACTTTCCACTCCCAGACAGATTCCCCACTAACGGATGGTAATTTCTGTGTAGTGCATAGACACTATGGTGAATGACATAGTATAAATGCTTAAGCAGGCAGATGGGCAGGCAGGCGTATAATGGACAGATTGATAAATGGATGATAGGACAGTCATTTCCCCATAAATGTCCCTTGCAATTTTAGTTGCCTTTGGTTTTCTTTGTTTCCTTCTCATTTCCATGATGCCTTTCATCCAGGAGGATCTCAAAGGGTCACAGATATATACAGAGATCACTGCACCCACTACTGATATGCAGCCACCTCTGGGAGGCAATGTTGCAGCTTTTTTTAACAGTGCACAGCAATACTGCATAGTAGTTTGGGACGAGAATTGAAGGATGCTGTATCCACCCAAAATAGACAAGGAGATTTAGGGAGGGCAAATTTCCCTGAATTGAGCAGGAACCCTGATGCAAAACCTTTCAAGGAGAAGGGGACATCTCAGAGGAAACAGCACGGCGAGGCAGCATGGCCCAGTGAAAGGAGCACTGCACTGGGAGTCAACAGCCACACCTGGCTTCACTTCCTGGCTCTGCCACTGCCTTGCTGGGTGGCCCTGGGCAAGTCACTTCCCCTTTCTGGTTAGACTGCAAGGGACAGGGTCTCTTTCAATGGATATGTATATCACCTAGCACAATTAGGCCCTGAGCTTGGTTGGGGCCTCAAGGTGCTATCATAATACAAATAAGAGTAATCCCCACCAAATCTCCAATAAAAACATGGAAAATGACCCCTTGTTAGTAAGGGACGATCTCAAAGCCTGGATCTGAACATTGTTCATGAGAGATTTGCCAGGATTTCACACCTGGATTTTACTACCCACCTCAGCCCCAGTTCATTTCAGGAGTCTTTCAATCTGGGGTTTTGGTTCATACTCTCAGAGTCCCATTCACTGCAGTGGGCTTTGGCTCAGGCCTGTTGTGATGACAGCGTATTTGGCTTTCTTTTATAGTCTCTCTCCATCTGCAGTTATCTAAGGCTTCTCACCTGTAAGTCTCAAAGCACTTTACTTAGGTGGTTAAGCATTGTTAGCCCTATTTTACAGATGGTGAAACTGAGGCAAAGAGTGGTGATGTCACTTGCTCAGGGTCCAATAGGAAGCCTGGGGCAGAGATGGAGACGGAGGAGCCAGGTGTTGTGGCTCCCAGTTCTGTATCCTGTCCTCAAGAACATGCTGCAATTTCACCTTACTTTGGCAGTGGAAAGATATACGGTATTTTAATACAGAATGTGAATGCAGATGTAGAGTTTAATTTTCCTTGTGTGGTTTGGTTTGGACTTTTTTTCAATTGAGAATATTATAAAAACAATCCCCTCCCCCCATGGTATTTACTGTCATTCCAGATTGTACTGAATCGTGATTGTACCAAACCAAGCACAAGGGGCTGCTGGGCACGAATAAAGCAACACATAAACAATGGTAATAAACCAGATAAGTACCTGTTTCCAAAGCACTTTTGGCTGGCAGCAGGAATGCATCTATTTCCCATTCCAGCTAATATAGCTGTCTCAAGTGATCCACACAAAACTATACCAGTGAACAGTTTGTGGGTTTCCTTTGCAGAGCTCTGGTAAATATTTACCTGCGATAGTTAAGAGCTGTTATTAATGCTAGTGATGTGCTGATCATTCAGTTTGCCAAACAATCTTAAGTAACCCACTGCTCAGTGGATCAACTGTTCTTGAACAGGGGCTTGCACTAACACACCGACATGGGTTGTACTGCGGATTTTGTCGAGGTGTAGAAGACACTGGCTTATTGGGACAGCGGCTTGTCCATGAAACATACAGACTGTGCATGTGAAGTCTGTGTATATGTCACAGCTAGATTCAGATGTGAAACATTTGACTTGTATAAATAACAGTAGGACATATTTTATATATGTTTATATATAAAGCGCCTTTCATCCAAGGATCTCCAGGTGCTTTGAGCACATGAATCAACTCGCACAATGCTTTTGCCAGGCACAGAGTGGTTCATTGACCTTCCCTCTACTCTGTCGGTTCCACTTCACAGGCTGGGGCAGGCTGGCAGGAGTGGAGTCAAACTCCCACCGTCTCTCTCCCCCTCCTTGGCTCCGCTGCTGTGTACATTTGGGGCAGTAGGAAGGACAAGGATTGCAGCTGTGCCTGGTTCTATGCAGGCCACACAAAGAGAGGGGTGGAGGGAGATTCTCGGACCTGGCCCTCTAGATACCAGTGAAGGGCCAGGAAAAAGTGGGCCTCTGTGAACTGACATGGACGTGGGTGTTTAGGAGCGTTACAACGGCGCATGTACATGACAATCCCTCTTGCCAGTCAGTGTGGTTTGTGTCTGAATGAATCGGCAGCGTGCTAGGCGCTTAGCAGACAGGTGTGAAGAGAAGGGCCCTGTCCCATAGAGGAGCATGCTGTTATGTACAGAATTTAATATTCAGTCTTTGAATGACATTAGTAACATACATGATATTGGCCTGTAACTCAGACGAGTTGTGGGTCCGAGGGAGTGATTGTCTTGTCGGAGGCATTCCTTTAATAGCATCCTACATTCTGGCTGCACTCTGGAGAGGATTGTGTCAGAAGATAAGAAGTAAGTGGAGCTCTTAAGCTATTATTCAGTAGGGTACTAAAGCACAGGCATGATGTCAAGCATGTGAATGGTCCCATTGCAGCCAGAGGGCTGCTCATGGGCTTAGAGTATGGCACATGCTAAAGTATCGTGCAGAATCAGGACTTGAATGTGTATTTTGGGATCTAACACAGGGCCTAATTTTCAGAGGTGCTGAAATGGATGAGATGAGAGCCCCAAAGCTGCATGTGCCATCACCCTGATCTGGGAGGCTGTGCTGAATGTAAACCACCCACGCGCAGCACCCCACAACTCCAGATCTCTGCTACATTGTTAAGGGAGCAGAACAGCACTGGTTTCAGCTACATGTTGTTGTGTAACTTACATCAGAAACTAAACTGGATTTAGAGAACCCCTAAACTCTCTATGTCTCTCTCCAGCCTGCTTCCTCTTGCCTCTGTGCTTCCTGGTACATTTGTGCAGTGTGCCACAATCCCCGTAGTCAGAAACTAGGGAAGGGCACTTACTGCAGCTGCGTGAGTGAAGCGCAGTTCAAGAGCACATGGTGTTCGTGGCATTCAGCACCTCTAACTCATCTCCTTGGGGAGTGACGAGGGGTTATAGAGCATGGGAGAGCAGACCCTGCCCAATGCAATGCTGTACATACAGCAGCCATTGCTATGCAGCATAAACTTTGGCGCTAAAGACTGAGCAGCCTGACTTATGCTTGGCAGGGTGGGGCCTTTAGCATTTTAGTCCGTGTTTCCCAAATGTGTGAAAGATGAACCTCTCCCCCTTCAGAAAAATGAGCCCACTCACGCCCCTTCCAATCCCAGCAGGGGTTGCTAAGGTGTGGCTCTTCATATGATCCTTCCTCTCCTTTGTCACAAGCTTCGATGAGCAGTGACATAGTTAACAATGTTGCTGTTTAAAGTGTCATAATTCGGCATCTGAGGTAGCATTGAAATGAAAGGGGGCAGTTCACACTGTAGAGCTTTTGTTTCAGGCTCTCTGCAAACTCAGGCAGACATTGCTGCACTGGTTACACTCGGGTCATGCTTTCAAGGTGTCTTGGCAAACAGAATAGCTGGAGACTTATTTTTTTTAAAAATAGAAATGGAAACTCAGACCGTGGAGAACGGTGGAAATACCTGGCTGGGCTCCCCTTTCTCTGGCTAGTCCTGTATACTTGGGAAATGTTGAGAGAACTGATTTCACAGAACATCTGATCTATGAAAAGGCTATGGAATCCCACCCAAGAAATCACCGACCCCCATATCATGGGGAAAGCTATGTGAATCAGTCTTGTTTACAGGCTCATTTGAGCTTTTGATCCATTTCCCCCAGGGGTTATATTCTGTCTGAATAATGCAGAATTCAAGGCCAAATTCTCTCCTCCTTTATGCATAGGGCTGCACCATGAATTCAGTGGGATCACATGGGGTCTCAGGTAGGGCAGAATCCAGCTCTTTGGCTCTACAGAAATCTGTATTGTGCCTGGCACCACCAAGTACAAAGTTTTTCTATCAAGGAGCTAGAAAGGTTTTGAATCCTTTTCAGTCTCCTCGTCTTACCAGCTCTTATTAATTCATGGGCAGGAGTGCCTGCCTAAACGTCTCCCAGATGTCACTTATTCTCATGCCAGCTTACCAGTCGTGCTGGTCTATCTTTATTCCCTGCCTGGGACAGGATATCAGATACAAGGTGGATGGAGCTGATTTTCAGCACTGGATACAGACAACAGGCATAAGAACACACTGCCTCTTGCAGCAGCTAAAGCAAGACTGGGTAAGATTTCAACTGCACTATACTCTGCTCAGAGAATTGTTGCCTGCTTCCCTGGGCATAGGCAGTACTGCCTGGGTAAATTACCTGTGTGATCGCCCGCCTACTAGGGCTGCTTGAAAATTTCCCATCACAATTTTTGGACAGAGAATTGGGTTGTTGACTATACTGATTTGGGGTGTGGGGGTTGGGGAGAGCATCTGCTTTCCTTACATGATCCATTTGACATCAGAAAACCTACAAATCAAAATGTTCCATGAGAAAAAACACCCATTTTCTGACAAGCTCTACATAGAGTCAGTGTCTAAGGCCAAAAGAGACCACTAGATCATCTCTAGTCTGACCTCCTGTGTATGTCACAGGCCAGCAGCACCCCCTAACAACCAAAATGAGACCCACAAGAGACCAGACTGTTATGTGCCACAGGAGGGAGGGAGGTGCACCAGTGATCAGGGACCCTGCAATGGCAGGAAAAAGAGTAAGTGAGATATACCCAGACAATCCTGGCAAGTGACCCGCACCCACATACTGCAGAGGAAAGTGAGAGAACCCCCAGGTCACTGCCAATCTGAACTGGGGAAAAATTCCTTCCTGATCCCATGTATGGTGATCAGTTAGATCCTGAGCAGGGGAACAAGAAGCAGCCAGCCAAGCACCTGAGAGAGAGAATGTTCTGTCCCTGCTCGGTGCCCTGGCCCACTCCACCCAGTTTCCCATCTCCAGCCCTGATGCTTCAGGGGAAGGAGATCAAAAAACCACCCAGAATACATTGGGGGAAATATGCCTTCCTGACCCTTGGTGGTAGCCAACTGAAGCCCTGAAGCATGAGCTTTAGGAACATAAGCCATAAACCAGAAGTGATCCCCAGGGCTGCTAAACCCTTCCCTCTTCCATCCCAAGCATCCCCATCATACAATCATAGTCATATATTTGTCCAGCTCTCTCTTAAAACTGTTTGCCCCCACAACTCCTACTGGGAGGCTGTTCCAGAACCTCACACACTCCAATGGTTAGAAACTGTCTTCTAATTTCCAGCCTGAATTTGGTCATGGCCAATTGATATGCACTGATCTACCTTAAAGCATTCTGCATCTCCAGGGGGCTGCACAGACACTGACCAGCGCCTGTACATCCCTCTTATCAACTGGTAAAGAAGCGCCTGATTCTTCCCTCTGTTGCTTGGGTGCAGCTCCCATCAGCAGCATTAACTACGGCACAGATGGCAGACCACATATCTGCAGGAGTCTGCCCAAAAAGAGAGGCGCCTGATGCCCCCCCCCACCCACACTCTGCAGAGTGCCAACCCTGAAGAGTGGAGGTGAAGGTCCAGAAAAGGGTAGCTTGGAACACCAGTTCTGCTCTCCATCTTCCATGCCCCCTCTCTGACCTCTTTCACTCCCACAAGGGCTGCATAGAGCCCCCCTGACCCTCCCTCACTCTCCTGGCTTAGCTGGGGGCTTTATCCTTTGTTGTTGCATGTGCCCAAGGATGGACAGACACTGAAGCACTGTATTTCAGCAGTAGTGCCCAAGCTGGAATCAGGGCCCCATGGTGCTAGGCCCTGCACCCACATATGGTGGTGGGGGGGGAGGATCCCAGCCCTCAAGCACTCGCACTCTGAGCACACAAGATGATAAAACACCGAGAAAGAAATGAGCTTCTGGGTATGTAGATGAGACTTACACAATGGGCCAGATCCTCAGCTAGTATGAACCAGTGCAGCTGTACTGGAGTCAATATAATTGAACCACTCTCATCTCTACCAGGTGAGGAACTGGCCCTATTCTGTCAAAATATCCTCAGTATGGACGTGCCCTGCCTCATTTAATGGTAGAAATAATGAAAAAATTAATAACCATGAACAATCCTGGCCCGTTTCCTCATTCAGCTCTGTGCAGCTCCCATCAGAACGTTCCTCTGGGTAAAACCTCAATTTATCTTTAGTTGTGGGATTCCTTCGAACGTTAACGAGGGAGGGGGGAGATTCCGGCAGCCTCTGGCAGATGCTCAGGGGTGTGGGGAGGGACAAAGGATCCTTTCCCAGCAGACAGGATGTCAGTGCCCGAACACAACTTGGGAGTGATAGAGTGAGACATCCTGCAGGTGAGGGGCAGGAATTAGGTTGTGGCCACACAGCCCTTCCATGTCAGCTGGTGTGGGAGGACTGGAGGGAGCATATGTTGCAGCCTAGGACAGGGTGTAGCAGTGTCATTCCCATGCATGCTCCCCCTTTTTATGCCCCCTCCCCATGCTGCAGCAGTGCCCATTAATGCTACAATACTCCCTTAAGTGTTTTTTATCCCTGAGTTGAAGGCAAAGGGAGGCATCTGCAGAGCACGGAGCCCCTGAGCCTCCAACCACAGATTAAAAATCCACTAGGACAAACCCAGAGTTCAAGAGAGAGCTCTTCCTCCCAGTGATCCGTGCAACAGCATTTGCCTTGCAAGGGCCAGCTTTAAATCTGTCTCAGGCTGGATCACACATGCTATGAGTTAGGTGGCCTCAGTGGAATTCCTAGCGGACAATGTGTACGTCCACACAATTCAGAGGCAAAAAGTCCTTGAACTTTCAGTGCAATTTCAAGGAGGGGAAAGCCCAGGAGATTACTGAGATCAATAGAGGATTTGGGTAAAACAGGACCCTCCATTGACTCTTCTCCTCTGGGCTCTCAAATCCTCAGGCTGCTGCTGGCCCAGCCCCATTAGCTATTGTTCCTATTCATTCTAAATGAAGGGGCTTTTGTCACACAAACCCGTTCGGGGTCAGCCTGCCCCTTGGTTATCAATCTGGCTCTCTCTCCTCTGTTCATTACCCCACCTCCCCTGGTACAATGGGATGTTTTCTTCTGGAGCAGCTTCCTGACACCAAGTGGCTCCCTTTGGCTTCCAACCTTGTAATGAGATGTCAGGATGTGCGAGCCCCAGGCGCCCACGTCCCCAAATTCCCAGTTTAATTCCTGGTCCTATCTACATTATGGGAGTCGCTAGTAAAAAAAAAAAAAAAATCAATCAATTAAATTCCAATAGAGGCTATAACTTGCCACCCATTAATGATGCATCCAAGGTGTCATGTGCTGTAACTCGCAGTCCCACACGCTCCTAAATAGTATGGAAAAAACCTTCCTAACCTAAAGAATGGCACAGGCTGACATGTGCAAAAGGGACTCCTGCTTCTGGGCGCCCAACGCCCCTCCACTGGGACCCAATTCTCAGAAGGCCTCTGCTCAGCACTTCTTGCAAATCAGGCCCCTTTAAGGTGCCTCATAATTTGTGACATCCCTCCAGAATTAAGCTCCCCCCCGCCCCAAATCACTAGCCACTTTTGAAAATGTAGGCTGTATTTTCAGATAATAGGCCAGATCCTCCTCTCATTGAAGTCAGCGAGTGTCTTGCCATTAATTTCAATGGGAGAACTGTGCTCACTGCCAGAAATATAACCAAAAAAACCATTTACAGTTGTATCGTATAGTTGGGCTGGGGCCACGTATGGGCTGGTTCAATCCCTCTAGTGAGCGAGTGCAAACAGGGCTGTCTGATGAAAGTCTGTAAGTAACGTTAGCGCTAGTATCTGCTTCTTCAGGCAAGGCAGCATGATCCAGTGCTAACGACAAAGGCCTGAGAATAACTAGTATTGGGATCTATTCCCAGCTGTGCCTCTGACTTGCCGGACTAGCTTGGAGGACTGATTTAACCTCCCAGTGCCTCAATTCCCATTGGCAAAAAGGGGAAAATGGTGCTCAACCACCCTTAAAAAGAGCTCTGAGATTTACTGATGAAACGCAGCATAGCCCTGATTCCGCAAGACTCTTATGCAGAGTTAACTTTAAGCATGTGCTTAAGTCCCATTGATATCAATGGGCTGTAGATCAAGCCTTGTAAATCCTAAAGGCTAAAATCATTTTTACGATAAACTTCCTCCATTTCTCTCCTTTTCCCTCCAAAAAAAGGTTGCCTGTAAGATTTAAGAAAAAATTGTTTTCTGAGAGTCAGCTGAAAACAAGGAATCTCTTTGAGGAAATACTGTGATCAGTTCAGGAACCATCCCACAAGCACCTGCAGGATTTTATATTTCTTTTTCATTTATTTATCACATCTTTAAAAATTGATGAGCAATTTAAATGATGAGAAGAAGAAAGTGAAACAAAGAATACACTAGCAATCAACGAAGGGGATCTGGCTATAGAATGAACTTCCAGGGAAGAATAGATGAATCCAGAGTCTTTACAATCTTTCAGAAACAACAAGGAGTTCTTGTGGCACCTTAAAGACTAAAACAAATTTATTTGGGCATAAGCTTTCGTGGGCTAAAACCCACTTCATCAGATGCATGGAGTGAAAAATACAGTAGGCAGGTATATGTATTACAGCACATGAAAAGATGGGAGTTACCTTACCAAGTGGGGGGGTCAGTGCTAATGAGGCCAATTCAAACAGGGTGGATGTAGCCTATTTCCAACAGTTGACAAGAAGGGGTGAACATCAACAAAGGGAATATTACTTTTTGTAGTGCTAACAAGGGTGGATGTGGCCATTCCTAATAGTTAACAAGAAGGTGTGAGTATCAACAGAGGGAAAAATACTTTTCCTAGTGACCCAGCCACTCCCAGTTTTTATTCAGGCCTAATTTGATGGTGTCCAGTTTGCAAATTAGTTCCAGTTCTGCAGTTTCTCATTGAAGTCTGTTTTTGAAGGTTTTTTGTTGAAGAATGGCCACTTTTAAGTCTGTTATTGAGTGTCCAGGGAGATTGAAGTGCTCTCCGACTGGTTTTTGAATGTTACAATTCTTGATGTCTGATTTGTGATCATTTATTCTTTTGCATAGAGACTGTCCAGTTTGGCCAATGTACATGGCAGAGGGGCATTGCTGGAACATGATGGCCTAGATCACATTGGTAGATGTGCAGGTGAACGAGCCCCTGATGGTGTGGCTGATGTGGTTAGGTCCTATGATGGTGTACCTTGAATAGATATGCGGACAGAGTTGGCAATGGGGTTTATTGCAGGGATAGGTTCCTGGGTGAGTGTTTTTGTTGTGTAGTGTATAGTTGCTGGTGAGTATTTGCTTCAGGTTGGGGGGCTGTCTGTAAGCGAGGACTGGCCTGTCTCCCAAGGTCTGTGAGAGTGAGGGATCGTCCTTCAGAATAGGTTGTAGATCCTTGATGATACTCTGGAGGGGTTTTAGTTGGGGGCTGTGGCTAGTGGCATTCTATTACTTTCTTTGTTGGGCCTGTCCCAATCTTCAGAAATCCTGCCAAACGTGAGAAAGCTTTCCCCCAATAACTGAAATAAGATTCACAGCATTGAACACCCTTTTGTGCTTCCTTTAAAGAAACCTACCCCAGACAGGGCTTCCGAAGAGAATAGCCAGAGATTCCATGAAGTCTGCTAGGGAATTAGGGATTTGCTAATTGTGGAAGGTACTCAGCTGATGATGGCTGGCAATACAAAACCTTAAGATAGCTAGATAGATTAGCTAAAACTATAAAAGAAAGGAGAAAAGGACAGAACAAAAATATAAATGAATCCGTCATGATGGCAAAATGTGTATCAATATTGCTATGTTCAGTGCAACTACAATGTGAAACACCCCTTGTTCTGAAGTGCAAACTTCCTGAAAAATCATGAATATTACCCTGAAAAATGGTTGTATTAAAGCTGAAACAGGTGAGGTGCGTACGCTCACAAATATAGATAAAACTGTACTCACCTAATATTTCTAACATTAGAAGTACAGTATTCTGCAACAGTGTTTACACCAAAATGCATAAATCTAGAATAGAAATATCAGCAAGACTTCATCTTTAACCCCAATTAGTGCCAAACTCTGCCTCCAGATCCATACCTTTTACCCTAAGTGAAGTGAACAGGATTTGTGCATGCACACCTGAAGTGGTGCCAATTCAGATGTTTCTTGGGGAGGTCAAATTCCAATCCCCTCCCAGCCAGGACCCCGTTCCTGTCCTATTTTATCCCTCTCCCCCTCCCTCCGGAGGATGTTTATTTGCTAAAAGAGAAAAAAAGTGTTATCAAATTTCTAAGCAGACCTAGTAGAATAATTCATTGTAAATGTTTATGAATTATAGTCTGTTTTCTATTTACAAACACATTTGTATAACTCAACCCACGCTGCAGATGGCTAAACGGTATTCATTGCCATTTTTTAATCTTCACTGAATAATTTGAAAATACACAAGTTCTGCTTCCAAGTAGCTGAAGTCTAATTGCTTAGCTAGAGTCACACCAAATAAACAGAAGAAAAAATCCAAGTCAAGTGTTTCATGTGCACGTGTGTTTAAAAACTCTATAATCTATGACAAACATTTCATATTAAAAGGACATTCCCACAGGCAATGAAATAATGAAGCCCTTAGTATCAGGCATTCCAGGCATGAAGATGATAGCTATTTCAATATTTTATTTACTCTCAATGGAGAATAATAAATTCTGAAAGCAATATGTGTATATTTATGACAAACTGAGGGCCCAATCATGCAACTTGATCCTGAAAGCATAAGTATGTTCCACTGAAATCATTGGGGCTGGATCTGGTTTCAGGACTTCATGTACTTTATAAATTGCCTTCTACCAGTCTATGACCACAATTCTACAAAGATTTATGCAGGTACCTAATTGTATATATCTGAGTAGTCTCATTGACTTCAGTGGAATTACTCCTATGTGTAAAATTACTCATGTGCTTGAGTGTTTGCAGGATCAGGGCCTAAATCAGAAATTTGTGCTCCAATACCATGGTGATGGATATAGTATGAAAACCTAGGTGGATGGATGGTTACACAGCCAGATACAGTACTGGATATGTCTAAACTCCATGTTTGTCCTGATACAAAGCCCTTATGGAAAAGTCCTATAGAATTTAATAGAGAATTTTTAATATATAGAATTTTACAATTCTCTATGAAATTCTAGAAGATGATTTAAAATAGGGTTCTATAGAAATCACCCCAAATCCTATAGGATGAGATCCTTTCTATAGAATGTTTAAAGGATCCTATAGAATGCTGGAGCAGGGATACAATTCTCTATTAATAAATCCTATAGGATGCCTTAAACATTCAATGGAAAGTAGATCATTCATTATGAAATTCCATAGGGTTATAGAATAATTTCGACAGACCCCCTAGTACATTTCTCTAGAACCCTACTTCCTTTCATCCCTAGTAGGGCTTCCGCCATAAAAAGAAGCGACTTCTGTGCTTGAAAACGTGTTTGGTGAAGAAGTAGCTATCAAACGCTTAGGGTGAATTACAAGCTGGTTTTCCCCTAAATCTGCCTGAGTTTATGACAATAGAGAATTAGATGAACCTTTGGCTACAAAATCCACCTCTGGTTGGAGGCTGATATAAACACAGCGTGCAATGTACCAGTGGCTCCTGCGACTCGGGGAAGGGGGGTGGGGGTATTCAGAGCCGCCCACGCCCCTCTCACTCCATTGGGTCGCCGGCAAGGGCTGCTCGACACGCGGCCCGCTCCAGAGTCCAGCCCCGGCTCTGCGCGCCGCATTCCCCTCGCTCAGGGGCGCGCCCCGCTCGCTGCCTTCGGAGAAGTTTTGCTCCAGCTCCACGTGTGGCAGCAGCTGGAGGCTAGAGGGGCGGTGACAGCAGCCCCGGAGCGCTCCCCCCTCTCGCCCCCCGGCAGGTCTCGTCAGCCCAGGTGGCAACAGAGCGGAGCCAGAGGCTGCAGCCGGAGGAGGGAGGCGAAGCCGGGAGCCGGGAGCGGCTCTGTCCCGTTGGCTCGCAGCGATTCTCCCCTGCCGGGGGTGCGCAGCGGGTGGTGGGGCTGTGGCGAGCAGCTGCTTCAGTCGTGCAGACTGTGACACCCCCACCCCACTGCCAGGGGACTGGCCCGGCGGGGGCCGGCGATAGGTAGGACCGGGACCTGCGCTCCGGGACTCCGTTAGCGACTCGCCCTCCCCTGGGAGACGGGATCTGTTCGCGTCGGGGCTTCCCCTCCTGCGGGGCTTGGCAGGAGCCGCCTGCGGATGATGCCCCCCTGAAGCGTCGCCCTTAAGAGACTGGGGGTGGGGGGAAAACGGGGGACACAACCCGAGCCCCTTCCCAGCTCCAGCTCAGTGACAATGCGGCCCGGGGCAGCCCTGCGCCCCCCCGCTGGCTGCTGACTCCGGGGGCGGGGGGCATGGCACCTGCCTAGCATGGCCGGGGGGCCGGGCAGTGCCTCGGGCTAGCATGGCAGGGAACGGGCCGCCTGCCCCCGCCGCCTGCCCCGAGCCTCTGCCCCGCAGCGTCTTCAAGAAGTTCCTGCTGATGCTCATGTCCCTGCTCATGTCCCTCTACGTCTTCTACTGCCTGGCCGAGCGCTGCCCCAGCCTGCCCGGGCCCCTGCTGGCGGCCGCCCCGGAGCAGGCGGCGGGCGGCGGCGGGCCGCTGGAGCCGGGGTCCCCCTCGCTGGCCAGCTGGCCGCCGGCGGCCCGGAGGAAGCGGCCGAAGCAGCAGCGGCGGCGGCCCGACGCGCCCGGCCGAGGCGCGGGGTCGGGCGGCGGCGGGGAGCCCCCGGGCACGCTGGCCCTGCTGCTGGGCGAGGGCAGCAAGCGGCTGCCGCAGGCCATCATCGTGGGCGTGAAGAAGGGCGGCACGCGGGCGCTGCTGGAGTTCCTGCGG